>NW_028258294.1:27540733-27842785 GCF_053883595.1 Heterocephalus glaber | reverse complement strand
TTGCAGAACAAGATCCTGTCTCAAAATAAATAAATAAATAAACAAAAAAGGGTAAATGAAAATGCGACATATCCTAACAGACATACTGTATGTCATTCTCAAAATATGAAAACAATCTAAACTTTAGTTTTAGTTTTCTTTCAAAGTCATCTTAAATTCCTTGGTATTTTCCTGCCTTGGAGGTGATTTTCTCCTCTTTCTTTCTTCTTTCCTTTGCCCAGTTCACAAGACAGCGGTTCTGGTATAGCTTTTCAGTAACATGAAAATAAAGCTATAATGCAAACTCTGGCCTAAGAATAATCTCTAAGTTGACATATCCTTGATTCAATAAGTACAGTGTGGAACTGACAAACCCAATTATGCACATTTTTTGTCATACAATATCTTCCTCTGGGAAATTAATCCTAAGAATTGTAAAACTGTCATATTATCACTCATTGATTGGAGAGAATGGCAATCTTCTTCCTCACTGGAAAACTCAGTGCCTCAACCATTAAGAGCTGAAGAAATCTCACCTATAGTGGCCTTGTCAGTCTCTATCTCTGCCAATAAATCTCCTTCACTTAGCTTCTCTCCTACTTTTTTTTCCCATCTCTGAACTGTGCCCATGGTCATGGTAGGAGAGAGGGCAGGAAGAAGCACCTACAGAAACAAATATATATTACTGCATAGAAACTGGAAGAACTGGACACAAAAGTACTCAGGTAAGCTTACAGTTTCATAGAGTGACAGTGACTATGACAAGTGAAATGCCCATCACAGCAAAAGTGAAGTACCTCAATAGCTTCCCATCAATTAAATCCTTCAGATCTTAAGCTTTATATTTAAACTGTAACATATTCTGATATTCTTTCCAAAGTCAAAAACAACAGGCAGATGGGAAAGACTTCAGTTAGGAAAAAAAAAAAAAAAAAGACTTCAGTCAGAATTAATTCCTCAATATATACCTAAGCACAGAACATCTTTTCACCTTTTTCTAACACTTGGGTTAAGATCTAAATTTGTCATTTTCACAGAATGATCTTGGTCCAGATCACTCTTAAAATTTTGCTGTGCTCTATATTTAGCATCTATTTATCTTTTCATCCACAGGAAACCACATTTATTCCAAAACTTCCTAAATATAAACTAGAATTAAGAACTATCTTTGGTGCAGTTAGTAACAATATACTGTATTCCTGAAAACTGCAAAGAGAATAGGTTAAGTGTTCTCACTACAAAAGTAAGGAAATGGTATGTTAATTCAATTTACCCATTCCACAATGTATACATACTTCAAAACAACACTGTAATGATGAGTTTATAGAATTTTTATGTACTCAAATTAATTAAGGATTAAAATGCAAAAAATAACTTTTTTGGTGCTAGAAATTGAACCCAGGGTTTCATCACATGAAGCAGTACTCTACCAATGAGCTACACTCTCAGGCCCCCCAAAATTGTTCTTATAACAGTCATTTCTGCTGGGGATTTAGCTCAGTGGTTTCACTGCCTGCTGCGCAAGTGCAAGGACCCAAGTTCGATCCCTGGTACCAAAAAAAACAAAACAAAACAAGAAAGACTCTGTCTCAGGAAGAAAAAAAAAAATGGAAATAGTCATTTCTACTTCAACAAAATGGAAAGATCAGATTGGCTGATACAAATTTTAAATTGCTTTCCTATTTATACAGTTTATGTGTCCACTGAATTTGGATGGTTTTTCACTTACAGACTTCATCTGCTGCCTACATAGTCTTTTATATCTAATTAGCAATAGCTTTATCCTGAAGGAAAAATAATTTTAATCAAAAATATCTCCAGAAGGGGGAAAAAAAGCAAAATAAGACAGAAAGTTCTTTTAAAATGCTTTTCTCAGCTGGGCATGGAAGTGCACACCTGTAATCCCAGCACTCTGGGACACGGAAGCAGGGGGATCACAAGTTTAAGCCCAACCTGGGCAACTTTGTGACTTAGCAAGATCCCATCTCAAAATAAAAATAAACAAGGGGTTGGGGATGTAGCTCAGTGCAAAGGTCCTGAATTCAATCCTAGTACTGAAGAAAAAAAGTTTTCCTTGTTCAGAATTTGCAATCTTCATCTGCTTAAGAGTTAGTGGGGCTAGTGATCTCTATACAATATCCTGAAGGATACTTAAGGCACAACCCTAACATCTGCACACAAAGCCGTAAGAGGTTCTTACTTAATATGACATAATTTGCTGAACAAGATGAAATAACTGTGTGACTTGAACACCAAGGAGAATTTCATTGTAACTGATTACTAACATAAATGTTACTAACAGACTGTGAGAGAAACATTACTGCCAAAGAAAATGATTGTACAAAAATTTTCCTACAATGCCAAGTTATGGAAAGTTCAGGTCTTAACCCTTTAGAAAAAGTTTGACTAGGTTTTTATCTACTTCCAACATCAAAAACACATAAACACATATAACTCTAATATCTAACAAACTTTTATTTTCTAGAAACTAACCTAATAGAATCAACAAAGATTACATTTCAGTCTTCAGCTTTGTTACAATGTTATTTTATATGTCTAGTCCAGACTTACTCTTTATTGTCAGTTTTCTCATTTATAAATACTACTCTTAGAGTATTTTACCCACTTTTGGTAAAGAGACCACAATATGTTAAAGAAAAACACTAACTGAAGAATTTCGTTGAACAGATAGCTCATGAGATCTACTATAAACTATTTGCACAGGGAGTAGTTATAAGTAAAAATCATCCTCAAAATCTACAATGTAATATTCTTGAGTGAGAAACATCAAGCATCCCTTCTATTCAATACTGAGGCTGAGAAAGGTTAAAGAAATTATCCAATCTCATATACCTAAAAATAACAACTAAGAATAAAAGTTGTCAATTTTCATGGTTGAACATATATCCTAAATGACAAGAGCTAGCCACATTCAATGGCAGTTTCCAGGATATGAAAGCTAGGTATGAAAAATACACAAACAACTAATCAACTAGATCTGTGGTGGTGAACTTAGGGCACATGTGTTACTGTATTTTGCTTTTAAAATAAAAGATGCCAATGTATGAGTTTTGTGTTTTTTTAAGACTTAAAACCTCAGTATTCAGGTTTAACTGCAGTGTTAACACTTCATGATAAGTGGGTTTTGGGTTGCAGTTTGGACACTTAGTCTGTAAAAGGTTCACCATCACTGAACTAAATCAAACACTCAGAAACTAAGCCTCACCTGCATGTGAGTAGGATATGAGCTACCAGGAGCCTGAGCAGAAGAAGGTGCAGGTGGTGAAGAAGCAGTAGCAGCAGCGGGGGCGGCAGTTGGTGCTGGGGCTGTTTGTGGGGTGGGTGCTGCAGTAGAATCCAATGTATAGTTTTTAAAAGCCTCAATATCCTCAAGCCTAAAAAAGGAAAGAATCCACAAATGTAAAGGTATTTAAAAAGCAGATTCAGTTATCACAGATGTCTCCAAAAGTCCTAACTTCTAATTTCTCAAAAAAAAAAAATTTTTTTTAGAGACAGAGTTTCACCATGTAGTTCAGGCTGGACTTTGAACTCACTACGTAGCCCATGCTCACCTCAAACTTGCAGTGATCCTCCTGTCTCAGCCTCCCAAATGCTGGGATTTCAGGTGTGCGCGGCTCTCAATTCTTTATTAAAATACTCTGATAACCACTGAACTTCCACAAATAACAAAGATTCTACTTACTTTCCAACTGTGATACAAATGATGGCTCCAACTGGAACATCTCTGGTACCTTCAGCAACAAGTATCTTTGCCATATAACACTCCTCTAGGCTCTCAAATCCAACTGTGGCTTTATCAGTTTCAACCTTTTAACACAAAGTAGTAGTGTAGGTTTGCGTTGCCAGTATGCAGTTTACTAGCATGTGCCTAACAATCATACAGCTCATAACTATGTGAAGATAAAAACACTACCACAGATTTGAAAGGAGTTATTAAAAAAAAAAATCTTGGGTAAAAAGCTGTTTGGCCAACTTATCTAACAAATCATCTCTAATATCAAACTGTGAAAACATCTGTTTAAACAAAGAGAATAACTAGCCAATTAGAAAGTCCCATCTGCCAAAAAAAAAAAAAAAAAAGTCCCGTCTGTTCAGCAAAGCCAGCCCTTAGAACACATCTCCACAAGTTAAAACTCACCTCTGCAATTAGATCACCCTCACTGATTTTTTCCCCTTCTTTTTTTTCCCAACGGGCTATGGTGCCTGCCTGCATTGTGGGGGAAAGAGAAGGTAACGGTACCTGGAAGACAAAAGGGAAAAGCATTAAATTTATTTAAAAGGTCTACTTAACTCAGCCTGGTTTAAAGTTTCATTCAATTCAATACGATGCCGTTTACTGAGTTCCCTTACACACCAGGCACCGGGGATACAAAGGGAGCTGCTGCCCAGCAGTTCAGGATTTCCAGTGGCATACTTCCTTCTCCACAGTGCCGTGAGTTTGACAAAATACGAACCTCAGCAGGCGTTCTGCACACACCCCAGGTTGGAGCTCTTCTTTCAATGGAATAGATAGCGAAAGGAAAGGAAGCTCACGAACTGCAGCAAAGCTAGGCACTGGACAGGGGCGATGAGAGATACTGGAAGGAGTTGGAAGATCACTGAGACCTCTGAAGGCGAATTCCCAAGGCCAAGTCCGCCCTGAAGGACAACCGAATCCCGGGGTGGAGGGCTCACCTTCTGATGCGGAGGCAGACTGTAACAGCGGCGGCCGGGCGATCCCCAAAGCTGCAGCAGTAAGCGGTTCCGTGGAGGGGCACCAGAGCTGGGGCTCCAGCCACAAAGAGCCCGGACCCGGCCATAGCTTGGGGTGGTCGTGCTTTTGGAACGAGCCGGGGCGCGGTTGGGCCGCAGGCTCACACACGGACCTCCGGGTCCCTCTCGAAAGGCCATCCACCGAGCTCTGAGTCCTGCCCCCGGGGCTGCACGCTGGCCCCGTAGCGCACAGACCCGCCACATAGTGCCACTGAGTCCCACTCCCCTAAACCTCCACCGTCTCCGGGGTGACCTCTCCAAGACCAGCGCGGCTCTGCCGTCAGCCGCTCCGCGCAGCCGCACTTTGTCGTAAAACCGGCGCCAAGGACTCACGCCACCTCCCCGTGGTCAAGGAGCGCTTGGCTTCTAGGCTCTGCCTCGGCCGAGAGTCAGGTCACAGAAGCACAGAAGCGGCCCCGAAGCGGATTGGGCCCGCTGCTAGAAGCCCTGAGGGAAGGGGCGTTCCAGCGCAGCTGGCGCAGACGCCAAGTTTGGGAGATGTGAGGCAGGGAGTTGGGTGGAGGATGGTCCTTGAAGAGGCATCCTGCAGGTTAGGATGGCGCCTAAGAGTCGTGAGAGACGTAGCCGAAAGGCAGGGACCTAAAACAGAGGAGAGAGCCGGGCTAATAGATATTATGGTCTGAAGTTGCGCCGAAGGGAGTGGCCTTGTTTTGAGAAAAAGCTTGGAAATAAGCCCAAAGACAAACCGACCGGACAACGGGAGCCTTCGGCCTAGGGGCGCCTTCGGCCAAGGGGGCGGCGCCCCAGAAAAAGAAGCAAGGAACTGCCAGCGGGTGATCGGAGGGTTCCGGTAAAGGGCGCTGCAGATCTGAAAGTAACCGGGTTTGGTTTCCTGCGCGAACTGTCCTAGGATACAAAGATTCGTTTCAAGTGTGCAGCTCCACCGGGAAGGGGAGTAACAGGTTTTCCATTCAGATAATGTGAAGGGCAGCCAAAAGGAAGGTACATCCCCACATTCAGATGTACTGTAGCAGGAGTAAGTGTATTCTGTGTATTAAGATACACATTTCCAAAACGGTTTGCTCCTCCCTCGTTCTCCTAGAATAATCCCTTTAAACAGCCATTTTTTGAAAGATACAGTACTGTCACGAGAAATGTACTGTTACGCTACTTTTTATTTGACCATCAGGGTGCACTTTAACACAAACTAGGGTGGTTAGATGTCACTAGGTCACATAATCTTATGAAACCACCATCTTATATTCGGTAGGTCATTATCAGAACATCATAGTTGGGGGCCATGACCATTTTTTTTTTTTTTTTTAATGTGAGACAGTTTCTTGCAATGTAGTTGGGGGTGGTTTTAAACTATGTATCCCAGGCTGGCCTGGAACTCCTAGCAATTCTGCTGCCCCAGCCTCCGGAGTGCTGAGATACAGGTGTGCACCACCATGCCCGGCTGTTCATGACTGTATGTCTGTACCAAAACTGAACAATAAGCCAGTGGAGGCAGGAAATCACGTTGCACTATTTTTCGATGTCTCTGGAGTTTAGTACAAATAGTAACAGAATACATGTCTTTTGAATTAATCAACAAAAATTTATACAATGTGTCCAGTACACTTCTGTACGGTTATCATCTTAGAAAATATTATTTCTGAGCTGAAGGTGACATTGGATTAGGAAGTATATGCTGCTTTTACACAATCAAGTATCCAGTGTACAGATGGCCAGAGCACCAAGAACAGAAGAAAAAGAAGAGGAGGAGAACCTAACATTTGAAAACATTCACCCTTGCTAATAATTAACTTGGAAAATTAAAACAGCCAGGAGATACTACCAAGTTCATACCTAATTAAATTGGAAATGTTCAAGCAGGCAACACTAACAATAATAACAATTATAACAATTACTAACAATAGTAGACAGTATAATCAAGAAATATAAAATTTACAGATTAAATGAAAAAAGCAATTAAATTAAAGAGAAGCAATTCTGTAGAACTTTACATGAGTAACAATTGGAAGAAGCAATGAAATGTGCTTAGTAAAAGGGCTTACACTAACTTTCATAAGTGATTATAAAAATATTTTAACTATTTTGAATTGACTAAAATCTTTTTTTTAATCCTAATACAGTCATTTATTTGGGTACTGGTTGTTCTTGACTAAAATCTTAACACAGTATTTCCACTGCATTTGAATTCAACAGCTGCATCTCAATTAGCTTTTGTTAGAAATTTTGAGGTGATCTGCATCTGCAGTTTTGCTGTTCACTTGGGTGGGCTTAAACCTTGTTTGGGACTTTTCAAAGAATAGAGAGTTTGCGTTTTGAATGTATTTTTTTCTTTTTCTTTTGGTATGGGAGGATTGAACTTGGGACCTTGTGCTTTTGAATGTATTTTTGACTTAGGTGTAACTACATTATAAGGCACAGCCCAAATAGACCAAGGGTGGCAAGCTGACCCTGGAGACAGGCTAGAATTCTTAGGTCTGTGAAATAGGTCCTGAGAGAACAAATTATGAAGTCTCTCCTAAATATATTGGATAAAGGAAGTAAAGGAAAAGCAGGATTTAAGACTTGAAAGTTTAAAGTAGAAGGATGATATCACTGATGTAAGGTTGGTAGATGCAAAGAGAAATTAGCTGGTAGTGAAAGATTTTGAGTTTTGTGCATATTTTTTTGTGTGTATGCATATTTAACATAATGGTGGAATAGCCTAATTAATAGTTGAAAATATGTAATCAGGAGCCAAATGAATGTACTTAGGGATAGATTTGGAGATATATCTAGATATAGATATAGATATATCACTTAAATTGAAGCCTACATGAATTTTGGAAAGGCAACTTTCAAATTTTCAAAAAATTGATTTGGGAATTCTGATTCTTTTAAATACTCATTTCTGGCCTAGAGTGATGGCCCATGCCTGAGTCTCAGCTATTTGGGAGGCTGAAGCACCAGAATCATTTGAGGCCACCAATTCAAAGACCAGCCTGAGCAGTGTAGTGAGACTTCATCTCATAAATAAATAAATACACACTGTGGTTGCTGGGCATAGCTTAGTGGTACAACTCTGTTCAGCATGCGTAGAGCCTCAGTTCACAGCAAAACACCCGCACACACACGTGCACATGCACGTACTTCTGTGAGAGTCTCTTAATGTTTGCATTTACAAATTAGAGACTTGTCATACAGTTTACACTCTCAGGTTCTTGTTTGCACATTTGTATGTAATTTCAAAAGAAGAGCAATATTTGTTAATCCCCATTGCTAGTAATAACCTATTTTGTGCTTACATTAGAAATACCAATAGTAAAACATCTGTAGCAATAAAGCAACCCATATCTCCATTCTCCAGACAATAAGTAAACATGATACCTAGGAGATCACTTAAGGAAATTTACCTTCACTAAATGTAAATGGCTTTATTGGTTAATTTCAGTCAATAAACAAAACGATTAATGGGATTTAGTTTGCAGACTCCCTTTTATTCATAATTTGTGTGGTTTTTTTAAATTCACAAATCTGGTACAGGCAGTTAAAACTGGTTATCACTTTGATAATCAGAAGCTTCTGGTATAACAGTCTTCATGAAAACATACTGTAAAACAAGAATACACAGTAATCTCTTTGAAAGCAATGGTTGCAAATATCCATGTTTCTAAGAAAATATAACTTTACATATATATGTATTTTAAACAAGCTATACCTCTTACATAAATTCAGACAATAGGAGTGTGCAATCATAATATTTTATGGGAAAAATAATTTTAATTATGATCTAAATGCTTTTAAGTAATTAGAGTCCTCTTAGATTAGATGTAGAACATAAAGACATTTCCCCCTAATTTACAACAGATCAAAAAGAGATGAAAAAATGGTAAGTAGGACTGCCATTACCAAGTGTATTTTTCTTTTTTGGGGGGGAACCAGGGATCGAACTCCAGACCTTGCACTTGTGAGACAGGCGGTGGAACCGCTGAGCTTAATCCCCAGCCCATTACCAAGTGTATTTAACCAAAATCTTTAGGTACAAATTGGAATTGTGTCCCAATCCCACATAATTTAGAGAAATGAGCAAGAACAGTCTAAAGTTAAGAAATTAAGCTCTCAACTAAACAAATATTTTGAGAAAGTCATTTGCTTTAACATGGTTTAGAGATTATTTTATGAACCCTAAATCTTCTAGTTCTCTAGATTTCTAAAGGGAAAAAAACTTCAAAAGTACCAGGGTGGAATATCTCACTTGAGTTCCTCTAAGGGATAATAGTATGAATAAATCTCAAGGCCTTTGAGACTGCAGCCAACTAGGAGACTTTTCACAACAATCAATGCCCACTCCTGCTGAGAAGGTTCCTTTTACTTCTGGAATGAAGATCACCAACACAATTTACACAAGAGTTACTTAAGTGACATCATCTAGTAAGGATGATTGGTACCCTTACCTAATCTCATGATAGTACATGAGATTAATGAGGTAACGGGAAAAATTTATCCCATGTTCTCTTCTGAATTCAACTTCTTATGGAGGCACTATGGTGACTCCTTTTCCAAAAGAGTGAGAAAAAACACAAGGAAGAGGACTCTGAAATTTTTATTTGATTTAATATTCTCTGGAAAGTTAAATTTTACCTAATGGTAAGACTGTTCACTGAAAGAAAACTGATGAGTAACTGATTTAAGAGACAGTCAAGAAAAATTTTATGGAAATAACAAATTTTGGCCTGATAACCCTCATGCTGTTGTATAGCAAAACACTAAAATTCATGCAACAGAGAAACTGGTGATATAAAGAATTTTTTCTCCAGATTTCTTGGGAAAAAAGAAAAACCCAAAATTCATTGTTTTCTATTTGCTTTCATAATGTATTATTCTTGCTTATGGCTGACTTTCCCACGTTTTCCCAGCTGTTCTGATGATAAATTATTCTTCAATAGAAGACCAAGTAAACTTACACAAAAGAAATCAGATGTCTTTTGAACTTCTTCAGTCTTCTTGAAGAGCAATCAACTGGATTACATAAAACTACTCCCACAACTAAAATAGGTAGAATTGGACAGAAATTAGTTGTCATTAGTATACTTGTAATAAAATAAAACTTGTTCCGAAACCACAAGAGTTGGTAAGAGACTGTATAAAACATACTGGGTTCTCTAGAAAATGGACACAGTATAGAGAATGTTGAGAGTATATAGAACTCACACTTGAGTTATAAAAATAGACATGGTTCTCAGACAAAAAGCAAATGAGTATAAAATAATTCTCCAAACATTAAGTATTTTTAAAAGACATGTCCATATAAAACAATAAGATGTTATCTCAGTTCCAAAGAGTAGTCTGTTCAGTGTCTGAAGAGAGAGGAGATGAACTGAAGACATAGGTCAAGAACATAAAACTGATCTGTCCTCTCTTCTGTTTGGCAGTGTACGCTGGTGGTCACAGACTGCTTTTGGACCAAAAAAAAAAAAAAAATATATATATATATATATATATATATACACACACACATATACATATATATATATATGTGTATATAAAATGGCTGATTAGTTGGTAGTGCTGGGTGGATGAATGAGAAAACCCAGGTTATTAAGTAGTCTCTAGAAGTTGAACACTTTTAGCTTCTACACTTGACGGTGTTCCACATGAGAAATGATTCTAGGTTTCTTTCCCCTCAATCAACCCTGCCATTCACAACTCATGCTCCATGCCCCATGGTTTCTAGGGTTTTTTGTTTTGTTTTGTTTTTGTTACCAGGGATTGAACTCGGGATCTTGTGCTTGCAAGGCAGGCGGCAGAACCACTGAGCTAAATCCCCAGCCCCCCATGGTTTCAATTGTGCCCTAAAACATCAGCCTAGACTAAATATGTAATAGAAAGTAACTCTAATCTTAAAATGAGAAGCAGACCAGTAATTCATGCTCAGTACTCATAAATCACAATGAAACACTGAAACTAATGGTCTGTCTCCTTTTAACTGCAAAGGAGATACCATGAGTTAAAGTCATGAGACAAAGTCAAGAAGATATGGGTAGCAGCACCTTTCCATACCCGCCTGGATTTTTAAGGAATATTTCACTCCTAATTCCTTTCAAACACAAAGGTCATCAGTTCGAAGAAAAATAAATGGCTCTAATGTTAAAGAGTCCCAGAGAAAACTAGTAGTATATGAAATATACTTTATGTGGGCCAAAGGACAAGCTGCAGAATCAAGACCAGAAGAAGTGGCCCAAGGTCTTATGGTTTTAGCACAGTACAGCACAATATGGGCAGCCCTTTTTCCATCCAATCAACAATTCAGCATCATCCATGTCCAGTTCAAACGATCATTGAACAGTAGCTTTCATCTTTGGTACCACCTCATGAGTTATTCTTAGTTTCCAGTATCTGCAAAGAAGCAGAAAAGTTGGTACCTTTGCCTTGTCTGTGAGTCCAAATGCTGGGACTCTGATTGGTGCAAACATTGAGGCCAATTAAATTAATACTGTAACACACAGGAGTGATGCATCCAATTCCCAGGTTCCAGATAATAGCAGCCATGCCCCCACAGGAGCGGGATCATTCATCCCCATTGGTTAAGGCCTTCGGTTTGTTGTCCTCAGAGTGGAACAAAACACCTTTCCTGTGGCAAGGAATTCCAGATGAACCCATGGTCTACATTTGGATAAGGATTTTAAGTACCAGATATGCCAGGCACAGAATCAGGACTGGCCTGTGACCTTCACACTTGGAGAAGCTCTGATACTGGTAGCACAATTTAGAAACTTCTTAGTGCACTCTGGTTTTAGTCCCCTTTCCTGAGTGAAGCAGCCAGAGAATAATTAGATTTCAATCCTCAGGGTTAATTCTCTCCATGATCTTCTTCCACCCAGGCTACAATTTTTCCTTCCCATCCAGGGATGGCATCATCATCATGGAAAACCTGGGTGAACAAAGAAACAAAGCCACAGTGAAGAATGAGAGATAAACATAGGGAGTTTCACTAAACAACTACTGCTGACAAAAATAAGGCCTCACACATTAAGGACAAGAAAGTGTTGAAAAAACCCTTGGGTTACAATCTATGTCCCTTCGGTTTTGTCCCTAAAGTTCCAAATAGTATTTTATATATTTCTTAGTCCAACATTTATAAAATAAGGGTTTTTTAAAAATCCCTAACACTGCTTTGCTTATGAAGATTTTTAATTAAAAAATTATGAATCACAGAGTATTTTGGGTTTCTTAGGAGAAAGCAGTAGTATACACATTTTAAAAATGAGAAAGGTGCTAGGGCTGGGGATTTAGCTCAGTAGCACCGTGCCTGCCTGGCAAGTGCAAGGAAAGGGGAAATTTCTGGTTCCTGGTACTGTAAAGAAAGGGTTGGAAAGAAGACCTATCTCTCAAATGCAATTCTTTTAATTCACTCATTCATTTCCTACATCACTAATATGACAGGGTCATTAAAACATTAGTTTTTCTAACTTTTTCCACTCTATAGCCATAATGAAGGCACATACAATCAGAACCCATAACTCTCTTCCAAAATTTTTTTAAAAATCTGTTATCTGGCAAATGGATTAAAAGAGAAGCATAGGCCAAGAAAATACACAAGGAGTTGGAAATAAGCATAGATGACTATCCAGAAGTTCTCTGTTTTCATTATGAGAGACTGCCACCACACCACATAATACACAGTTCCAGATGTTTATGCTTGTTTTGCTCTATGTAGGTTTTCTAGGACTTGGCTCTTCTAAGTTTATTTTATTGTCTTAGGTTTTTTATTTTCCCTAACAAAACTATTTCCTGGTTAAAATATAAATTCTACCCAATTTCTTAGTAAAAATAATTAAGTCCTAGAATTGAGGAAGCTCTCAACATCTTGGGCCACTTTGACCTTTTTAGTCTAATTAGAGCATAGTCAGAGACTCCAGCAAACTCCTCAGACCTGACTAGGGAACTCAGGTACTTCCAGATACTAGTCCTTGAATCGGAGACTTTGGGGTTTAGGAATAAAGGACAATACTACCCAGGCTCCCAATGGGTCCTGTACCTCCTCTTTGACAGTGCCAAACTCAGGATCCAGCGCTTTGAAGTGATATCGATGATTCCCTTCCCGATCAATAGCTGCTTTAAAATCCTTCAATGTCACCTCCCCCAACCTGCCACGAAAAGAGAGATTACCAAAATAGACTTTCAATCAACAGGTCAGAAAAATAGGGTGTTAACTTTAAACCCAGGCCCTGCCAAAGTCAACAGACAGAAATAGCATGACATTATTAAATCAATGACCCTGATAATGAAGATAAAACTAAAATTGCAAAGGTTGGAAAACCAGTCACCACTAGGAAATGAAAATTATGCTACATATTGGGTGATCTAAGAATTTAAAATTTATTGTTTCAGCAGGAGCCAAATCACTTCTCTTTTTCTCTGGAAATACTGTATGAGGTTTCTGAAATCAAGTTTGTTGAACAATCATAAATAATGTGCAATCTCTCTTGATTTCCTTCTTCACTAAATAGTACAGTTCTCTCAGGCAGGTATCATTTTTACCTCCCATCTTTTTTTTTTTGGACCGGGGATCGAACTGGGGTCCTTGGGCTTGCAAGGCAGGCATCAGTGCCTGGCCCTTTATCTCCCATCTTTAAGAAGCTGTCTAACCCAGACCAAATAAGTAGACATAGGATAAGGAAATCCTATAAATTCTCTCAGTAGCTGATTCCAGAGTTTAAACAACTTTATTTCAAAACCATTTCCCTTAGAAGAAATTACATTAACAATCTGGGGAAAAGTTTTCAAACATAAATTCTCAGTAGGGATCATTTGCAGTCATCAAACAGTAACAAAGATCAATTAGTAAAAAGCCTGGGAGTTCAAGCTGTAATTCATGGCCATCAGCAGGACCTGTAACACTTAAAAAACTATTTTTCCAAACTTGGAGCATATTTCCATAGTTATGAGAAACACTATTATTGCTTCCATACTTAGCTGTTTCTGTATTTAGATCATTTATAATGTCACTGGTTAGTGGTAAAGCTGGAACTAGAATCTCATATCTCCTGGGCTTTTTGTACTACATATACTCCTTTTCAAAGATTTCTCAGCTGCTCATTTGGGCAGGAACTAATGTCCTGCCTTCCTTTCCTTATTGCAAAGAAATAATGATCCCAGCATCTCACCTCTTTGGTATATTGACCATGAAGGGCGTAAGTGACCGGTCAGTGAAATAGAGCACTTTAGTGCAGGCGCTGCTGACAGCTGGAGAACTCTGTGAGTGAGGCAGTTCTGCAATCAGAAAGTCTCTATGGTTAGAAAGTTGGATTTACATTGTACCACTCGTCATTTCCAATTATTCAAAAGCGTCTCGCCAGGGATTTAGCCCAGTGGTTTCGTCACCTACCTCACAACCGCAAGGACCTGAGTTCAATCCCTGGTACCAAAAAAAAAAAGTGTCTCAGGAGAATGAAGCCACCTGAGGTCACAGCAGCCAACATCATGTCCATAGGGCATGACCCACAGAAGTCACCACCAAATCCACATAGACAAGAGGTGCTTTGGGCATGGACATTATCAGGACCATGATTTCTCACTGATTCCAGGTATTTCTGTCAGGGAACAGCAACTGATCCGATCGGTATTGTTGCTAAAGATCAAAAGAGGACAGACAAACCTGGCAAGATATCAGCTAGGGCAGTATAGACAAACAACAGGACCTATGTTTCTGCTTGCATTTGGGGGTTAGTGGTAGAGAATACTCGTGTGATTCATGGAAAGAGAAAGTAACTGGAACACAAAATACAGGGGCAAAGGAACTTTAGAAATTCAGATCCCCGCCTATCTTTCTAGTTTAAAAAACACAAGATCTACCTTAACTCTTAGCTGCAAAGGATCTGCGTATTTTGGCCCTGTAACATTCCTAATTTAACTCAGGTTCCCAATTTGTCCCTGTCCTTTAAAAAGGTACTTTAGTAAAAGTGTAATTAATTAATGAGAACTTATAATTAAGCGAATAGAAAAGACCAAACAGAAACTTTATCATAAGGACCAAAAACCAATAATTAAGCTTTTCTTAAAGACTCCTGCAAGTCCATTTACACATATTTTCTTAATTTCTAGGTTTGGGTTTCTCATCAAATTGGCAGGCCGAAGATAGCACTTCTGGGAGGAGGTTAAAAATAAGGAAACATATAAGGGACAGACCTGGGAGAAAGACAAGCAAAATTTCCCTTTGCACAGCAATCAAATTCAATCAGTTTCAGTTTTTCTTCCAAAGAATGTCAATTATCATAACATACATGCTATGATTTTCCTTTGCCCTAGCATCTTTCATAGTGCCAGGTACTTAGTGGTTGTTGAATAAATAAAATACTCACTTTCTACATTAAGTAATATTGGAATTTTTTTTTTGGTACTGGAGATCGAACTCAGGACCTTATGCGTCCCAGGCAGGCAGAGCACCACTGAGCTAAATCCCTGGCCCTGCATTCAGTCATATAACTGATTTATTCAATAAACAGTAACTGAGCACCTACATGCTGCTAGATTTTGAGAATATAAAAACACTGTATGTGGTCTCTGATATCCAAGAGTTTATAATCCCATATGGATGGGAGGCACAACTGCAAATGGTAATAATACACTAAAATCAGATTGGTACACTTAATGGGAAGATTGAAGATAGAGAGATTAATTCCAACTGGAAAAGATCAGAAAGGCCCCAGAGGCAGAAAATCCTTTTAGAATGCACCTTTAAAAATCCTAAGAGGGCCGGGGATTTAGGTCAGTGGTTCCACTGCCTGCCTCAAAAGAGCAAGGTCCTAAGTTCGATCCCCAGTACAAAAAAAAATCCTAAGAGGGAGGCTGGGGATTTAGCTCAGTGGTTCTGGTGCCTGCCTCAAAAGCGCAAGGTCCCGAGTTCGATCCCCAGTACCAAAAAAAAAAAAAAAAATCCTAAGATTGAGCTGGGGATATATCAGTGGTAGAGTGCTTATCTAGCATGTGCAAGCCCTGGATTTGATCCCCAGCACCACACACACACACACACACACACACACACTCACACACGAGTGAAAAGTTGCAAAGGGCGTTCTGAGAAAAGGGAAAAACATGAGCAAAAAAAATGAAATGTGATAATATATTTAGAAAACCATAAGTAAACTAGTAAAGCTGGAGCATAAAGAATACATCAGGAAGTTATGGGGTAATAAAATAGAGAGGGGCAAGATCACAAAAAACTCAGGTTAATAGGCTAAGACTTGAAGATATTAGTCTTGAACTATGGGGAGATACTAAAAGGTAGTGATATAATCAAACTGGCCTTTTATTTGTTCATTTGTCTCCTGGTACTGGGGATTGAGCCCTTGAACCCAGGGAGCACTAAGCTACATCTTCAGTCCTTTGTCAGTTTTTTAAATTTTGAGCTAGGCTAGCCTATAACTTGCATCCTCCTGCCTTATCCTCCTCAGTAGCTGAGATTTCAGGCATGTACAACCATGCCCAAATGGACTGGCATTTTATAAAGGTTAATCTAGCGGCAAAATATGGATTGTATGGGAGAAACTCCAATTAAAGCCGTGGATTTAGCTCAGTGGTTCCGCCGCTGCCTGCTTCACAAATGCCAAGAACCGAGTTTGATCCCCGGTACCAAAAAAAAAGAGGCAAAACAAACTGAGAGATGAGGAAGGGCAAGGTGTAGCCCTGGAATCAAAGGACTGGATCTGAAAAATCTTTAGAGTAAAAGCCTTGAGACTATAGTTGGACAATAGAGGATAAAAGGAAAAACTAAAATCGGACTTGATATTTATAGTCTAAAAAGACAGATACTTGATAACATTTATTACCTAAGACAAGGGAACAGAAGTGAATTGTGCCATCTATTTATTCATTTAAAATATCTGAATGAAAAATAAAAGCAAGGTGTGGTGGCATATGGCTGTAATTTGAGTACTCTTGGAGGGGCTGAGACAGGAGAATTTCGAGTTCCAGCCCACCTGGGGCAACTGGGCAGCTTAGTGACTGTGCCAGAACATGTCCAAATTAAAGGGGGGAAGAGCTGGGGATTTAGCTCAGCGGTTTCAGCGCCTGTCTCACAAGTACAAGGTCCCGAGTTCGATCCCCAGTGCCAATAAAAAAAAAAATGATGTGGCTCAAATTAAAGGTGGGGGCTATGCTGGGGATGTAGCTCAGTGCAAGGGCCCTGGGTTCAATCCCAGTACTGCACAAAAATATATAAATCAAATAAAGTTTATTTGGTACCTATGATATATCAAGAATTACAGATAAACAAATAGCTATAGTCCCCACCCTGAAGCAGTTCAAGTTCTAGTGAAGTGAGATAGAAAAAGTTACAATAAAATGAAATACATAGGAAAGTAATGTTGTTATGATCTAAATTGTACCCCCCAACCCATCATGTGATTGTATCAGAGAAGCAGGTGATTAAGGTTAAGTGAGGTCATAAGGGTAGAGCCCTGATCCAATAAAAATGCTTCCCTCCAAAGAAGAGACACCAGGCATGGTGGTGCATGTCCATAATCTCAGCATCCTGGGAGAGGCTAAGGTTGTAGGACCCCAAGTTCTAGGCCAGAGTAGGCAACTTAGTTGGACTGTCTCAAAATAAAAAATAAAAGGGCCAGGTATTTAACTCAGTGGTTCTGCCACCTGTCTCTCAAGCACAAGGTCCTGAGTTCAATCTCCAGTATCAAAAAAATAAAAGAGATGAAATACCCACTGCAACAGCCCTGGGTTCAATCCTCAGTACTTTAAAAGGGGGGAGAGGGCCAGGGATTTAGCTCAGTGGTTCCACCACCTGCTTTGAAAGTGCAAGGTCCCAAGTTCGATCCCCAGTACATGAAAAAAAAAAAAAAAAAGGTGGGGAGATAGGCAGAGACAGATAGAGAGAGGCAGGCTTCAGTTGGGCACAGTGGCACATGCCTATAACACACCAGCTACTCAGGAAGCCAAGGCAGGAAGATTACAAATTTGAGACCAGCTTGAGCAACTTAGTGAGATCCCATCTCCCTGAAATAACAAGGGGGCTGTGGGATTTAGCTCAGTGGCACCATGCCTGCCTCGAAAGGGCAAGGTCCTAAGTTCAGTCACCAGTAAGGGGGTAGGAGGGGGTGGGACAGGGGACAATAATGATAATAATAAACAAGGCTGGAGATGTAGCTTAGTGTGATATGAGCCCCTGGCTACAATCCCCAGTATTGAGAGAGAGAGAGAGAGAGAGAGAGAGAGAGAGAGAGAGAGAGAGAGAGAGAGAGAGAGAGAGAGAGACTGAGACTCTAGAGAACCAGAATTCTGTCTCCCCTTCACAGGACTCGGAGAGAAGGTAGACTTCTACAAACCTGGAAAAGGTCTCTCACCAGAACTTGACTCTGCTGGCACACTAATCTTGTACTTCCAGCCTCCAGTACTGTGAGAAAATAAATTTCTGTGGTTTAAGCCACCAAGTCTATTATGTTTTGTTATGGCAGCCTAAACTAATACAAGTTATGTGTATAGTTGAGAATTTCAAAGAATGGTCTCAATGTAAAACTGAACAGAAGTCTCTTGGGGAAAGATGGTTTGGTAAACAGATCATCATTAATACTAGTAAAAGTAGTTTAAGATGACTATTGAAAGGGCCAGGGATCACCCAAATTCAAAGACCAAATTCAAAAATGGGCATCTGAAATGAACAGACATTTCTCAGACAAAGAAGTAAAAACAGCGAATAAATATATGAAAAAATGTTCAGCATCACTGGTCATTCGAGAGACGCAGATGAAAACAACACTGAGATTCCACCTCACCGCACAAAGAATGGCTGCTATCAAGAAGTCAACCAATGGGCTGGGGATTTAGCTCAGTGGTTCCACTGCCTGCCTCGCAAGCGCAAGGACCCGAGTTCGATCCCTGGTACCAAAAGAAAAAAAAAAAAAAAGAAGTCAACCAATAACAAATGCTGGCAGGGGTGTGGAGAGAAAGGAACCCTTCTCCATTGTTGGTGGGAGTGCAGACTGGTGCAACCACTGTGGAAATCAGTATGGAGATACCTCAAAGAACTTGGACTAGAGGTCCCATTTGACCCAGCTATTCCTCTACTGGGTAACTTGCCCAAAGAATTAAAAGAATCTTACCACAGGGATATATGTGCACCCATGTTTATAGCGGCACAATTTGTAATAGCTAAGGTTTGGAAACAGTCCAAGTGCCCATCAACTGGAAACTGGATAAAGAAGATGTGTTTTTTTTATAAAATGGACTACTACTCAGCCATAAAGAACAAGAAACTAGAGTCATTTATAGCTAAATGGATGCATATCGAGGCCATACTCTTAAGTGAAATAAATAGGACACACGTGTAAATACCGAATAGTATCTCTAGTGTGAGAAACTGAAAGTGTAAATAAGGATGAAAATGATTAAAATGAGTAACTGATAATTTGAAATAGGAAAAGGTCCAAAGGTGGAGGGGTGGCGGGAGGGGAAGGGGAAAGGGAAGAAAGGAAAGGAAAAATTCTGTGAAAGAAAAAAAAAATGGAAACAAAGTCTGTGTAAATAGGGAAGGGCGCACAGGTAATGGGGAAAAAAATAAGAACTAAGATACATCATGTTCACGTACAAACACCCAACGATAAATGTAAATGTATTGTATACCTAAAATGTACCAAGTAATATTAATATATAAATAAAATTTTTTTTTTAAAAAAGAAAGGGCCAGGATTTAGCTCAGTGGTGCCGTGCCTGCCTAGCAAGCACAAGGTCCTGAGTTCAGTCCCCAGTACCATAACAAAAAGACTACTGAAAAGGACATTTCACTTTAGAAATAGATCACTTAGATTTTAAATAGATCGCTCAGATATGATCTAGAGTTAATTTTGTATATAGTCCGAGATATAGGTCAGGAGTCATTTTTTTATTTAAATGGGTCTCTATTTTAATACCATTTTTGAACAGCCTATCTCAAATGTGTGAATGGGGGGGGGGAGTAAGACAGGGTCTTGCGTTGTAGTTCAGCCTGACCTTGAACTCACTGTGTAGCCCAAGCTGTCCCTGAACTTGAACTGATCTTCCTGCCTCACCCTCCTGAGTGCTGGAATTACATGTGTGACACCTCACCTGGCCGAGTCTATTTTTAACTCAATTGTATTCCACTCATTTATATGTCTATTCTTTTGCCAAAACCACATTGTCTTGATTAACTTTTAAACTTTAGTAGTTTTAAAATAAGATAGCGTGGTCCTCCAATTACTTCATTCACCTTTTTAACATTTGTGTCAGGGGGTTAGTTTTAGTTCCTTTACAACTCTATATAACGTTTAGAATCAGTCTACTTAAATCTCCAAAAAGTCTGATTCCTTTATAATTTCTCTATTTCCAAATATTTGCTAGTATATAGTACAATTAACTCATTATATATTTACCTTGTGTTCTGCAAACTTAACTAAACTCACTTCTTAGCTATAGTGGTTTACTGTAGGTTTACTGGGATTTTCTACATAGCCAATCATTTCATCTCTAACCATAAGTAGTTTGTTCCTTCTTTTACAATCTGTTTGTTGTTGTTGGGTTTGTTTTTTTTTTTTTATATCTATGATCAATAGAGTTACTGATTTTGGTATCAGGGTAAAAGAAAATGTGTTGGGAAGAGATCCAACATCTCGTTTTTATGGGAGAATTTGTGTAGAAATGGTATTATTTTTTAAGTGTTCTGATCTCGTCCTGAAGGAGAGTTTTAAACTACAAAACCCTAAAGTCCTGATGGAAGATTTTAAACTAAAAATTCAATTTCTTTAACAATTATAAAACTTCAGTTTATTTCCTCTTGAGTAAGTTTTCAAAGTTTTTATTTTTCAAGAAATTTATTCATATCACTGGTCATTTGAGAGATGCAGATGAAAACAACACTGAGATTCCACCTCACCCCACAAAGAATGGCTGCTATCAAGAAATCAACCAGGGCCGGGGATTTAGCTCAGTGGTTCTGCCGCCTGCCTCGCAAGTGCAAGGGCCCGAGTTCGATCCCTGGTACCAAAAAAAAAAAAAAAAGAAATCAACCAATAACAAATGCTGGCAGGGGTGTGGGGAGAAAGGAACCCTTCTCCATTGTTGGTGGGAGTGCAGACTGGTGCAACCACTGTGGAAATCAGTGTGGAGATACCTCAAAGAACTAGGACTAGAGGTCCCATTTGACCCAGCTATTCCCCTGCTGGGGATCTTCCCAAAAGAATTAAAAGAATCATACCACAGCGATATATGTGTACCCATGTTTATAGCGGCACAGTTTGTAATAGCTAAAGCTTGGATACAGCCCAAGTGCTCATTGACTGGAAACTGGATAAAGAAGATGTGGTTTTTTTTTTTTTTTTTTTAATAAAATGAAGTACTGCTCAGCCATAAAGTACAAGAAACTAGAGACATAGCTAAATGGATGCATATTGAGGACATACTCTTAAGTGAAATAAATAGGACACACATTTGTAAATACTGAAGTTTCTCTAGTGTGAGAAACTGAAAGTGTAAATAAGAATTAAAACGAATAATGGATAATTGGAAATAGGAAGAAAAGCCCCAAAGGGGTAGGGGAAGTGGGAGGGGAAGGGGAAAGGAAAGAAGGGAAAGGAAAAATTATGAGAAAAGGAAAAAATGGAAACAAAGTCTTTGTAAATAGGGAAGGGTGGAGGGGGTGAAGGGCGCACAGGTAATGGGGAAAAAATAAGAACCAAGATACATCATGTACAGGTACAAGCACCCAATGATAAATGTAAACGTGTTGTATACCTAAAATGTACCAATAAAAGAATTTAAGAAAAAAAAAAGGAAAAAACAACTCACACACTGGGAGAAATTATTTGTAAAATACAGATTTAGTGAAGGATTGATATCCAAAACATACAGAGAACTAATAAAACTGAATAATAAAAAAGCAAACAACATGATTTTAAAATGGTCTAAAAGTCTGAGCATCACTCCAAAAAAAAAAAAATTTTTGTAAATTTGTGAAATAGGAAGACAAGGTCCAAAGGGGAAGGGGAATTGGGAGGCGTAGGAGAAAGGAAAGAAGGGAAAAGAATAAATATGAGAAAAGGAAAAAATGGAAACAAAAGTCTTTGTAAATAGGGAGGGGTGGAGTGGTGGAAGGGTTGAAGGGAGGGTAGGGGACCGGGGAAAAAATAAGAACCAAGATATATCATGTAAAGTTACAAATTCCCAATGTTGAATGTCATCATATTGTATACCTAAAATGTACCAATAAACTTAATGAATAATAAAAAAAGAAAAAGAAATTTATTCATTTCATCAAAGTTGTCAAATTTATGGGGATAATGTTTAAAATATTCTTTTATTAATGCTTTTAAAGTCTAGAAGATCTATTATGAAGTCTCTTCTTTCATTCCTAATATTGGTAACTTATGACTTCTCTTTTCTAACAACAGGTTTATCAATTTTTTTTTTTTTGGAGACAGAGTCTATGTAGTTTGAGGTGGCTCTGAACCCACTACGTAGCCCAGGCTGGCCTCAAACTCACTCCGATCCTCCTGCCTCGGCCTCCTTAGTGCTTGGAGTACAGGTGTGTGCTACCATATCCCACTACAGGTATCAATTTTATTTAGCTTTTTAAAAACCCAATTTTCTGATTTAACTGTTTTTTCCCCTGATTTTTTCTTTTCAGTGTCACTTACTACAATCTTCTATTTTTTCCTTGCTTTTACTTGATTTAGGTTGTTTGCTCTTTTATTTTTCATGCCTCTTAATGTGGGAGCCTGTATCACTCAGATCACTGATTGAAGACTTTTCCTTGTCTCATGTATGCATCTAATGTTATGACTTTCCTTCTAAGCACTGCTTTTACTGCATCCCATAAATTTTGACACAGCATGTTTTCACTTTTTATTCAATTTAAAATATTTTGCAATTCTCTTATAAATTCCTCTGACCTAAGGATACTGTATTTAGAAATATGTTCTTCAATTTCTAAATATTTGGAGATTTTCCAGATATTTTTGTTAATGATCTCAAATTTAATTTCATAATGGTCAGAAAACACACTTAATATGATTTCAATTATTTTAAGTTTGTTGAGATTTGTTCTATGGCTAGATTATGGACTATTTTGGTGGATTTTGCAAACACACTTGAAAATAATCTTTTTCTTTCATCATTAGATGGAGTATTTTCTAAATATAGCAACAAAATTACAAAAATAAATACAATAAAAAGTAGTTCATTTGATAGTGTTGTGTAGGTTTTCTAAATCCTTATTGATGTTCTATTGATTACTGTAAAAGAAGGATATTGAGTCTCCAAGTATACCTGTGGATTTATCTATTTCTTTTAATTTTTGTTTGCCATGATTTGAAACTGCTTAGACACACATATTTAGGATTGTTATTTTCTTCTTGGTGAAAGTGACCATTTTTATCATTACATAATTTTTCCTTTCCTTCCCTCCCTCCCTTTTACCCTTCCTTCCTTTCAGATGCAGTACTAGGGATTGAATCCAGGGCCTTCATAATGAAGGCTTTTTATTTTTTATTTTGAGACAAGTTCTCACTAAGTTGCTAAGATGCCAGGCTGGGCTCAAGTTTAGGATGCTCCTTCTGGCACTACAGGCATGTACCACCACGCCCATGTATCTCTCTTTATACATGGAAATACCCCTAGTTCTTAAGTATAATTTATTGGATGCTAATATCACCACACAAGCTTTTTTTTTTTTAACCAGCTTTCCTTTGATTTATGTTTCCATGTTATACATTTTTCCATTCTTCTACTTTTTTTTTTTTTTTTGGTATTTTTGAGACAGGGTCTCACTAAGTAGTTCAGGCTGGGCTTGAACTCACTATCTATGTAGCCCAGGCTGGCCTTGAACTTGTACCAATCCTCCCTCAACCTCCTAGTGCAGGGATTACAATCATGTGCCACCCCCCCCAGCCATTCTTCTACTTTTAACATATATATATATATAACTGAATTTAAATTCAGCTTCTTATAGACAGCATATAGTTGTCTTATTTTTTCCTCCCATTTTACAATCTACAATCTTTTATTTGATATGCTTAGGCCATTCATGTTTAATGTAATCATTGTATGTTTAGATAAAAATCTACCAACTTGCACTAAATACAGGAATAGTCTCTTGGTTAGTGGTGTTCAAAGCCTCTTTTCCATCTTTGAATATAGCATCTCTTCAATCTTCAAAGTAACCCTACAACAACTGCATACTACTACCCATGTATACCAGTAATGATTTGAGGTTACAGAGGCAGTGTTCAATTCCTGGGGTTCCAGGGTTCCTTAGTGGCAGCACTAGAGTTAAAATACTGCTTTGTTTTGCTCAAAATCTACATTTTCCCCACCAACCAGGCTAGTATGATGCTAGTAAATTAGTATGATGCTAGTAAATTAGTATGATGCTAGTAAAAAAAAAAATAGGTGGTAAAGAGCTAATATAATGAACATCTGATTATTTAAAAAATCTACCTTCTTCTTAGTTGTTACATGTTTGTTCTGTGATCTTTGTTCCTTTTTCATCTTCTTTCTCTGCTTGTCTCCTTGGATTGAGAATTTTACATTCCTTTTTCTTTTTTCTTCCATATTGTCTTCAAAGTCCAATGTGTTGCACATTTTCAATTTGGATGAATCATTTCAACATGTAAGTTTTATTTTACCCAATGAGATTTTTACATTCCTTTTTTATTTTGTTTTGTTTTTTTGAGTCTGGGTCTCACTATGTAGCCCAGGCTGGCCTCCTCGAACTTGCAGCGATTCTCCTGCCTCTGCCTCCCGAGTGCTGGGATTACAGGTGTGCACCACCATGCCCGGCCCCTCACATTCCTTATTTTTGGTACTGCCCTGGATATGCTTATAATTCCTTTTTTTCTCTACTATCAACTTATTTTTTAGTTTGAAAAAAATTTTAGTGTTTGCTCTTAGACTTAGGATGTATATTTTTAATTAGTCACAGTTTGGTTTTTTTTTCCTTGGGGCTAGGGATTGAACCTCGCACCTTGTTTGTTTGTGGGGTTTTTTTGTACCGGGGATCGAACCCAGGACCTTGTGCTTTTCAGGCAGGCGGCGGAACCACTGAGCTAAATCTCCAGCCCAAAATCTAGTCCTTTGTACATGCAAAGCACACATTCTACCCCTGAGTTACATTTCCAGGCCGAACTTACTTACATACTTTTTTTCTTTCTTTTTTTGGTATTAATACGTGTTTGCGGTACACGATTACATTTTCATAGGGAGCTGGTACATGTACAGGACACATCTTAATTCTTATTTTTATCCCCTATCCCTCCTAACCTTTCCTGCTCCTTCTAACTTTTGGTCCCTTTCTCATTTACAAAACCTTTTTCCATTTTTTCCTTCAGTTCTTTTTTTTCATCCCCTCTGTCGATCTCTTGTTCCCCTTCCCATTTGAAAAAGGTCTTTCTACTTCCTCTTATCTATCTTTTACTTTGTTCTTTATTTATATTTGGAATGTCTCATATAAGATGCAATATTTAAGCTTGTGTGTCTATTTTATTTCACTTAATATTACGGTTTCAAGGTGCATCCATTTACCTATGAGTGCCTCAAGTTTATCCTTCTTTATGGTAGAGTAGTTCTCCATTGTGTATAAATACCAAATTTTCTTTATCCATTCATTTGCTGATGGTTCAGGCCCAACTTTCAAATAATAATATATGATTTCGGCTGGGGATTTAGCTCAGTGGTTTCGCCGCCTGCTGCGCAAGCGCAAGGACCCGAGTTTGATCCCCGGTACCAAAAATTAAAAAAAAATAATAATAATACATGATTTCACCTGTAGTATAAGAAACTTACAACAAGAAAAAAAAAAAAAAAAAAAAGAAACTTACAACAGTATAGTCCAAATTCCTCCCTCCCAAATTTAGCACTAATGTCATACATTTTACTTTTACATATGCCAGGTACCCACAATACATCGATACTATTTTTGCTTTAAACAATTTATCTTTTAGATAATTAAAAATAATAGATTTTAATATTTACCTTCATTTTAACCATTTCTTTCCATAGATTCCAATTTATTTCTACTATCATATTCCTTCTGCCTAAAGAAATTCTTTTAACATTTCTTACAGAAATCCTTCCAATTTTTGTCTAAAAAATGATATGTTCTCTAGGTATACAATTCTAGTTTTATGGGGATTTGTTTTTGTTTCAATATTTTAAAGATGCTCCCCCTACCCCCAGTCCCATCTTCTGGCTTGCATAATTTCTGATGAGAATTCTGCTGTTATTCTTATCTTTGCTCTTCTAAAAACATATAATGACTTTTCCTCTCTGCTTGCCTTCAAGGTTCTGTTTCATTTTCAGCAATGTGAATATTGTTATTATTCATCCTTCTTAAGGTTCTCCAAGTTGCTTGATTCTGTAGTTTGATATCTTTTGCTATTTTTTGAAAAATTGTGGCCATTAGCTCTTCAAATATTTCTACTCCCCTATTCTTACTTTTCTTCTTCATGGATTCCAATTTTACACATTTTAATCTATCTAATATTTCTTCCCTCAAGTTTCTTTTCTCCTTCCAGTGCTGGGGCTTGTCCCTAGGGCCTCACTCACACTGGACCCCTGAGCTCTACCCCCCAGTCACATCTCTGACCCTCCCGTAGGTGTTGCTGCTCTAGTTTGTTTGTTTCTTGTCCCATACTCTTTTTCTCTTTTTCTCTTTGTGTTCAAGTTTGGATAATTTCTATTATTCTTCCTTCAAGTTTGCTGATTCTTTCCTTAGCTGTGTGGAGTCTACTGAGGAGCTTGCTGAAGGCAGTCTTCACCTTTATTCTTATTTCTAGCTTTTCTATTTAACTTCTTATAATGGGTAAAAACCTCACATCTGTACATGAATCATGTCAACATTTTCACTACAGCATTTAACATATAAATCATAGTTATTTTAATTATTAATTTTTGGTTGACCCAAAGTCTCACTATGTAGCCCAAGCTGGTCTCAAAGTCACAGTGATCCTCCTGCCTTCAGCCTCCCAAGTGCTAGGATTACGGGCATGCACCACCACACATGGCATCATCATAGTTACAGTATTTTAAATTCTTTGTTTGATGGTTTCACTATCCTTATCACATCTGGGTTTGGTTCTGTTGTTTACTTTGGCTCTTGACAGTGGCTGCTGCTGTTGTTTTGTGGTACTGGGGACTGAACCCAGTGTCTTGCCCTGAGCTCCACCTTCAATCATTTTAATTTTATTTTGACCTCTTTCATCTCAGCCACCAACATGCCTGCCATTCAGATTGAGGAAGAGCTGGAAATTTCAGGGCCACGTCAGCCATGGCCATGGCTGTGTTGATAAAGACTGGAAGCACCTAGGAGGCTAGGGTAATGCCGGTGAAATGCATAATGTGGTGACAGATCAGCTTCAACAAATGGCACCCAGCTTACTGTGGGAAGGCTGCCTGGAGCCGTTACCACTTACAGAAGAACCAGAGCTTCTGCCCAACTGTCAGCCTTGATAAATGTGGAAACTGGTCAGTGAGCAGACACTAATAAATGCGCCAGAAACAATACTAGAGCAGCTCCCATCATTGACGTAGTGTGACAAAATTCTGGGGAAGGCAAAGCTCCCAAAGCAGCCCATCATCGTGAAGGCCAAAATCTTCGGCAGAACAGCTGAGAGTAAGGTTTGAGGGGGGACCATATCCTGGTGGTGTGAAGCCACAGAGAGTGAGGCCCATTAAATACTAAAAAGAATTTTTAAAAAAATTTTATTTTGAACATCATCTCTCTAAGTTATCCAGGCTGGGCTCAAACTTGTGATCTGCCTGCCTCAGCCTTCTAGAGTGCTGGGATTACAGGCATGTATCACCATGCCTGGCTAGGTTCTGTATTTTAATATGGTTTTAAAAATTGTATACATTACATTGCAAACTGGTTCTAGTTAGCTTTTTATATTTGGTTTGCTTTTTTTTTTTTTTCTTTGGTACCGGGGATTGAACTCGGGTCTTTGCCCTTGCACAGCAGGCGGCGAAAATGGTTTGCTTTCTTTTTGGTACTGGAGATCAAACTTAGGACCTTGAGTTTGCGAGGCAGGCACAGTGCCACTGAGCTAAATTCCCAGCCCTATATTTGGTTTAGGTTGGACCTGGGTAAAAAGTAAGAAAATGTGTACATTATTAAACCAAAAGATAAGATGTAAACTAAAACAGACATTGGCAGGCAGGATAGATTTGCAGTGAATTGAAATGAACAGGGGAAATAAATGTCTGAGTGGATGAGGAACAGGTTAAATATACTTCCTCACCATGGCCACTAGATGGTGCAAATATTTTGTAGGGCTTAAACTGACCTAACACTCAACGTTTGGAGGAAAATCTCCAAAGAAATTAAACTTCTTGCCTCTAGGGAAAAGTGGATTTTTGGGGTATGTATGCTGTTGAGACTATAGGATGTGTGTGTGTGTGTGTGTGTGTGTGTGTGTGTGTGTGTGTGAGAGTGTGTGTGTTAGGAACTAAGAACTGAACCTAAGGGTGATCTCCTACTGAGCAATGTCCCCAGTCCTTTTTAATTTTTTAAAATTTTCAGACAGGATCTCATTAAGTTGCTCAGGCTGGTCTCAAGTTTGCAAGCCTCCTGGCTCTTGGGTAGCTGGGATTACAGACATGCAACACAGTACCCACCTATATGTGTGTTTTTGTTTTATATTTTACTTTGTTCAGCGTAAATAGTTTGAACTTTATTTTCCAGATATTTAACCCAAGTTGGGGTCATCCAGCATATGGCTAAATGATGCTTGGGCTGATGGCATGTGTCCTCCCAGTCACAGAACTAACACAACTCTTGTATTGTTAAGGGGAAAACATATTACACAAGAGTACTACAAGAAAAATTCTATCCCTTAGATATTGGTAGCCTGACAAACACTAAATTTCTGGTCTAATGTGCTAGGAGTCCTTGCAATAATCAGTACTTACTTGAGTGAGGTGGCCAAGAGTCCCGGTATTCACTGCCTGCCTGAGTTCTGGGTGACTTGCCCCGAACCTGGGGAGCCACACAAAAAATCACAAGAGTTATGATCAAAGAACTTAAATGAGACATTTAAATCATAAAAGGGAACTTGAACTATATAATTTTCTAGCACTTCTTCCACAATATATAAAATTTAACATATGCATCCTAACAATAGTCACATACATTTATAAAAAGCTTTCTAGTTTTCAGTGCATATTCCATATATTTTCTCATTCAACTCCAAGCTCATTTGATGGGAAAGGGGAGAAGAATGTGCAGTAAACAAAGACCCTCAGGCAGCTACACAGCTGCTGAGAGGAAGAGTTCCCATGAATTCCTTCCTAGGACTGTCATACCATGAGGTCAGCACCTCTGAGAGGAAACCCAGAGAGAAAACCAACTGAACTTCAGCAAAAGCTTATAATCTTTTAGTGCTGTCTTCATCTACATTAAAATTCATAAAACCGAGCTTCCTCGGGAGCTTGCCTGAGTGAGGGAACATAGCGAGAGCATTACCTTTCTTTCCTGTTTCTTCTGTGTCTCCATGAGATGCAGGCGCTCCATGAGGCTAGAGATGCCCTGCTCCAAGCTGTCGATGGTGTGATGCTGAGGGTCATGGCCACTAAAGCTGTTGCGAAGGCTTCGCAGAGCATCTCGAACAAGCTGCAGGTCGCTGGTCTGCAGATAAAAATAAGGTGCTGCTGGCCTGGCACAGTGCCATGTTAGCTAAGTCCCAACCAATGGGCTTAAACAGATAAAGTGAGAGATTTCTAGGATACATCTATTTTTGTGGGGGAAATGTTTTCTCCTCAGAAACAGGCCTATACTTAGTCTGCTAATTCTTAATTTTAAATGGCTAGTGCCTCACATCTTTTTTTTTTTTTTGAAACGGGGTCTTGCTTTGCAGTTCGGGTTGGCCCTGAACTCACTATGTAGCCCAGGCTGGCTTTGAATTCACTGCGATCCTCCTGCCTCAAACCCCCTAAGTGCTGGGATAATAGGCATGCGCCACTATACCCAGCTTGTCTCACATCTTCATACATCTCACAGATGCAAGAATTAGGGAGCTGGGCATGGAATAGTGATGCATGTTTATAATCTCAGCTACTTTGGAGGCTGAGGCAGGAGGATCCTGAGTTCAATGCCAGCCTGGGCAACGTAGCAAGACCTGATCTTTTTTTTTTTTTTTGGTACTGGGAATCGAACTCAGGACCTTGCATTTACGAGGCAGGCACAGCACCACTGAGCTAAATCCCCAGCCCAACAAGACCTGATCTTGAAGTAAAATTTTAAAAAGGCCTCAATGATACGGCATTTTCCTAGCACATGGAAGCCCTGGGTTAAATTTCCAATACGGAAGGAAGGAAGGAAGGGAGGGAGGGAGGAAAATTATGGGCTAGGAATATAAACAAGCTGATCCACTGCTGATAGCCAGGGCACTGTTCTGGCTTCAGCTAGAAGAGGCAGACCTGCATTCTAATCCTAGGATCCTACCCCTCTGTGAGTGATGGATGCAGCTCCTTTTCCTGCCATTGGAATGAGAAAGCCATTGCTTTGAGAGTTGTAACTGTTGTAGTTGGTCACCTATAGTAGCAAGAAATGTACTTGTTAAAGGGAGAATTCTGAACCAAGTTGTCCTGTCATACTTTTCTTCTTCACACTCTTCATCACTTTCTGACATAGCATATCATTATTGTTATTATTATCATTATTATTATTAATACTATTACTACTAATACTACTATTGGTTTTTTGAGACAGGGCCTTGCTATTTAGCTCAGGCTAGCCTTAAAATCACTATGTATCCCAGGCTGGCCTTGAATTCACCATAACCCTCCTGCCTCAGCTTCCCAAGTGTTGGGATTACAGGTATGCACTACTACACCTGGCTTAGTACATAATTATTTATTTGCTTAATGTTTCCATTAAAATATAAGCTTCACAGCTGCAGCCATGCTTCCCTTTTATCACGGCTATACCAATGCTGCACTTGATGCTTAGCAAGCACTGTGAATGAAGAATGAATGAAATGAAAACCTCACCTGGGGCCCCCAAATTAGCCCTCTGTCACAGCCACTGGGGATGTCAGAATGCTTTCTCTAGCAATCTCTGGCTTTGTTTCATAATGAACAATGGTTAATTTTTTTTGTGCCTGACTCTGCCAGCTGGATCTACTAGAACTATGTTGTTATTTATGTGGATTATGCTGGGATTACTGCCATCTTCAGGTCATACAATGCAGACAGGGTAAAGCTAGAATTTGAAATCAGATTTTCTTATCCTGGAACCTGTACTCCTCACCATATAGCCTCCCATGGCAGATGGCCTTGGTTCATCTCTGGGTGAGAAACAGAATCTACCTTTTTGTCTCATTGTGTGGAAGAGAGAACCCAAATTCTAGGTTACCTCATCTGCCTCTCTTTTCATACAATGAGCCAAAAGGACATCTTTGTGTTCTAGCTCCCGTTCTAGATCCACCTACAAATCAGAGATTAAATCAGAAGAAAGTTTCTTCAGGTGAAAGGTGCACGAAAGTCAGTGGCTGAGCATGGTACAACCTGCTGGTAACTGGCATCCGAGAGTTTCCGGATTGCTTCTTCCAACTTGGCCTGCTGCTGCTGAAGGAGGCGATCCTTCTGCCCCAGCTCTTTCTGCAACAGACAGAGCTTTCAGATGTACAGGAAAACCAGGGATGCTGAACAGTTTGCCATCTGCAATGTAATTTCAACTCAAGTAAAGTAGAGCCTCAGAGGGATAGGCCTTTCCTCAAGCCCTACCAGGAAGACCTGACATACCAGAATATTCTCACATGGTACAAAGGATTCTTGGAAGGGTAAAGAGGAAAAGGACTACTGCTTGTAGAGGACTACTATGCCATCGCTGCTAGTTAGGTGAGCCTAGTACTGAAGTTTCCATACTCCTTGTTCTGTTCTGCTTTCCCCAGCTGTGCCATCTATTCTTTTTTTTTTTTTTTTTTGGTACCGGGGATTGAACTCAGGTCCTTGCACTTGTGCAGCAAGCGGCGAAACCACTGAGCTAAATCCCCGGCCCAATGTGCCATCTATTCTTCAGGGATGATGAATCAAGGGCATAAAAAAAGATTACTTTCCAAAAAATAAGGATGAAAAGAGAGGAGCAACAGTAACAATGGGCTGATCATAAAAGGTCACATGGAAGTAATTTCCAAACCAATACTCATTCTTACTTTATATTCGCCCAAGATCCGGTTCCTCTCATCTAGCTTCCTCTGCAGATCTACCTGCAAGGGTAAGAAAGGATTTACTGGCATGGAGGTGTTGGACATCAGCCCTCATGGTCACTGGAGTTAATGCTGGTAGTTTAACTGGACACCAAAGGGAAAGCATCATTATAGATATAAACACACAGTGGCAATCCATCTCTTTGGTAAACTCATTGGACTGTAGAACAATTATTTGGCCTCAGTGTCCTCAAAGTAGAAGGAGTTAGGGACCTTCTTTTCCAGCATGTTATGGGCTTTCACCTAGAAATGGAAATGAATTTGATGGAGAATATAAATAATTGCAGACACTGAGGGTAGGAATCCCAGAAGTAAGGTAAGAGAGATAAGGAAAGCAGATCTAACAGAACTTATTAATCATCCTATTTGGCTAGTGGGGTTCATTGAGGTTAGAGTTCACACATTTAACCCACATTCTGGTTATGCAGCTCATCTTTGTCCATAGTTGCCCTCAGTAGTTCTTGTTTGAGCTGAAGAACAGATGTGTCCTGCTGAGTCAACCTCTGCTGCAAGGCATCCTGGGGGAAAAAGCATGTAATTATTTCAGTCTCTGCTGGAGATTTACCGCAGTGGCACTGCACCAGCCTCACAAGTGCAAGGTCCTGAGTTCAATCCCTGGTACCAGTGGAAAAAAAAAAAATATATATATATATATATATATATATTGCAGTGTCAATCAATCTGCCAGTTATTATTAAAAGTTACTAAACCCTTTACTGTGTATGTAGCATTAGTTCAGGCAAACTGGGAAACAAAAGGAGTATAAGGATCTTGCCACCAGGAGCTGAGGAGGGATTTTCTGTCTTCCTCCAGGACAACAGCAACTAAAAGAAAATCCTATCTATCGTCCTACCAAGCTGAGGAAAAACTGATTTTTCTTCCACTTACTATTCATCCATACCCTGTACTTCATTCCCAATAGCATTTTGCTTAGACAGAGAATGAGAGGCCTCTGGGATCAGATAGACCTAGATTCTAATTGTAAGTCTACTACTTCCTACTTTTGTGACATTGACCTTTGACAATGCACTCTTCTTCCTCTCACTCTGGCTTTCTCATCTACATCTGGGCAAAAAAGTCCTTAATCTAGCTTAACTCTTTGTCCTTCTACCTCTGTGCCCAGTCTCCATTTCCTAGAGGGATGGTATTATCCCTGTTCCCTGTGCTACTCATAAGGAATCTCTGGAATCACTCCCACACTGGCTTCCAGAGCTATGCTGCTGCCCTGCTGCCACTGGCTTCCAATTCCTCATCTGGACCAGGACTGGGAGGGCCAGGGTGGTGCCATGCCTGCCTTACAAGCACAAGGTCCTGAGTTCAATCCCCAGTACAGGGAAAAAAAAAAATCTGACAGTTGGATCAGGACTGGGATTATATTCCCTTTGCTCAGAAGCATTCTTGGACTGATTGTATTTCCTCTCAATTTCCTAGGATCTTACCAGCTTTAAGCTATCTTTTGCTCGGTCTGGACCTACTATGCCTAAGAAAAGGTAAGTAGGCTATACATACTGTAGGTCAGCTATAACATATTCCTCTAACAACAGTGACTTCAAATAGAACCTGTGGTCCAGTATATTTATCCTGACTTTTCTCTCTTCACAGATTGCAAAGAAATAGTGCAAGCTATGGGGAATGTAGGAGCCCATTCTTAATTATACTGTCTGCCAAGACAGTACATGACAAAGGCAGTCTAAGAGTTCCTGGCATCTGTATTTTAGAAGATTATTTCCAACGTGCACTCCATGAGATGTTAATGAGTTACATGGAACAAAAGGTACTTCTGTGACTAATAATTCTAAACTTTTTAAGGCCAACTCTTTTATGATAGAATATACTTTGGAAAAATATTCCTGAGTTATACTCCAGGCTTGTCACGAATGGATCTTCAGGGAAGAGGAGAAGATCAACGGCTTTTCTACTTCTAGGTATTTACTGAGCAGACACAATCCTACTTGAGGGAAGCAACATAGAATCAAGGTGCTTAGCTAGTTGGAAACAACCTAAAATACTATCAACAGGAGTCTGATTACACTATCATATATACATATAGAATATTATGCAGCTATATAAAGACTTAGGAAGGCTGGGGATTTAGCTCAGTGGTTCCGCCATCTGCCTCTCAAGCACAAGGTTCCGAGTTTGATCCCTGGTACAAAAAAAAAAGACCTAGGAAGGCCTTTACTGAAAGTGAATGATCTCCAAGATACATTGCTAAGTGGGCCGAGGATTTAGCTCAGTGGTTCCACCACCTGACCCGCAAGTGCAAGGACCTGAGTTTGATCCCTGGTACCAAAAAAAAAAGATACATTGCTAAGAGAAAAAAGCAAGGTATCAATCTGTATTTACAGTATTTTTACAGGTAGGTAAAAACGTGGAACATTATTAACTATTCCAAAACTAAATAAACAACAATTAAAAAAAGAGAGACAGGGCCAGGGATTTAGCTCAGTGGTGCCGCCACCTGCCTCACAAGCGCACGGTCCTGAGTTCGATCCCCGGTACCAAAAAAAAAAGAGAGAGAGACAGACTAGAGGTGACACCACCATGGAGGGAAGTGGCAGTACCATGAGTCATAACTACCAGACATAAGCCTCAGCAAAACAGATACATTCCTGCACATGACTCACTTCTTGCCCACCAGCCTTTCTTGATCAGTACCACAGAGCCTGCTAAAAGACCCCCCCGCAGCAAATTCCTAGAACCCAACTCTTACTACTCACCAGCAGACTACTTTACCTTACAGAGGCTTTTAAAAATGAAATATCTTCCTTTTTACCTTTATCCCCTGTAAATTTCTGACTTCTTGTTTACATTTCAACAGTTCTTTCTGCAAACCAAATATAGTTAGATCAGATGGTGGCATCTGGTTTGCTTCAGAAGCATTACCTCATTCTGTCAGCATGAAGACAAAACCCAGTTGACCATTCCATGAAAGACTAACCCTCCACTAAGGCAGAAAGTAGATGTGGTCTAGTAAGGAGGAAAGCATGACCCACAGAAACAAGAACAAGCCCTGTTCTGTTCTTCTCCAAGGCACTTTGCTCAGTTGTCCAGGTAGAGAAGAGCCAAGGAAGAAGATGCACCACACAGTCCTACAGGCTCTCTATAGTTAGCAATTTTCACCAACAGGAAAACCTAATCATGATTGTCTAAAGCCTTCTCACTGAAATATATATCTACACATGCCTAGCCCAATGGCAGCAAATCATTATCTCAGTTTTAATGTTCAGCAAAGGGTTGAAAGGCTTCAGATTCTCCAAGGGACTAATTGTTCTTTGTAGATCAAACAAAACCACATTTGGTCTAATAGTGAAATACTGAGTAATCTTCCTTCACAACAGATTAACTATATCTATGATTGTCACTAGAAAGATTTTAACCCAGATTCTGCTCTCTTCATAGTGCATCACATAAATAATCTGTAATTAATATAAAGAAAACGAGATTTTTATGTGTAGGACTGGGAATTAAACCTAGAACCCAATGCATGTTAGACAACTGCAACATCCTGTTATTTTTATTTTATGTAATTTATTTATTTACTGGTTTGGGGTTTTTTTATTTTTTGGACACAGGGTCTTGTGATGGCCATGAACTCACTATGTAGCTAAGGCTGGCTCAAACTCACTTTTTATTTTATTTTGACACAAGGTCTCACTAAGTTGCACAGGCTGTTCTTAAACTTTTGATCCTCCTGCCTCAGCCTCCAAAGTAGCTGAGATTATGGTGTGCACCATCACTCCTATCTTTGAAAACAAGATTCTTTATCTGGACTCCAGAGATGGGCTCAAAAATTACTCTACTAGGGCTGAGGTTATAGCTCAGTGGTAGAGTGCTTGCCTGCATACGCAAGGCTCAAGATTTAATTCCCATGGGGCCGGGGATTTAGCTCAGTGGTTTCGCCGCCTGCCTTGCAAGCGCAAGGTCCTGAGTTTGATCTCCGGTACCAAAAAAAAAAAAAAAAAAAAGATTTAATTCCCAGTACCACCAAAAAAAAGTTATTCTATTAAAAACTCAGGCTCTGATGGTGTGTGCATATTGCTGGGGAGAAGGTTAACGGCTTTAATCATACATCAATGGCTCAAAAAAATTTGAAATGCTGACCTAAGAGAATTCTGGGAGATACTCATAAAAAAGCCTACAGTAAGATCCAGTTTTTCTTTTTTAATTAAATATTTCAAACATATAGAGAGGTATGACTAATAATAGATACTGGTTACCCACCACCAAGATTAAAAAGGTGTTACATATTTTTTTTTAGGTGCTACATTTTGGACATTTTGTATAGATTTCTCTCTCTTTCCAATAAAGACATGAGACAGATTCAGCTAACGCTCCAATTCTGCATTCCTTTTCTTCCTCCAAGAACTGTTCTGAACTTGGGCCAAAACATTCCTGTATTTTTTTCAAGTAGTAAAATGTACATGTTCTGACATACCTTTAGGTCTTGATTTTCCTCCATACTCTGATCCAGACGACTCTGGATTATAATCTGAATATAAAACAAAAAAGAAATGCTAGGCATCTATGCTATGAAATTCCAAGGCCATCTATTCAACAATTTTTTTTTTGGTACTTGGGATCAAACTCAGGACCTTGTGCTTACAAGGCAGGCACGGCAACACTGAGCTAAATACCCAGCCCTGAACAAATTATTTTTGAGCACCTACTACATTCCAACTCTATGTTGTTGGCAGAAAGAGGAAACAGTCCTTGCCCCTGGATGAAGGCATATACCCAAAGTTCATCGAGTAAAACAACATGGCTAAAGCTTAAAATTAAGATGTGTATACTGGGAGCTGGCGGTGGGCTAACAGGAAGATGAAATATCAAGACTGGAGAGGAAGATAGAGCTGGGGAAAGCAATGGGGAATTGACGAAAAGTTTTATGCAGAGGTACAACAGAATGGAGTTTGCCTTTAAGGTAAATTATTCTTGCTGTTTTATACAAAAAGAAATTAAAGAAGGATAGAAGAAGAATCAGGGAAACCAGTAAGAAGGCTCATAGAACGCCAACTAAAAGCCTGAATTAAAGTACCAGCTGTAGGAATAAAGAAAAGAAGAAGGAAGGATCAGAAAGGATTCAAGGATGAAACTAGATTTCTGTTCGGGGCATTTGGGTAGATGAATTTTTGGTGGTTGGGTAGAGGTCAGAAAAACTGTCAAAGTTAAGACTCATTGAAGTTGAGATGCTTATAGGACCTACAAGTAGAGATCATGAGCATGCTGTATATGTAAATCTAGAACTCCTCAGAGAGATCTGAGCTGGAAAAATATATATGAGAAGCAGGTGGACAGTGGTGAAGACATGCAAGCAGATAATACTGCCCAGGGACAGATGAAACAGATGAGGGCCCCAAGTGGAGTACAGATGAGCACTGTTGCTTAAGACGCTGACAGAAAAGGGGACCAGATGTACACTCCGTGAGGGTAGGGTATTAGGTCTGTTTTGTCCCTCTCATATCTCTGGTACTTTGAAACAGTGCCTACTGGGCCAGGAATTTAGCTCAGTAGTTCTGCCACCTGCCCCGAAAGCGCAAGGATTCAATCCCCAGTACCAAAAAAAAAAAAAAAGAAACAGTGCCTACCATAGAGTCAGCACACAATAAGCACTTGTTGATCGAATTGAAAAAGTTAAAAATGTAAGATGATGATCTGATTAAAATACAGGCAACTGAGATGAATAGGCACTTCTAAAAAGAAGTACAAATGGCCAAGTACATGCAAAACATGTTCAACATCTTTAGTCATTAGGGACATGCAAATCAAAACAACTTTGAGGGGCTGGGGATTTAGCTCAGTGGTTCCGACACATGCCTCAAAAGCGCAAGGACCCAAGTTCAATCCCTGGTACCAAAAAAAAAAAAAATGTTGAGATTCCATCATATCTCAGACAGAGAGGGTATCATCAAGAACAAAAAAAACAACAAATGCTGGTGAGGAGGGGGTAGGGGAAAAAACCCTCCTACATTGTTGGTAGGAATGTAAACTAGTACGGCCACTATAAACATCAGTAAAAGCCAGGCATGGTGGGGGACACATGTAAACCCAGCACTCAGGAAGCTGAGGCAGTCGGATCATCATGAGTTCAAGGCCAGCCTGGGCTACATAGTGAGTTCAAGACCAACTTGAACTACATAGTGAGACACTGTCCTAAAAAACAAAAAAGCAATCCCCCCCAAAAAAAAGATCAGTAGAAAGATTCCTCAAAACAACTAAAAACTGGGGCAGGGATTTAGCTCGGTGGTGCCACACAGGCTCGAGGTCTTTAGTTCAATCCCCGGTACAAAAAAAAAAACTAAACTAAAAACAGAAATACCGTCAGGGATTTAGTTCAGTGGTTTTGCCACCTGCTGTGCAAGCGCAAGGACCTGAGTTCGATCCCCGGTACCAAAAAAAAAAGCAATACCATTTGACCCAGATATACTTCCCCTGGGTATATTCCTGAAAGAATTAAAGCTCAAGGTCATACCAGGGTGATATATGCATACCCACATTTATCACAGCACAATTCATAATAGCTAAGCTTTGGAAACAGCCTAGTTGCCTGCCAACATTAGAATGACTAAAGAAAATGTGGTATAATATACACAACAGAATATTATTTAGTCATAAAGAATAAAATTGCTAGGGCCAGGGATTTAGCTTGTTGGTTCTACCACTTGCTTCACAAGTCCAAGTACCTGAGTTTGATCCCTGGTACAAAAAAAAAAAAGAATAAAATCGCTAGGTGTGGTGGTGCACACCTGTAATCTTAGCACTCAGGAGGCCTTATGCTTAAGGCCAGCCTGGCTGCATAGTAAGTTCAAACCCAGCCTAAACTACATAGGGGGACCCTGTCTTAAAAGAAAAAAAAGAAAGAAAAGAAAGAAGAATGAAATCATGTCATTTGTAAGAAAAATACAGTAGCACCTTGGTTCACAAATGCTTTTGTTTGTGAACAATTTCATTTGGCAGAATTTTGTTTTCATTTGCAAGCTCTACACTGGGTGACAAACATGACCACTGCCACTTTCTCCCATGAACACAAATGTGGTCATCTTGTCCAAAATTATGAAACAAATTATGTTCATGAACCAAGGTACCACTGTAGCTGGAACTTGAGACCATCATACTAAGCAAAATAAGCCAGACTCAGAAGGTTAAATCTCACGTTTTCTTTTATGAGAAACCTAAAATATATATAAATAAATGACATTTGTAGGAAAATGGATGTGCTTGAGACCACAATGTTAAGTGAAATAAATCAGACACATAAGCTTAAATATCACATGATTTTTCTTATATGAAAAACCAAAAGTATAAATAAATTAAAAATCAAAATAAAAGATAGATAATAGGAAACAGGAATGTAGATCTTTTGCAAAAGGGAAGGGGACCAAGATATGGAAAGAAGACGAGGGAAAGGAAATGAAAAGAGAATAAGGTAGGTAATGTACATGTACCAACCCTTCACAATGAATGTAGTCTTTTTTTTTTTTTGTACCAGGGATCAAACTCAGGACCTTGAACTTGTGAAGCAGGCACAGTGCCACTGAGCTAAATCCCCAGCCCTAGTGTAATCTTTATATACTGCAAATATGTTCTGATAAAAATAAAAATTTTAAATAAAAAGTAAATAGGGCTGGGGATTTGCTCAGTGGTTCCACCGCCTGCCTCGAAAGCACAAGGTCTTGAGTTCAATTCCTGATACCAAAAAAAAAAAAAGTAAATAAAATTCAGGAGAAATGAAAGGAAACTAGAAGATGGACTTTTTTTTCAGTACCAGGGATCAAACTGAGGACCTTCCACTTGCCAGGCAGGCATGGCACCACTGAGTTAAATCCCCAGCCCAAAGGTAGACTCTTAGAGGTGAGGAAGGAGACTGAAGAAAAAGGGATGGAGGCGAGATAAAGGGATTGAAAATGATCAAGATATGTTATATGCATGTACCAAGTCTCCAAAGTAAACATCTCTATGCCTATAACAAACATGTTCTAATAATAATAATTTTAAAAAGACAAAACCTGCCAGGTTTGGTGGTGCACCCCTGTAATCCCAGCACTCGGGAGGCTGAGGCAGCAGGATTGCCGAAAGTTTGAGGCCAGCGTGGGCTACAGAGTGAGTTCAGGGCCAGCCTGAACTATAAAATGAGACCCTGTCTCAAAAAAATATTTTGAAAAATAAAAAGATGAAACCAACAAAGAGTTGGAGTCAAGAAAAGAGTATTTCAGGGCCGGGGATGTAGCTCAGTGGTTTCACCACCTGCTGTGCAAGCGCAAGGAACTGAGTTCGATCCTCAGTATCAAAAAAAAAAAAAAAAGAAAAAGAAAAGAAAAGAGCATTTCAAGAAGTTATGGTTAAGAGAGTCAAAAGCTAAAAAATAAGTCGAATACATAAAGCAGACATAGCGTGTCCTCATGAAAGATGGAGCTCACCAGCTGTTCCTCGGGATTGACTCCGGGTTCACAGAGGGCCAGGGGCCTCTCCTGTTCATCTTCAGGTAAGGATCCATTGAGCAGTAAGGCCTGAATAACCACAAAAGCAGAAAGGAACATCATCACTATGTATTAGATGACTACATTCAGAGCTGGGCTTGGTAAAGTCACCCCAAATTAAAATCACAATCTGGCTTCCTCTAGAAATCTTCTTGGTAACTTACAATTGCTCTCTTGGAACTACTGTAGCTCCTTTTGTCCACCCCATGCTCTAGGCCTTTTTCATCCCCCTGCATAAACATTAAACCTCTGCCTCAGAGCTCTGTGTCCCCAGAAAAAAATCTAAAAACAAACCTACTTCTCAGAAGCAACAGAACATACTTCAGACTGGAAATGTTCTAACTAAATTTTACCAGCTGGAAAGAAGCAGTGCAGAATTATCCTGGCTTGACTGGACATGGTGGCACTCTCCTGTGATTCCAGCACTCCAGAGGCTGAGACAGGAAGATTGCCATGAGTTTGAGGCCAGCCTGGGCTACATAGTGAGTTCAAGACCAGCTTAAACTACATAGCGAGACTCTGTCTCAAAAAAAAAAAAAAAACCTATCCTAGAAAAGTGTATTATATGTGATAGGTTTTGTTGTTGTTGTTTGTTTGGGGGGGGGCGGTTTGGTATCAGGGATTGAACTCAGGACCTTGTGCTTGTGAAGCAGGTGGCAGCACACTGAGCTAAATCCCCAGCCCTTTTGTTCTTGTTTTTTGTGGGAGTTTTTTTGGTACTGGGGATTGAACTCGGGTCCTTGCGCTTGCACAGCAGGTGCCGAAACCACTGAGCTAAATCCCTGGCCCTTGTTCTTGTTTTTATGGTGCTGGGCATGGAACCCAGGGCCCCGAATATTATAGGTAAGCACACTCTACCACTGACTTATACCCTGAATCTCAGAAAAGTTAATTATGATGAATTATTTGAAATATGTAGAGAACAATGACTTGGGATGGTTTGCTTTTTGTTTAATAATTCTGTATTTTTACTCCCTTTAGTAACCTGGAAAGAATAAGAAGAAAAACATTTTTCAGAGATGTCCTCTTTCATTTCACCCCCAGGCTCTGTTTTCATTAGAATATTAGTGGGTCTTGAAAGGGCTAAGCAGATTTACCATGAAGCTAAGGAAACTCTAGCTTGAACCCACTGTGTGCACTGCCTCTCCCAAGATTCTGTATCTAATATTGTGTTCATACTTTGTAATCTTATTCTTAAAGAAAGACCCTCCTAGGGCTGGGGATTTAGCTCAATGGCACCATGCCTGCCTTGCAAGCACAAGGTCCAGAGTTCAATCCCCATTACCACACACAAAAAAGAAAGACCCCCCTAAACTGTAACTTTGGGATCCCCAAAACTTGGATTTGTCCTTGCAGATAGGTATCACGAGATCTATCAGATCAGTGAAAGACTGAAAAATGTGTCTATTTTACATCACAATTCCATTCAGTTTAAGGGAAGAGTTATAGAGATTAAATCTTGTTTCAATAAAAATAACACAAATTCTTCACAAATGTCAATAAAAAATGTTTTAAAGCCAGACATGATGCATGCCTGTAATTCCAGTACTCTGGGAGGCTGAAGCAGGAGGATCACAAATTCAAACCTGGCCTGGGCAACTTAGTGAGATCCTGTCTCAAAATTTAAAAAAGTTTTGAGAGCGTTTTTTGAGACAGGGTCTCACTATATATTCCAGGCTGGCCTCAAACTCCCTGTGTTGCCTAAGCTGGCCTCAAACTCACAGTAATCCTCCTGCCTCAGCCTTCTCAGTACTGGGATAACAGGTGTGTGCCACCATGCCTAACTCCTTCAAAATAAAATTTTTAAAAGGGGGTAAGGGTGTAGCTCAGTGCAGAAGTCCAGGGTTCAATCCCCAATACCTCAAAAAAGAAAAATCCAGCCAACAGTTCATCTACTAAACACTAATAATAATTTTAATAATGAATCTGATTATCCCATGGAGTCACGGGCAGAGGTACATGACACTTCAGAGCTGCAGGAAGCTAAGGGAGAGCAAGTTTACAGAAATCGTGACTCTAATGACAAACTGTTCAACAAACCCTAACTGAAGCATACTAAGAAGTCAGAAATCTTGCATGTGGTTTAGCATGCAACTTGTTTGTGACTGAGTTAAGAGGCCCCGTGGATGCTGTGAGTCCTTTTGTATTCCACAATAGAACTGAATTCTCATTGTGATCATGTAGCTGTGAATTAAAATTTCTCTGTTTGCAGGGAATATAAAGATGCTGACTTTCTGCCTGTTAATTTTCTTCTTTTCTGTTTCATCTGCCATCAAATTTCTCCCAGACCAAGAAATACAAACCAAACTAAGAGCCAAAGTGATGGTTATACATCCTCATATAATGCAAATATTCACGCGGAAAAACCTGGTTGGGTATAATCCCAAAGTTTTCATGGAATTTACCTATTAAAACACACCAAAAAAAAAAAAGGAATCCATTACGGTATTCTTCAAAGAGGAGGCAGAAAAGGGACTTCAAAGACCTCACAAGCCAGACATTTATTTTTAAAATATAGAGCATAGAGCAAAAGGGGGGAAAACCACCACTTTCTTTAGGAATGTTTAGGCAGTTCCTACAGCATATATTACGCAAATTGCTTCCCCACTGCACCAATCTCCTTTCTTCTTTAGGAACACTTTGTGTCCCCACCCTGTTGCTGACTGGGTAGGAGCACGCCCTCCATCGCCTGCCGGCTGCCAGAACCACACACATAATGTGGGCTTTGTTTACGTGCCCATAAATATTTCACAATTCTGAAGCAGTGCAGTTCCCAGCACAAACAGAAAGGAATATTCCTAGGCAATTTCAGGGTCATCAGCACACTACAAGGGCGCCCCAAACAGAAAGAATCACACAAAGACACAGGATTGAGGGGGTCATTCAGGGTGGGAAGTATGTCAAGTGGGTCAACCTGTCTCTGGGGGCAATTTGCTGAGCAGACATGCAGGTATAGGAAAAGTGGAAGGGCTTTGTTGCTCAAGAAAAACCTCTTCTACCTGATCATTATGCCCCACAACCACTTGCAAACACATTAAGTGTGAGCTAAATCATTAGCCAGACTCAAATGGAAACCTGGCGGCACTACTGGCTCTTCCACCTTTCCAGATGGAGAATTCCTCAGAGAAAATTCCCGACTATTCACAGTATTATTCTTCGCTGAAAGCTGCAACTGCCAAGTCTGCAGCAGCAGAAAAGAGAGAAACCTACCTGTGAAGCAAAGACAAACTATGGGTTTGATAGGGGGTGGTAATGGCTTCTAAGCTAGCAGAAATCCCAACAGCTGTGCTATAAACAGCAGTCCACAAAGTCCATTTAAAACACACATGTAAGGAATCTTTGCTCTTTGTATACTATCCTAATTCCTCATTCAACTCTGGTCTCATACAAAACTAAAAGCAGCTTTTCTTCAATTGACACTAGTGACAAAAGTAATAATCAGTTGGTACATTAAAGACAAACTACAAGGGAAAGAGCTACCTGTAGTCCTGATATCATTTTCTTTGCTTCCTCCATTTCTTTTTCTAAGTGTTCTTGTTGTTCCAACAGCTGTTCTTCCCATGAGGTCTCCAGATGGGTTCCAGGGCTCCCTGGCTGCCAGTCTCGAGGTAATGGAGAGTCTGTCTCCTCTATAAAATGAAAGGTGGGAGAATAGTTCATGTTGAAGAAAACCAATTTTCGGCAGAAAGCATTCACAGAGCAGTTCACAGGTTCAGGTCATCTGCTTTCTGAACCTGTCCTCACAGACAAACTGGACTCTCCACCAGGTGGGGTTGTGAGGCATAATAAACTGGAAGTTAACTCTGGCTCTAGGCTCAGGGAAGTATCAGTCACTCTGCTAGGGAAATCTGACTTCCTAAACCCTTAAGAAGCAGGAGTTCCACCATCATTCTTGGTATGGGAGACATACCATTTATTTATTTATTTGTTTGTTTGTTTGTTTGTTTGTTTATTTTTGGTACCCAGGATCAAACGCGGAACCTTGTGCTTTCGAGGCAGGCGTCGAAACTTTTACTCTTAATTTTCTAGATGGCCATTCCCTGGACCTGATTTTGCCACGTACAAAGAAAAGAAATGTTGGATGCAATAAAAACAAATCCCTATTGGTTACCCTGGAGATTTAGGAGGGAGACCATAATTCAATATTCCTTTGACGGCTTTGAGTCATAATTACATTCCTTTCACACAGAACATTGTGTGAATCACACAGGAAAACCAGTAAAAGTATACTTACAAAATTGTTTAATATTGCTCCCTGGTTTTATTTCTCTACCTTTAAGGCTTCTCTGTTCTGGTTTCCCTGCCTGCTTTTATCCTAACTATATGGACAGTCTTTGAAATGCATTATGGCCAGGGATGTAGCTCAATGGCGCTGTGCCTGCCTGGCAAGTGCAAGGTCCTGAGTTTGATCCCAAGTTCCACAAAAAAAAAAAAAAGCAATGAAATGCATTATGGAATACAGAAGGATACAAACTCTTTTAAGTGTCTTCATAAGAAGAGTATGATAATTCCTTTAGATTGTGTTGAAGATTAAAAGAAGTAACTTATAGGCTGAGATGTGGCTCAGTGGTACAGTATTTGCCCAGCCTGTACAAGGCTCTGGGTTTAATTCCAAGCACCACAAAACAAACAAAAAAATATGTGCAGACCCTAGAGGTACCTGGCTCAGAGCAGATACTCAATAAACATTCCTCTCTTCCCTCCCTAAGCCACATGGAGTTTGTGACTCAATAGCATGACTGACTGTTGGTGCTAATGCCAGGGCCAAAGAGGAGCAGAGGGCAAAAGAATTTAGTTTTTCTTCTGATAGCTTCAGTTCCATCACACTTATGGGTGAATGAAATTCAGTCTAACTCTTGTGCTTTGATTCTCCCATGCTTCTGTTTATGTAAGAAAAATAATGAGACAAATGAGACAGATTAAGAAGACTAAACAAAGAGAACACTTTCTGTAGCCCTCACACCAAGCCTAATGTGGACCTGCTCTCCCCTGTATGTTCTCACAGACATCTCGGTTCATATTATATATTCCTGGCCCCGATTTAAGTTAGGCAGGTATCCAAATTATTTGTATAAGACAGGAATAATAAAAATTGTTTACTTGAGTAAAGCTTCTAATTATCCCAAAGTCATTTTCTAATTCACAGGCAGCCAGCTGGGGAAGGGATTGTCTATGGTGCTACATGATTCTTGACAGCTAGGACACCAGAAAGGACACTCTATTAAGAGGATAACGACATTAATTGGGGGCTGGGGATTTAGCTCAGTGGTTCTGCTGTCTGCCTCCCAAGCACAAGGACCCGAGTTCAATACCCAGTACCAAAAAAAAGACATTAACTGGCTCCAAGGCATTAGAGCACAGACCATGGAGAGGAACAAGGCCAGGGAGCTTAGAGACAGATAGTTAGGACCTCCAAATTCTTCTGCTGAGAGTCATTTGTTGATCCAACCAAAGCAGAGAGACAAGGAGTACCTGTTCTGTTCTCTATTCCTTCTGAGGGAATAATCACAAAATCTGCCTTCTCCTCCGCCTGGGTTATAATGGATTCACTCTTTGCACTGTGGATTGGACTGGGTGAAGTCAGGCTGTGATCAAAGAAAAAGGAAGATACACAACATTATTTTAGAAGCCAACTTTCATAATTTATCTTAAAGACATGCTCTTATTCATCTTACTCCAAGTATCCCAATACCTAACCCACAGTAAGAACACATTCTGTTGAATGACAAACTTGAATGAATTAAATCAAAGTATGAATGAATAACACAGTCCTAGGAAGACTTTTCTACAACAAAGCTGTCTGTAAGCATAATTGAGAAAAGAATTATCAGAAGAATAGGTAGTCTAGTATTTAAAGAACATTAAGTTTTGTTTTTTTATTTCCCACTACCCCTAACACTACCATCTCCAGGCCCTTGTTCAGATACTGGTGCCAGTTCATGTCTTAAAAGCTTTTGGATCTAGAAGAAAATCCTATTTCCAATACCCTGATCTCTAAATACAAGCAGTACCAGCAGAGTGATCACAGATCAGCTCTAGGCTGATCCAAAGGAGAGGACAGGGTGAGGATAGATCAGGGGTAGAAATTGCTAGAGTGTATACAGTGCCAGGCAGGGAAGAGGGGCAGTAATCTATCAACAATTAAACCAGAACACGATAAGGGTAATATGTCAAAAGACCTGCTAGGAATAGTAAAGGTTTACTGGATTTATTCCCATCAGAAAGTTATTTGTGGGCCAGGGATTTAGCTCAGTAGTGGTGCTGCCTGTCTTGCAAGCGCAAGGTCCCCCGGTACCGCCCCCCTCAGAAAAAGTTATTTGTATCTCTGCCACAATAAGTTCAAGTCGTCATCAACAACTCTTAAGTTCTGATGTAACTACTAGTCTTGGGAAAATTGTTCAATGTGACTTTAAATCTCTAGAACAGTGCTCACTTCGGCAGCACATATACTAAATCTCTGGAACAACAGCAAATCAGTAAGACAAGGTGGGAACATGGGGCTGATGCTTCTCTGATAAGGACAAAGGGAGTCAGAAGAGCCATTTCTCTTTTCATTCCATCTTGAGAACATCAGCAGTGAAAGAATCTCAGGGGCTTGTGGGGTCTGCAGACCCAGCCCCCCCTTGGGCATTCTTTCCACATCCATCACCCAGACAACAGTGAAAGTGTCTAGGATTCACTGACCCACTTAATGTGCCTCTGAAGTCTCCCAGGCTAATCCTCACAACACCGATCAGGAGTTAATATTTCACCTTCCTAGAAACCAGCAAAAAACAAGAGCCAAACACAGGGGAAAGACCCAGAGATTTCAAAACCTGTGAAGAAGCCTGGGAACGAATGTCTCATTCTCCTTGATCTCCAGAGTTGAGGAGCTTTGGTTGGAATGCCCTCAATCAATACTCTGCTCCCTTCCTTAGAACTACAGGGAAAAAAGTATGATATTGCGTTACTTTAAGCTTTAGAAAGTTGCTAAACCATACTTATAGATCCATAACTCAAACAGGTCAAAGAGATGAGAGGTGATAAGAAGTGGTATTCAGAAATGATGGGCGGTTTCTATAACACTCTTATCCATCTTTCACCACTTAGGCAATCTGACTTCTAGGCCAACATGAATTAGCTGCTGGAAAAGCTACTGTCTAAGGGTACTTTGTCATTTATAAGGAGAACAGATTTATGACCTCTGAGGCCTCAGCATTTACATCTTGCAGAAATGGAAATCTAGGTGCAGAAAGAAGCCTGTAACTGTTGCTGCTCCTCCTAAGGAGTAAGAGACAACATCACTTTCTCAGCTGACAAGGTGCTATGGATAACATATTCCACTGCCTGCATTTAGCTGGACCATAGAAGGCAAGTGCGAGACAAAGGTGGGGAGGGTGTACTGTGAACCTAGGACGTTGGAAAACTGCTTTCCTAAAAGCACAGACTCATGCTTAGCTCCACCTCCTTCCTCCTAAGTGAGCTGTCTCCCATATAAGGCCAGAAGGAGGCGGACTCTGGATACCCAGCCCCACTTGGGGAGTGGCAGAGCAGCCAAAGGAAAACAACATTTCTCTTTCTTGAATTGCAGCTTCCAGGGTGAGGCCACTGAGGTAAGATCAGGAATCTAGATGGCCAAGTCAAAAGATGAAGGACCCAAACAGAAAAATCCTAAGGCAGCGTGCTGCTTCCCTAAGTATCTCCTGGAAGAGGAAAGTGCTGTCAATCCTCTGCCTCGGGGCAGAGAAAAGTGTTTTAATGCTAATTGATTCTAAGACTTCGGCCCCTCCTCACTAGTGTAAAAGACTTGTTTTATAAACAAATAACCCCCCACCTCCCATCATAATCCTTTCTGAAGGCAAAGAACGACCGGATTACAAATCAGGTCTGAACGATACATTTCGTAATTGCCATAGGTCTAGTATCTCTGCCACCTTAATTTATCAGACAAGCTATCCCCCAGCAAAGATACTTCCAAATTACACTTAAATCCGTATTTTTAAATGGGTAATGGGATGAGAAAGAGTCCTGTCCCTTCCCCTGCAGAGAGACGCTGGCTCCATTCCTAAACCCACCGTATTTTATAGTGATAATCCCCGACCGACATTCTGTGCTCCCTAGTACAGCGCCCCCAGTCATCCCCGGTCCAAGCATCCTCCAGTCCCTGCCTCGTCCTACCCATGCCCCCACCTCGAGAGCCAAAGTGGCTTCCGCTCACCATTTGACTTGTGTCCCTCCCATGGTCCCCTCTTGGCTCCGGCTTCAGCAAGCCTGCTTCCCTGGGTGAAGTGGGAGGCTGAGAGTCACTTCGCTCCCAATTTCGGGCATGTCTCTCAGCGCGGGGACGCGAAGCAGGACTCTACTAATGAGCCCACCTACAGAGAGGCTCGCCCGGATCGCCGGAGAAAGTAGGAAGGGCAGAGGCAGGCGTCTCAGCCCCAGAGCTGGCGCTGCTCCGGGGTGCGAAGCGCCCTGTCCCGGCAGCTCAGACTCTGCGGCAGCTGGGCCTCGGCGGAAGCTGCCTCCCCAAGCGGGCGGCCGGTCCCTGGCTGCAGCATCGCGGGCTCTGCGGCCGCGTGGCCTCGGGCATCCCCCGAAGCGCAGGCATCTCAACCCATCTCCACCCTAGAGGCTGCCGGCGCCTCGGGCTGCGCGTCGAGTCCCCGCAGGGCGTGCGGGTGACCACTCTCCGCACCGTCTCCCCGGTTCCTCCCTTCTCGCCCCCCTCCTCCCTACCCCTCCCAAGCTGTCACCAGCGGAGAGACTGTGCTGGGCTGCGACCCAAGCCTGCGCCGAGAGCCGACCGCTCCGGGCAGAGGTAGGGGCGGGGTGGGGTGGGGGTGGGGGTGGGGCGGATGGGAGCCCCAGGAGGGGGGGTGGGGAATCACGAGGAGGGCGGTGGGGGTCCCGGCGCTGGAAGCGTAGCGGGCTCCACTCTGACCCCTCCCTCCATGGACGCGGGGCTCCGGGCAGCTCTAAGCCACAGGCAGCTCACCCTCTATCTCCTCGGGAAGGGGAGGCTGGCGGGGTAGAGAGGTAGGCTGTCCCCGAGGACCCTGCATCCGGACCGCCCAACTCCTTCCATCTTGCCCTCAGGCGTTTCGTGCCCCCCCCCCCACACCCTTAAGGACCGTTTTGTAAAGATACTGCGAGAGGCTGGCCAGAGGTTTACAGAGCAACAGGCGAGCTGAGCTTTGCCAGGGCGACCCTCGAGCAGCAAGGGAAGGGAATGGAGACACTAGGGGCTATCTGTGCTGCCTTCTAAGCTACTCCGCATCCGAAGCAGCAATATCCCCGTGTCTCCCGGTCCCTTCGGAGGCCGCAGGACCCCCGGGGAGGGGTGGGGTGAGGACTGAGCTTGCTGGGTCTCTGGGTAGCTGAGAGAAGCCCTCTCCTTCCCTTCTGAAGAAAAGCAGTGTGCTGACTGAGCATCCCCAAAAAGCTGAAGGAGGTATTTGAAGAAAACGACCAAAGCAGAAAAGGAGAGGAAGATGGAAAGAGGAATGCAAACTATTCTGTCTCTTCTAGAAAATAGTGACCCTTAGTCCTGGCACCCTGATCTCCAGTTGGTCCCTCCTTCAGTCTCACAGTTCCAGCCCCTGCCTGAGGCTTCCTACACAGAAAAAGGAAGCCAGCAGGTACTCTCAGGTGGAGACCCAGACCCTTTTCTCTCCCTCTCTCTGTAACTCAGGCAGGCACTGATAAGCTCAGGAGAGTCCAAGGCCTGTAGACATGTAGGAAGCAAGAGATCTCATACAAGGAAACATTTTGATTCGACCCAGTGACATCTCAAACAGCAAGAAAAGATGGTTAAAATGGTTTAAATTCTCATTAAAAGCACACCTATTGTTTAATGAGTTTCCTTCTGGAATGATAAAGATGTCCTCTAACTGGACAGAAGTAATGGTTGCACATGAAGGTACTCAATGACATTGAATTGTACACTTTAAAATGTTTAATGATTGGGGCTGGGGATTTAGCTCAGTGGTTCCGGTGCCTGCCTTGCAAGCACAAGGTCCCAAGTTCCATCCCCGGTACCAACAAAAAAGGTTAATGGTTAATTTTATGTTATATGCATTTTACAAATAAAAAGGCACAACTATTAAATGTAAATTCTTTTTTTTTTTTGGTACTGGGGATCGAACTTCCATCCTCAAGCTTGAAGGGCAGGCGTCGGAATCACTGAACTAAATCCCCAGCCCTTAAATGTAAAATTTTAAAGTTGCAAAAGGTTACCAGCTGGAATGCTGGAGAGAATGCCACATGACCTCAGTAAAGTTAGAAATGGTCCATCAAAGTAAGGTGGAATTTTATGAGAAAAAGAAATAGGAGGAAAATGGCCTAGGGATGTAGAGTGGCAGAGCACTTGCCTAGCATGCATGAAGCCCTGGGTTCAATCCCCAGCACTGCAAATTAAGTAATTTTTAAAAGCAGGAAGACCACGGTGATATATGTGCATCCATGTTTATACCAGCACAGTTTGTAATAGCTAAAACTTGGAAACAGCCCAGTTGCCCATCAACTGGAGACTGGATAAAGAAGATGTGGGTTTTTTTTTTATAAAATGGAGTACTACTCAGCCATAAAGAATGAGAAACTACAGACATTTATAGCTAAGTGGATGCACATTGAGGCCATATTCTTTTTTTTTTTTTTTTTTTTTTTTTGGTACTGGAGATCGAACTCAGGTCCTTGCACTTGTGAGGCAGGTGGCAGAACCACTGAGCTAAATCCCTGGCCCGAGGCCATACTCTTAAGTCAAATAAATAGGACACACATGTGTAAATACTGAAGTTTCTCTGGTGTGAAAAACTAAAAGTGTAAATAAGAATCAAAATGTATAACTGATGTTATAAATAGGAAGAAAATGTCTAAAGGAATAGGGGAAGTGGGAGGGGAAGGAGAAAGGAAAGAAGGGAAAAGAAAAAATATGAGAAAAGGAAAAACAAGGAAACAAAGTCTTTGTAAATAGGGAAGGGTGGAGGGGGTGAAGGGAGGGCAGGGAATGGGGAAAAAATAAGAACCAAGATACATCATGTAAAGGTACAAGATGCCAGTGATGAATGTAACTGTAATGTAAAAAAGGAGGACGAGGGCCAGGGATTTAGCTCAGTGGCACCTTGCCTGCCTTGCAAGTTCAAGGTACTGAGTTCAATCCCTGGTACAAAAAAAAAAAAAAAAAAAAGGAGGAAGAAAACAAAGACATAAAAAATAATCATGAGGGATAATTAGGCTTAAACAGAACAGACTACCCTGGGTTGGAATAGGAAAGGAAAGGTCATCAGAGCATAAATCAAACAAAATCAAGTTAGTAAATATGCTAATGTGTTCTGGGGATATGTTTATAGGAGCATGATTTACATGAGCCAGGAAAATAATCTTTTTCTGCCATTTTAACTTGGCATTGGTCAGGCTTTTATTAGCACACAGTGTCCTGTTCTGGTCTCTGCACATGGCTGTAAGGGAAACAGCCTTTGCTAGGGTCACAAACATTATTTGCCCACTCCAGTGCATAGTAGTTGCCATAATTTTCAGCCCTACAAATGAATCCTGGGAACACTAATGCTTCCAACAACTCTGTTCAATTATCTCTCCTGTTATGAGGTTCATACAGCTTTCTCAAGCCATAATTTAAGCGTTACACTCAGGCTTTAAGACAGTGCAAAGGAACTGGCTCTCATAAATACTGGCAGCAGCTGTGTTTGGGCTGGGCTCTGACAGGTCCAAGTCATGCCCCCATGTGGTCACACAGGGGCTCTGCAGTTTTCACAAATGCAAAATTCACTAACACCTTACTCTACTTCTGTCAACACAAAGCCACAGACAGACAGTGCTTTCTAGCCAAACAAAATGATGAAAGTAAATGAGATTAGGTGCCTTATTTCTTGTTGTGTTGCTATTTGAAGTTGAGGACCCCGAGATTCCCCCAGGAACCTCAGCTTTCAGCCAGGATTCTAGTGGTAAAGAATCTGAGGCCACAATTACCTGGAGCAGCTGGACTCACACGGGGACCGTTGCTGCCCTTCATACTGCTGCACCAGCGCCCGCACACTCCAGTATGGATTCTCAATCTCCTCATCCATACTGCTGTTCCTACAGCCCGGGGGCACCAGCAAAGTAAAGGGTGTCAGTCAGTTCTGCAGTTCACACAACTGTACTAGTACTGATATACTGCTGTTCTATGAACTATAGGTAAGAAGTAAGGCAAAACCTGCCTCAAAGACACTTGAAACTTGGTACAGAAGGAAGACACATAAACAAGCCATTTTGTTCATCACACTGTCTCTCAGCAGATACACAACCCCACAGCATTTCTTGCCATGGCTCTCCAGGACTGCTTGGCCTTCTGGATTTCAGGGTAGGCCCTCCCCCAGAAGCAAGCACACTGTGCCAAAGGTATGTATTTAAAATTTGGGCCAGGCATGGTGGTGCACGCCTGTAATTCCAGCACTCCAAAGGCTGAGGAAGGAGGATCACCAAAAGTCTGAGGCCAGCCTGGGCTAGTGAGTTCAAGGCCAGCCTGAACTATATAGTGAGACCCTGTCTCAGAGTCTCAAACACACACACACACGCACACACTGGGGCACCAAAGCAAAAACTTTCGCTTATGGTTCCTTTACATTCTGCTAAGTGTAGAATAAGCCATCCCCAACCTCCATTCCATATTCTTTCCTGCAACATGGGGCTGTTTGGGTGGTACGTGTATCTACTGCATGGTGTCAGAAAATACCAAAGAGAGAGAGATCAGCTGTTATCCCCAGATTTCTACCCTTACCTCTGTCTGTATCGGAAAATATCCCGTCCTGACCGTGACATATCATGGCACACATCAGCCAGAGCAGCAGCTGCTCCCTGGGCTACTGCTGTGGCACAGTGTGGTTGGTGACTCTGCAGTGGGGATCTGGAGTCTTGTCCTTGGCTTACTGTCCTGCTAGAACCAGGTTTGAAATGAGCTGCCAAGGCAAGGACCAGCCTCATGATAGATTTTAGGTTTCCTTCCACAATATCTAGAGAGACAAGAACAATAGATGCTGAGAGAAAAGCAGAGGCTGAGGACATGCATTTAATATGTATTGCTAGCGATAGAGGCAAGCAAGGCAGTCAAGGTCTCTGTCCTCACGTAGGTATGTTCAACAAGGGAGACAGAAAAAAAATTTTAATGAAGTATAATAAAGTACAACACTACATTTAGACAAGAAAACTAGAGTCTCTGGGAGCTCAGAACAGAGGCATCTTATGGGGATCAGGGATATATTCCTAAAGGAAGTGACTTTCCAACTGAGACTTGATTGATAAATAGTGGTTCATTAGATAAGAGGAGAAAAAGGAAAAATGAACAGTAGGTATGAAGGTCTAGAGGTAAGAGAGCATGACATATTAGAGCTACACTGTCCCATATGAGAGCCATAACCTACATGTGGCTATGAAGCACTTAAAATGCCACTACTCTGCATTGAAATGTGCATGGGTGTAGTACTAACTTAGCATACATTAAGGAATGCAAAATATCTCATTAGACTTAGCATAGAATGCAGAATATTCAATAACTTTATATTGATATGCTGAAATATTATTTTGGATATACTGGGTTAGATAAAATATTATTAAAATTAATTTTACTTGTTTCTTTTTTGTAATGTGTCTATTAGAAATTTTTAAGTTACCTATGCAAGTCTCAGTATATATCTGTAGTCAAGCCCTGTGGTGGAGAAACTAAAAGAAAATCAGCATAGCCAGAGCACCAGGTCTGGGGGGAGAAGGGAAAGATGAGGCTGCCAGGGTAGGAATCAAATGTGGGCCAAACGAGACCAGGGAGATATAGGAATGATTCTGGATCTCACCCTACAGGCCTTCAGATGCAGGAGTAGTGCAAGCATATGTACTCTTAGATCATTCTGGCTGTAGTGTGGAAAGCAAAAAAGGAGGGGCAAAAATCAATGCAGTAGGACTAATTAGGAAACTTATTTCTCCAGAAAAAAGAAAATGATGCCCTGAATGGCACTGTTCCCTCAAAATAGCTGACTTTACTGGGCCAGATCCCCAAGCCCCCTCCACATGGGGACCAGAACAAAGATATCTGGTATTCTAAGTTCTGCCCTAGAAAAAAAGAGAAGAAAGCAGATTTAAAAAAAAACCAATGTGATAGATCTGGTGAAAGTAAATGAAAGGAGATAGGTAAAATTCTATTTGTTTAGCTTCAAAATCTTTCATATACACCCAAAGGCCTGGAAAGGGGTTATTTGAGACCTTCTATCAGATGCTCTCAATGGTCAGTCCTTCCCTACCCAAATGACCTCAACACAGGGAACACCAATAATCCCATATGAAAGGAGGGCTCTTTCTGCTCTCATTCTTATCAGACCCACAGGCAATAAGACCCCAGAATTAGAAGCTAAAACAGTCACAGATCTAGGCAGTTCTAGAGAACTAGCCAGAGGACCAGGGAGCCTATGCTTTCTTAGGACACCTGCACAGCTCCTGCCTTGCAGCCTGGCAAATCCACCATGAAGACAGGATATGCACTAGTTATGGAGCCCCTTTCATCCTCCCTAGACTATTCCAATATCCAAAAATGAAATACTATAAAAATTTTCCTTCTAGAAAACTGGATGGAAAAAGCATAGGGTTATGACAATTTGAAATAATACTTGGTCATGAAACCCAAGGAACTTGAAAAAATGTAATCTATCTTCATTTTTGATAACTTAAATGAGACATTCTAAAATTAATATCCCAACTTTGTCATTTATTCTCTTATCATTAATTTTCCCACACACACTCAAGTTCATCTGTATTCAATTAAAATGAACAGAGAACATCTATCTCCAGCTAGGCTTCCAAAGCACTCAGATTTTGATAATCACTCCATCCCCAAAGGAAAATTATGTGGAAAAACGATACAAGGTCATGGGCCTGATCCTACTCCAGTCTTCTCAGAGCCCTTGGCTATATAACCAACAACCCTTCTGAAACTGGTATACCCCAGTGAGGTTCAACAACTCATTCACCAAGGAGGTGATGAAGCACCGCACTGACCTTTAGCTGAAGTCTGGTGCATACGAATCTTTTTGGAGGCCACAAACTGTAGCACTTTCTCCACATTATTCTTCATCTCTTGTTGGTTACTAGGACTCAACTGTACCCCACTCAGCTTTTCTCCTGCTGTTAAGAAAGAGGAAATATATTATAGGGAGGAATATTTTCAACATTACACAGCAGCCAAACAAACAGGAAGGGAGTTCTGATATGAAAACTAAAATTATCCATAAATGTACAAGTGAAATAAGTCCTGGTGCTTGTAATTTGGATGGGAAGAGGAACGTGAAAAGCCTTCTGGAGGGTCTTTTATTTATTTTTTGGAGGGTCTTTTAATTATCAAGACTATGAACTTATGGTCCTTTGAAGTTACTGTGATAACATTTATCCATTCAGCAAACATCCTGTTGTGTGCAAGGCACTGTTAAGGGCACCAGAAAATAGTGAACCAGGTAAACAGAGTACCTTCCCTCACAGAGTTTACATCTGTAAGGGTAGCAGATAACCAAGTCAACAAGTTAATGTTTAATGTAATTTCAGGTAATGGAAAAATACAGAGGAGTGATCATGATAATAATAATAATGAGGCCTCTCTGATAATATATTTGTGCAGAGATTGAATAAAATAAGAAATGTTAAGATTTGAAAAGGAACCGTTCCAGCCTGGGGAACCACAATACAAACCCAAAGTTGGGAAAGAGCTCAGTGTATATTAGGAAGAGCAACAAGACCAGTGCAGTTGGAGTGAAGTGAGCAAAGGGCCAAAGAGGTGGGTAAAGTCAAGTCACATCCAGCTTTTTGGACCACAATAAAGTACTTGAATTCTATTCTAAGTGGAATGAGAAGCCAACAGTTTCAGGCAAAGGATTAGCATTCCCTAGTTTGTTTCTCAAAGTTGACTCTGTGTGGATGCAGATTATGTGAGGGAAGAGAGAGATTAGTTAGGAGGATAATGAAAATAATCCAGGGAAGAAGTAATGATGGTTTCAATTAAAGTGGAAAAGAATGACTGGTGATAAGTCAGATACTGATTATATTCTCAATATAAACCACACACTATATGCAAAGGATTAGATAGGATACACAAGGAAAAGAAAATAATTAAGAACAGCTTCTAAGGGATTGGGAGGTAGCTTGGTCGAAAGTACTTGTCTAGCAATTGTGAGGCCCTGGATTCAATCCCCAGTACTGGGATGGGGGTGCCTCCTAAGTGTCTTGCTTTAACAATTGGGTGGATGATAATGAGTTCCTCAAATGAAGAAGACTGGAGGATAAAGCCATGGGTGTGGGGAAGGAAACCAAAAGTTCTGATAAGGACATGTGAAATTGGAGCTGCATGTTAGATACCCAAGTGGGTATTTTGACTAAGAAATTAGATATTCATGTCTAGAACTCAAGGAAAAGTGAATGGCTGAATAGGCAAATTCGGATAGAGACTCTGAAGTTATTTTTATATAGCAAAGTTATAATTTAAAGTAGTGTTTAAGGGCTGGGTACGTAGCTCAGTGGTAGAGCATGTGTCTAGAATGCACCAGGCCCTGGGTTCAATGCTCAGCACTGCAAAAAAGATAAAAGAAAGTACGGCTTCTAAGGGTTGGGGAGTTAGCTTAAGAAAGAACACAGGAGAGATAAAAGGGGGCAGGGGGATCATACCCTTTAGTATTTCCTACCAGAAAAATCTAAAAAATAGGTTCCATGTATAACTTATTTAAATAGATGAAAAATTAAGTATATAAAATGGGCTTTGGAATAAAGCGGGTCTAGGTTTGTACCTCTACTTTAGCATTTACAGTTATGCAACCTTGTAAAGTTGCTTAGTCTCTAGACTTCATGAGTAAAATAGTAGTGTAGGTTAAGCATTACTAATCTGAAGATTTCAGATTTTCAGATTAGTAATATTCTATTCAAATATTCCAAAATCTGACACATTCCTAGCTACAAGCATTTTGCATAAGGGATACCCAACCTGTATGCATATGCCCCTCATAAATAAAATCAAAAATATTGTGCTTAAATTCTTTGTTTGACACTATGTGCTACTATGTACTCAATAAATATATTTATTTGTATAAATCCTCTTTTAAACTTGTTTCCCAAAGTTGGGGACAATAGTATCTGTTTGCCAAGGATGTGATGATTAAATGAAATCAAACAAAATAGAGCCGGGGATTTAGCTCAGTGGTGCTACACCGGCCTTGCAAGCGCAAGGTCCTGAGTTCAATCCCGGGTACAAACAAACAAACTAGAAAGTGTTCAATCCTGACATTACTATTGGCATTGTCATAGTCACTGTAAATGAATGCTCTGATGAATTCAACAGCTGTCCCTACAAGGGACTCATGGATAGGCTACCTGTTGCAAACCTTGCTGCTTCTGTACTACCCACAAGCGCCACATCCCTCCAGGAGTCTAAAGCAAAATCAGCTGACTAATGAATGTTTCAGTACTTGTAATGTGCACATTAGGGGTGGTGGAAACAAAAAATTTGTACTGTATATGTTCTTAAAGAACTCAGTCTATATAGAAGACATAGGTAAGTAAACAAATGATTATGGCTACTTCACCGAGAAAAATGATTACAGAACTATGGACAAATGCTATGTGTCTTAGTTACTTTTCTCTCATTGCTGAGACAAAAATACTTGACATCCAAAGCTAAAAGGGGAAAGGTTTATTATCTTATAGTTCGTAAAGGTTTTGGTCCACAGGTGGCTGGCTCCAAGGCAGAGGGGCACATGACAGAGGGACAATTCAGAAGAAAACAACAGTTCATGGCTCCTACAAGGTAGCAAGAGCAGCAAGAGACCTTAACAGGGTCTTTCTGCCCCCTTTATCTTATCCAGACTGCTGGGATAGGGTGGTGCCTTACCAATCAGTGTAGTGGTTTAGTAATCACATGCCCTTAATCCCAGTGTCATACACTCTAGATTCAGCCACCTTTGAAAAAACCCTAATACTGCATGAGGCTTTGGGGAGACTTCTAGACACAAACCATAACACTATGGAAATAAGTTATGATACTATGTAGTAAGAATGGCACCAGGGCTTCACAAGAAAAAAATCCTTTTATGAAACAAGTAGTAGTATCATAGAGAAAAGGAAACAACTTTCTTTGAAGGGCATACAGAGAATAAAGGTGGTCCTGTTCTGGTCTACCATAGCATCACAGTCCAGAACCAACTGACCAACAATCTCGATGAGATATGCCAGGATCACCCCATCCCGGAGATCCTTTCGCAGGTCCTGTACAGGCTTCACCAATGGCCTCTTCTTCAGCTGTGCATTCACCCAGGCCACATAGGCCTGCAGCTGTTGCTGGAAAATAAAAGGTGGAAATAAGGAAAGGATGGCATATTAGTTTTATTCCCTGTCCTTTATCTCTAAGGCAGCACAAGAGATTGGAGTATGGTGAACAATCTGTATCCAGAAGGAAAAGGAGGAGGTTTTAAGGAAAGAAGAAAAGTGGTATCAGGGTCAGACCCAGAGGATGTCCTAAAATTCTCTAGTTTTATACTAATCTCCAGGGATAATATAACATCTGACTTGGGTGGCACTGGAGACATAGATAAGGAGGTGAGTGTTTCAGTGACTGACTTCTGCTTTTCTCAGGTTTGGCTCTGTTGACAGGATGAGAGGTAACCCAGGATCCCAGCCAGTTTTCCGATGCAATCACTGTTGCCAGCAACTCACCAAGCTTTTCAGTAACAATCCCTCATGCATCGTATGTACAACAGACTGTGATACTCATACAGTTCTCTTGCAGGGCCAGAGATAAATAATCCAAGCTCAGAGCTGCCTCTCCCATAGTTGCTTTCTTTTTTTTTTCTTATGAAGTTATAATCTAACCAGGACAGCAGATGAGTTATTAAATAATTATTTGTGCAGTCATAATTGGGAATAATTACCTTTCTTTCTCCTTTGGAAGCAATGTACTGAGATGAAAAGGTATTTAAATTTCCAGCTGTATCTTTCATTTTATTTAAGACATAACTGTGTAATGACTGTCAGAAATTGCACTTTGCAGAGGAAGAATAGAAGAACCTGCAGGCCCTGGTGGAGTCTATTACCTTAAAAGGGGACATCAAAAATAATTAATATTGGGTCAGGGTTTTAGCTCAGTGGTTCCACCACCTGCCTCGCAAGCACAAGGACCCAAGTTCGATCCCCAGTACCAAGAAAAAAAAAACATAAGTAGTATTATAATCTTTGTTATCCAAAAGCAGACTACACAGAGAGAATGCTGAAAAAACAGATCTATGGATGGTGCTTTTAAAATGTATAAGCTCCATAGCTGCTTTCTTCAGAATGAGATTTATGTGAAATCGTCTCATAGTCAACCCAAGATTTACTCTCCTAAACCCATAATCTTAGGATTGCTACAGAGTTTGTTTTAATCCCTGCTTTATGTTGTCAAAGAGGATCTAGTTACCTAAAACGGACACAAAGGAAAAAGAACAGGTAGGGTAAGCAGTGTTACTGAAGATTGAGTGGCACCTTCAGTTACTTCAGACAGAGTTAGGGTCCTGTATTACCAGAAAACTGTCAGGCATCTGGATGGAGATGTAATTCATCCCAACCCTGGAACAACCTTACATCTTCCATGTTGTTCACTGGACAGAACTTGTACTCAGATTGTTTATTCTGAATCTTTGGTCAGAAGATGGGCACTAATTTCTAAGTAGCACATGAACAATGTCCTAGTCCAGACAATATCTGTGTGTGGTTTCTGTAGCAGCCTGAGACCCTGAACATAAAAATTAAATTCAAGAGCTCACTGAATTAAATTATAATTTGGTTAAAGTAAAGTTGATTTTTAAATCCTAAGTACTTTCTTAATGAAATGATGTTGGAAATTACCCAGTGGCTGCTTCCTGAGCTTAAATTAAATCTTCATTAGTTTCATTCTGTCAATTTATGGAAATAAAGTTATTTTTGTGTGTGTGCTAAGGCAATAATCTATCAGCTACTGAAAAAATGTAGGAAATGCAATAATCAGGAGGGAATGGGGAGGGCCTAATGTTACTTAGTGCCTACCATGAACTAAACACTATTTTTGGTGTTTTATGCACATTTAAAGAGTAAATGAGCCAGGAGTTTAGCTCAGTGGTTCTGGCGCCTGCCTCGAAAGAGCAAGGTCCCAAGTTTGATCCCCAGTACCAAAAAAAAAAAAAAAAAGAGTAAATGAATATATCTGTCACAGGACCTGACACACAGTGATGTTTACTATTAAATGGTCAATATTATTGTCATCATTATCATCATTCAATTCTCAAAAAAGCATTACATGGCCGGGGATTTAGCTTAGTGGTTTCACTGCCTGCTGCGCAAGCGCAAGGACCCGAGTTCGATCCCCAGTACCCAAAAAAAGCATTACCGAGTATTATCTCCATTTTATGGAGAGTTTGGAGAGGTTATACAACGTCTCTGATGTCCCCATAGCTCGAACATAGCAGATGTGGTGGTAAAACAGTAAATGTTGGGGCCAGGGATTTAGCTCAGTGGTGCTATCACCTGCCTCAAAAATGCAAGGTCCAGAGTTCCAACCCCAGGACCAAAAAAAACCCCCCCAAAAACCCCAGTAAATGTTGTCCCAGAATTTACCAAGGGTCTCCTGCTATCCAACTCACTTCTGTGTAAGGCTCCAAGGTCTGTGCACACCTTGCACTGCCTAAAGCAGACCAGACAAAGGGTACCTCTGGAGCAAACCATTGCTGTCTGAGGAAACGGAGTTAAGACCAAAAAAGGGCATTAAAAATAACAGCTTTGTCTGTAATCCCAGCACTCCTGGAGGCTGAAGCAAGAAGACTACAAGTTGAAGCCCAGCCTGGTCAACTTAGCAATTTAGTGAGATCCTGTCTCAAAATAAAAAATAAAAAGGGCTGGGGATGTAGTTCAGTGTGAAGACTCTGAGTTCAATCCCTAGTATCACACAAAAATAAATAAATAAATAAATAATCAGAGGTGACTGAAAATATGGTGAAAGTTTAAATTTAAAATATTATAGTAGGGCCGGGGATTTAGCTCAGTGGTTTGGCTGCCTGCTGTGCAAGTGCAAGGACCCGAGTTCAATCCCCGGTACCAAAATAAATAAATAAATAAATAAATAAAATATTATAGTAAAAGACACACTGCCATTACCCATCCCCATACTCACACCTGGCTTTGAACACACCACATTTATACATTTATCCCATCATTCTTGCCACTTTTTTGTTTGTTTTGGGTTTTTAAAGAAAGGGTCTCACTATGTTTAGTCCACGCTGGCTTGAACTCACTATGTAGCCCAGGCTGGCCTCAAACTCACAGGAATCCTCCTGTCTCAGCCTCCTGAGTGCTGAGATTGTAGGTACTCTCTTGTGACTTTCTGAAGCAGTTCTGGAAGTCCTCTTTAGTTAATGTCATTATAACGTGTGATTAAAAACACAGTAAATAATCCTGCTGAGTGAGATGCAATGTAAAAGCAGGCTTGTAAGAACACTAGATATGTCCTCAATCACATTATTCGCTGGATCTAGCACTGTCTGATTTCTGGCTCTTCTCCAGGTCAAAATGATCATGAAAGGTAAATGTTTTGAATTGAATCAGGACACTGAAGTAGCCACAACAACACAATTAAAGACACTCACAAAAGGACTTAAAGAACTGCTTTGGAAATTGGCAAGAATGATGGGATGTATGTTTGAAGGAGGCTGATGGCACTGTGTCTATAACTGTAATTATTTGATAGCTCTTTTTTTTCTTTCTTTTTTTTTTTTTTTTTTTTGGTACGGGAGATCAAACTTGGGACCTTGTGCTTTCAAGGCAGGTGGCAGAACCACTGAGCTAAATCCCTGGCCCTAATTGTAATTATTTTATTTAAACACACATCATGTTTTTCAGTCCCAGCATATATATCCTAAGCAATTTGCCTGTTATCTAATACTACCCTCAATTCACCCTCCACACATTCCTGCTTAAAACCCTCCATTGGTTTTTCACTACACTCAAAATAAAATCCAACTTCTTCACTCCCATTTAAGTCTGCCATATGCCAGCCCTTGCCTGTTCTCCAGCTTCACACAGTAATCCTCCACATCCCCCTACACCTCTCCCAAAGCACCCAGCCACTCTACCTCCTTTACCTGCTTTCTCTTTGCAAGTCTCAAGTCAAGCATTATCTTTTGGAGAACGCCTTCTGTAACCCTCTCACTTACCTCGGACTCCTTAAAAGGATCATTTATCAAGACATTCAGATCAACAAATTTGACTGCTGGCACTGTACAAAGAGCCTCATGGCTTCAAGAAGCTTGCAGAAAGAAAGAGGGAAGGGAAGGAGAAAAGCTTGCAGACTGGTAGAGACAAGTGCTAAGACGGGGTGTATAGGTGTGAAGAAAGTATTAATCCAACCTGAAGACAAGCTTCAGGGTATTCCAAAAGGAGCAAAGGAGGCAAAGAAGATAGTGAACTCAAAAGAGCTAGGGTCTGAAAAACGCCACGTGCAGGGAGTCACAATAGTTACAATTATTTGACACTTAGAGTAACAGGTGCTCTAAAGTATTTGTTTGAATCAGTGAATCATTTGTCACATTTCATCAAGCCAAGAAATACAATAATTCAAAAGTTAATCATGCAGGGACAGGTAAGAACAAGTATTTTTCATTAGGCCAAGATAATTTCTACTTAAGTAACCATAGCCTTCCCCCAGCTGTAGAACAGAAGGAAACTGTCTCTGATGTGAAACTGATTAGAAATTCCTAAAGGTACTTTTCATGCACTTTAATGACAGCTCTGGTCTTTGAGACTGCACAGCATAAATGGTAACAGTCACTGCTTTTCTGAAAAATTCTATCACAAAACCTATGATGTGTCCTTTAGACACATTTTCTCTAATGCTCATCTACAGGAAGATGTTACTGTATCCGTGTTGCTGATTGGAAATTGAAACTAAAAATCAGATGAAATACTTGTTCAAGGTCACCCAGATAGTAAACCATGAATACAAGATTCAGATCTACCTCCTAACCCAGTGTTCTTTCCACACCTAAATAAATACATCTCTGAGTTTTAAATGACTTCATTAAAATTATCAGCATGCACTTTAGTCTAAACCACCTCCACTGCATTCAATGCTTTAGTCCCTTTTACAATATTCTACACTATGTGACTATCTACTACTCAAAATGTGGTTCCTAGAGCACCACTGGGGACCTGGTAGAAACACAGAGTCCCAGCTCCTCCCTAGCCTTACCAAAGCAGAACTTCTATTTTAACACAATCCCCTAGTGACTCCTGCACAGTTAAGTGTGAGAAACACTGACCCAGCCCACTTCTCCCATAACTGATTGCACATCAAGGTAACAAAGAAAGCTTTTCAAATGTAGACCTTAAAAAAAATGCCCAAATGATTTTCAGGCTGGGGATTTAGCTCAATGTTTCCGCCACCTGCCTGGAAAGCGCAAGGTCCCCAGTTTGATCCCTAGTACAAAAAAAAAAGTAGACCTTACCCCAAATATACCAAATTCTCTCCAGGGATACAATTCAGCTTTATCTTCCCAAGCTCCCCCATGACTCTTGTAGAACTGAGTTCAATCCTTTCCTAGCTAAACATTCCAGTTCCCTTAACCAACAGGTTACATACTTGGGTACCCATCAGAATCACTTAGGAAGCTTCAAAAAAAACCTAATACTTTCTGGGCCCCACCATAGATAAATAGAATTTCTGAGGGTGAGGCCCAGGTGTATCAATATTTTAAGTTGGGGCCAGGGATTTAGCTCAGTGGCGCAGCATCTGCCTCACAAATGCAAGGTCCTAAATTCAATCCCTGGTACCGCGAAAAAAAAAAAAAAATTTCTCAAGTGCTCCCAGGTGTACATGCAGAGAAGTAAGTCAAAATGAACCATTCTTGGGGCCAGGGATTTAGCTCAGTGGTTCCTCCACCTGCCTCGAAAGCACAAGGTCCTAAGTTCAATCACCGGTACCAAAAAAAAAAAAAAAGAATTAAGACAAAATGAACCATTCTTTACATGAAATGGTTACAAGTATTATGTTCCTCTGGTCTAAATCTCTCTGAAACCATGACATTTAGAACCTAATACAAAAGGTTCTGTGTGTGAAGAAGATATTGAAAGAAACAGAAATTTAAAGTGGTCAATTTCAAGACAAGTAGTTAACTCTGAGTGGAAAATTACTAGCAGTTAAGATTCCCTAACAGCTTGCAGACATGACAACGTCCATGCCCCTAAAAGTATCCTAACCAAATGGAACCTTACAAGAAAGATAAACTAGTAAGAAAGTTTTTCTTGAGACATGTAGGCAGGAGTGGGGAAGGGAGGAAAAAAGCTTAGACAAAGTCTGGGAAGATTATACACCCCTATACACCCCGTAGTACTCAGCCATTGAGGAACTGGGGGAGGGACCTGTGTCCTAAGACGTAGATTGCTTGCTGTAACTGCCCCAGGCATGCTTCCCTACCAGACACCCAATCTTTTTTTTTTTTTTTTGAGACCAAACATTACAAGCTTTAATGAAAACACTGAGTCACACAAAGGGAGAAAACCTGGTCTGGGTTTCTGATATTTTGTCTGACATTGGCTCAGGGATTTGAAAAGGATGAAGACAAGTGACCACACCAACCTCTTACCATTACCATGTGACCAGGGCCACATCTTTCTTCTCTGAGCCTCAGTATTCCCAGGTAGATGGGTATGACCCCATAGTCATGGTTTATTCTGGGCTTGATCTCTGGGAGACAAGAAGTTCCTTCAGAGAAGCAGGTCTGTGGTGACCCAAGGGAAGACGGGATACAGTTGTGGGCAGAATATTTGTTTCCCTTCCAAATCCCTATGTTGAAATCTTAACCCCCAAGGTGATAGTCTCAGAAGTAGGGCCTTTGGGAGGTGATTAGGTTCCAGACACCCAATCTTGCAAGACTGACTTTAAAGTCTCACTTTCACTGCGCTTCAATTTGAGTCCATTCCTTGGGTTTGGGGAAGTGAGTGTACTTCCCACAGGTATGAAGCTTCCTCATTCAAGATACTCCTTTTCTTTCCATTCCTTCTTTGGTCACTAGATCATTCTGTTAACTCACGCTGAGGAGCCATTCATTATCTCTAATTATCATTTTTTACTTTATTAATTTTTCATTATGAAATAATATCAGGCTTTCAAAAATTAACAATATAAAGAGTTTCCCTATGCCCATTACCCAACTAACCAGAAAGTTTACAGCTTATGTAACCATGGTACAATGATCAAAAGAGGAAATGTAACACTGACACATGTCATTAGCTGGAGATTTTATTCAAATTTTGTTTTCGTTTCTAACTGATACATAAAATGTGTACATACTAATGACGTATCATGTAATGTTCAATCATGTATACCTTAGGTAATATTTATACCAGGTTAAACACAAAAGATTTCCTCAGACATTTATCATTTTTTATGGCTTATTCAAAAGTCCCCAACTATCCCACTGATGTCCTTTTTGTGGCCCAAGATCCAGTCCAAAAATCTCACACTGCATTTAGCTGTCTTGTCTTTCTGTTCTCCTCCATTATGGGTGAGTTCCTCAGTTTTTCTTTCTTGACCTTGACAATTTTTTGAAGCGTTATCAGCCAGTTACCATGTTTCCCCCAAAAGACCTACAAGAAGAATTAATCCCTGGCTGGTCATTACCATGGTGATGGCCAGTGTCACGCAGAAGGTTATACCTCACTATTCTTTTGCCCAATGGTGACTCTGTAATGGTAGGTAAGGCAAGGATAGGCTGATCGGGGCTGGCATTTTTTATCTCAGGTTTTCAAGGCTGTTAGGTCTTATTTTCGTGAAAAGATGATATTTTGTCATGTCCCTCAATTTTGGTATATCTTAAGTTTCCTTGTGATTAAATTCTTATGGATTTTTGGCCAGAATATTCTGCCTTTCTGAGTATATCATCTCAAAAGCCATGTGATGCCAATATGTTACATTCTTGGTGAGGATAACTTTGATTGCTTGGCTAAAGCAGTGTCAGCTGAGTTTTCTTTACTGTAAAGCTGCTATTTTCTCCTTTTTAATTAATAAATGTCATGTGGCAAGATGCTCTGAGGCTATGAAAATATCCTTTTTTCATCATTACCTTCCTCATCCATTTTATATTTAATACCACTGATTTTTCTTTCCTGGAGCAATTATACTGATATTCCCCAAATGAAGATTTTCTAATTCCATATATATATATATATATATATAATTTTATAATTCTATATATATTAATTGGAGTTCTTACTGTGAGGAAGAGCTCTATTTTGTTTTTTGGGGTTTTTTTTTTTTTTGGTGCTGGGGATCGAACTCATGACCTTGCTATTTTGAGGCAGGTGCGGTGCCACTGAGCTAAATCCCCAGCCCTCTATTTTGTAATTCCAATTTGTATATTAGATTCAATACACACAAAAGTCTATTTTAATACACATAATTATAATAAATATGCACTAAAAATTACAAAAACTGTCCACATTCTGTGAAAATATGTATGAAGACAATACAGAAAATAATTATTTTGCTTAAATTTCTTGTTATTTTATAATTTTAAAATTATTATTATTTTATTTTTTATTTTTTATTTTTTGGTACTGGGGATCAAAATCGGGTCCTTGCGCTTGCACAGCAGGCAGTGAAACCACTGAGCTAAATCCCTGGCCCATTTTTGTTTTTATTGATACATGTTTTCAGTACATAATGATTACATTCCTCTTGAAGAATGGGTACATGTACATAACATATCTTTTTTTTTTTTTTTGGTACCGGGGATCGAACTCGGATCTTTGGGGTTGTGGGACAGGCAGCAGAACCACTGAGCTAAATCCCCAGCCCATAACACATCTTAATACTTTTGTTTTCATCCCATTCCCTCCCCTCCTCCTTCCCTCCATCTCTTTGTGCCCCTCCCTTTTGCAAAAGTCTATCTCCCTATTTCCTATTATCTATCTTTTATTTTGAAGAGCTCTCTTTTCCTTCATTTATCTACTTATATCAGCATGAGTTCCTGGATATTTTATTTTTATTTATTTGATTATTACATTACTGCTTACATTATTCTAGATTTGATGACTAGGACACCTCCATCTTGGTTCCTGTCTCCTTATTACATGTTCAGGCCACTTTTTGTTAATTGTTTTTTGGGGTTTTTTTGGTACCAGGGATTGAACTCAGGTCTTTGTGCTTGCGCGGCAGGCAGCGGAACCACTGAGCTAAATCCCTGGCCCTGTTAATTGTGATTATAAAATGTAACATAAAAAATAAAATAAAATATAACATAAATTTAGCACCTTAACCATGGGTATACAGTTTAATAGTGTTAAGAAGTATTCACGTTGTTGAGCAATGAATCTACAGAGCTTTTTTATTTTGCAACACTAAAACTCCGTGTCTTTTAAACAACTCCAAGCCGAGGATTTAGCTCAGTAGCACCAAGCCTGCCTTGCAAGTGCAAGGTCCTAAATTCAATCCCCGGTACAAAAAAAACAAAACAAAACTCTACATTTCCAGGATTCCCATGCACACACAAATCATGGTACTGGAAATTGAGCCCAGGACCTATGCACTGAGCTATATCCCTACCCCTTTTATTATTTTTTATTTTGAGACAGCATCTCATTAAGTTGCTAAATTGATCAGGCTGGGCTTGAACTTATGATCCTCCTGTTCCTTTTTATATGAATATGTACACATATACTGTGGCTAGTTATCTTGATATACAGGCATACATACACACCCCATGTATGTATATATGTATATGTATATATACATGTATGGGGTGTGTATATATACTCACAAGTATATAATTTACATCATAAATTATACTGATCCTCCTAACTTGGCACCAAAATGTTCATACTTTGTTTTTCTCATTTCTACCTCCTTTACCTAACAGTGAAAAACCTGACTCTCACTATCAATATTTCCTTATTTCCTTAATCCTAAAATGCACATAAAACGGTTTCAGATTTACTAAGCTATTCCTTGTGAAAAATAACCAGAATGTAGTATGTGTATACAGTTCTTTTTTCTTTAACCTTATAGTAGATAGTTAAAGTACTTGGGCAACCCACTTTCCAGTCCCCCTTCTGACTCTCTTAGACAGAAACTTTCTCTCAATAAATTCTTCCTACTCTAAATAAATAAACAAATAAATACAGTACTGATTGTCAAGTTACTTAGGAATTTTCTTAGTACTTCTCTGTTCCTTTCAGTGTGGTTATGTTATTTATTTCTGACACAGTTAGGCTCATTTGTTACAGTTTGTAGTCCATTTTGGGTTCTCCTGCCTTTCTGGTATATATAAATTATTTATACTTGGGGTAGGTGACACTAACATGGTTCTAAAAGTCAAAGCTATAAAAAATTCAGAAAAGTATCACTCTTCCATTGTTCTTCCTACCCCATTCCCATCTACCTTCTGTAGGTAATCAATCTCATTTGTTTCCAGTTTATCCACAGAAAAAGATTTATGCTTTCTTATTTCTCCTTCTTATGTGAAAAATATTGTTGTATTGATATTCTTTTTTATTAATATGCTTAAAATATTTTTTCACTTCACTTAATATTTGTTTACTATATCCTAGAAATCACTCCACATTTGCTTATAGAGCTCTTCCTTTTTTATTTTTGTACCAGGGATCGAACTCAGGACCTCAAGCTTGCCAGGCAGGCACTGTGCCACTGAGCTAAATCCTGAGCCTTCTTCCTTATTTGATTTTACAGCCACACAAGTATTCTGTTATGTGGGTATATCATACATGGGTATTTAGATTGTTCTGTAATTACAAACAATGCCTTAATGAGTACCTTTGTACATACATATTTTCATGTTCACTGAGGTCTTCAGGGTAGATTCTGAGAGGTAACACTGCTGAGACAACAAGCAAGTGAGGATGTGATTTGTTAGACAATGCCAAATTACCTGCCAAAAGAGTTATGTACTGTCAGTTATGTGTTATGTACATGTACCAACTTCCCACAAGGAATGTAATCATCATGTACTGTAAACATGTACTAATTAAAAATAAAAACTAAAGGGCTCAGGATTTAGCTCAGTGGCACTGTGTCTGCCTCAAAAGTGCAAGGTCCATGGGCCAGGGATTTAGCTCATTGTTTTTGCCACCAGCTGCACAAGCGCAAGGACCCGAGTTCAATCCCTGGTACCAAAAATAAACAAACAAACAAATTATCCATTCAAAAAAAAAGAAAAACAAATTATCCATTCATCAAAGTTTTGTTTTGGTTTATTTATTTATTTATTTATTTTTTATTTTTGGTACTGGGGTTCCAACTCGGGTTCTTGCGCTTGCGCAGCAGGTGGCAAAACCACTGAGCTAAATCTCCGGCCCTTGATTTGTTTTTGAAAGATCTTACTCTATAATTCAGGCCAGCTTTGAACTAACCCTGTAGCCCAGAATGGCCTCAAACTCATGGTGATCCTCCTGCCTCAGCCTCCTATATGCTGGGGAAATAGCCACCATCCCCTATTTCATCAAAAATTTTAAATGTATTTGCATAGAGCCCTGTAAAGTCTCTTGCAATTTTTTTTTCATATTTCAGTGGTTACTTTTCCATGGCCATTTCTCATTTTGTGTATTTGTACTTTCTCCTTTTTTTTCTTCTCTCTTTTTTTTTCGGTACCGGGGATCAAACTCAGGACCTTGCGCTTGCAAGGCAGGCACTGGAATCACTGAGCTAAATCCTCAGCCCTTTTTTTCCTTCTTGATCATGTGGTTTACCTATTTTGGTAATTTTACCAAACAAAACAAAACAAAACAAAAGAAACCTTAAAAACAAAGCTATTTCAAGAATTATTGCTTCCTGTTCTAATTTCTTTTAAAACTGTGATACCTAGAACCAAACACAGTACTTTGATTATAAAACCAGATACTTGGCTTCTTTGTTCAAGATATTTCACATTCTCTTCTTCTTTTTAGGTTTTTGATGTTTTGTTTTGTTTGTCATCACCACACATGGCAGTCTCACACTAAACTGTCAACAGAATTTGTAACATTTTCTGCTGTTAAACCACATCTCTTTCATCTTTGTACTTGTAAAATTGGTTTTGTTTATCTACATTTACCTTTAATAAATGTTAACTTATCTGATTCTGTCCTACAAAATCCCATCATTTGAGGCATTCATTTATTCAAACCAGCATTTCTTGATTCTCTACTATTTGCAGACCAATGCTTACAGACACATCAATAGCTATGACACAAACTGATTATTGTTACACTAGAAGAACAGAATAAGGTCACCAATTCAGAGAAGGAGCAACAGGATGAGAGAATGGATCAAGAGAGGTCAAGAGGAGAGGGGACATTTACTGGTCCTTTAAGGGTATCTGCCAGTGGGAGAAGGTATGAGGGAAGAGGTGATGGATAAGAGCTGTGACTGCATTTGGTTTCCTGGAGGGATGGCCACTTCCACAGTTAGTGTATGGATGGACTGCCAGTGGCAAGTGATGAAGACAAAGGTACAGGTCAGCCCAAGGCCTATTGGCACTTATGTCAGCTGCAGTAGTCAATAGCATATACTTATAATCCCAGCTACTCAAGCGGTTGAGACAGGAGGATTGCAAGTTCTAGGCTAGCCTAGGCAATTCTGTGAGACCTCATCTCAAAATAGAAAAACACAAAAAGCTAGGGATGTAGTTCAGTGGTGCAGTGCTTTCCCAGCATGCACCAGGCCCTGGGTTCAATCCCCCCTACTAGCACTTAGAATTAAGGCTTAAAGGCCTTCAACAGCAAAATTCAGAGTTTTAAAATAGAAGATTGAAACTGTGAGGCTTGCAGCTTAGAAAGGTCACCCTGATCACAGAATAGAATAAGAGATAAAAGGAGAGCATGCAGATTTGGAGAAACCAACAAGCAAATAAGGTGATAATTCAAGTGAAGAAAGATGAAAACCTAAACTGAAGCATTACCAGTTAGAAAAGGACAAATTCCTGAAATAAATCAAAGGCGTGATAGGATGCAGGCAGTGACAAAAAGAGAAGCTCCTAAAAGTCATGCCTGAATGACTGGCTGGCTGGTGATGCTATAAGAATGAGAATATGTGGACAGCAAATACTGGGGAAATGGGAAGAGTTAAGTTTTAAGCAAGAGTCTGACTTAGTTGTAGAGCATCAGGTAGAAATGTTCCACAACCAGACGGCAAAATACAGGCCAGCCAGGCATGGTGTGCAATGCCTATAATCCCAGTACTTGGGAGGCTGAGGCAGGAGGATCGCCGCAAGTTCGAGGCCAGCCTGGACTACACAGTAAGTTCAAGAACTGCCTGAAATGAACTACATAGCAAGACCTTGTCTGAAAAAAAAACAACAGAGGCCAGAGCACAAGAGATGGGGGTTGGGTGGAAGGCACATGTTTGAAAGTATTTACATACAAGTTTGCAAGTGAGATACTAACTACCATCTACTGAGCACTTACCACAATCCCAACTGCTATGCTAAGCCCTTGACCACATCTTTTCATATATATGTTGATCCCATGAAGAACTATCATTCTCATTTTATAGATGTAGAAATCAAGGATGAGAGCAACAAATGACCATAGAACATAGAGTTTGTAAGTGGCAGAGCAAGGATTTGAACTCAGCGCTCACTCCAAATCCTGGTCTCTCCATCCAAAATATGAAGGTGAACCATACGAAATTATTTGGCAGGAAAGGAGGGGGAAGTGATGCACTGAAGGGGAAGCAAAGAACTCACGTGCACTGAGTACCAATTCTTGTCACCCATCACAGAAGGCAGTTTATTTGCATTATCTCCTTTGATCATCATACTAATCATTAAAATCAATATTATTAACACCATTTTTGTTTTTGGGTTTTTTTGGTACCGGAGATCGAACTCAGGTCCCTCTGCTTGCGACGCAGGCGGCAGAACCACTGAGCTAAATCCCTGGCCCTATTAACCCCATTTGTATATGGGAAAACTTACCCAAGATCATAGTGCTGATAAGTCATCAAACCTGGATTTGAACCCACACATCTCACCCCAAAGAATATATGAGTTTGACTGTAACAGAGAAAACAAAAAAACTAGAGGAGGCACAGAAGCTGGGATTTATCAACATTAAAAGGACACACAAAATGAGATAAGCAACAACAAATTTATTTTAGAAGGTGCTATCAGGATACAGTGTTAGGTAAGGATCCAAGGAAGAGAGAATTTTAAAATGGGTAGTTGATAAAATCAAATGCTGTAGGAAAATCAAATTGAGAATTGGAAAGGCCATTTCATTTAATAATAGCAGGCTTTGGTGACCTTTTTGAGCATAGATACTGAAGAAGGGGTAAGGTTAAAGCCAGATGGCAGCAAACTGAAAAACCCCAGAAGGAAGAAAACAGAAGCAGCAAGAGGAGGTATAAAGGATATTATCTGGAGAGGAAGGTGAGATAGGGAATGAGGATTTGGGGGGATGAGATTAATTTAGGTGAGTGTTTCAGGGAAGGAGAAACAGATCAAGAAAGGGGAGTAACAGGCTGGGGATTTAGCTCAGTAGTGCCATGCCTGCCTCGCAAATGCAAGGTCCCTGGTATGGAGAAAGAAAGAAAGAAAGAAAGAAAGAAAGAAAGAAAGAAAGAAAGAAAGAAAGAAAGAAAGAAAGAAAGAAAGAAAGAAAGAAAGAAAGAGAAAGAAGGGAGGGAGGGAGGGAGGGGGAGGGGAGGGGAGGGGAGGGGAAGGGAAGGGAAAAAAGAGGAGAAAAGAACAGAACAGAAAAGGGAGTAACAAGGTTTGAGAGGAGAGGAAGAAGGCCACTTCCTCCAATAAGGAGAAGGGACCTACTGGAGAAATGTGGAAGTGAGGAAGAAGAAAGTAAAAAGAGTTCGACCCCAAGGCCCCTCTAGTCACCCATCCATACAAAGTAAACCAGTTGATCTGCCAAGAGAGAAGGGGTTAATGAGAATGAAGGAGGCTTCAGGAAACACATTGAAATTTGGAACAGATGCTGTAGGAAGCTGGAAAGAGCAGTGACCGCTAAAGACATGCTGGCAGCACCATGCACTCAGCTAAGGCTGGGAATCACGATCCCATGGCTGAGTCAACCATCAAGGTTATGTGATTTGCTCTAGAAGTGCTCAGCAAGCCTGGGTCATGAATGGAGGACACCAAGACTGGGCTCACCTAAGGCCAGACATGGCCAGAGAGGCCTCAATCACCAGGGCAAAAGAAGGGAAGGTAGTGGAGAGAGTATATTTGAAAAGACTGGTCATGGAGTCTGGGACAGGGAGAAGGAATTGAAAGAGAGTAGGTAAGCTGAGAGGACAAAGAACAGCGATGAGAGGACAACTTGGTGGAAAGAAAAACGTTTATTGGGAATGTAGGTGTGTGAAAATTGGGGCTTTGGGGGCTGGGGATTTAGGTCAGTGGCATTGCGCCTGCCTTGTAAGTACAAGGTCCTGAGTTCAATCCCCACTACAAAGGAAAAAAAAAGAAAGAAAGAAAATTGGGGCATTGGGCAATAGATGGAATTTCAGAATTCAAGATTTCAAGGTGGGGCAATACCATGAAGTTAAGTTCCAGGTGTGACTGGGATATGTGGCCTTGTTGAAGTGGCACAGAAGAGCACAATCACTGCAACAGGGACAGTCCAGGAACTGGGAGGCTAGACAGTCATCATCATGGAACCTAAAGTCCTCCTGGGAGAGTCGTGGATATCAAAGTACCAAGGCTATTTAGTATTCTGTCCGTACTCATGAAACAAAAAACTGAGGAGAATGTCCTCAAATAAATCATTGACTTAAAAAGTTTAATTGAAGAAACACCTTTGGCCAGATGTGATGGTGCACATCTATAATTCCCGCACTCCAGAGGCTGAGGCAGGAGGATTGTCACAAGTTCAAGGCCAGCCTGAAATACATAGTGAGACCCTGTCTCAAAAAACAAAACAATTAGGGCTGGGGATTTAGCTCAGTGGCACCACGGGCTGCCTAGCAAACACAAGGTCCTGAGTTTGATCCCTGGTACCAAAAAAAAACAACCCCCAAAACAATTAAACAAACAAAAGAAATCCTTTGGTATGTTACTAATAAGCTGGAATGTTGATCAGACCTGTTAAATTATATCTATCTATATATATATTTTTTGGTACTGGGGATCAAACTCCAAACGTTGTTTTTGCCAGGCAGGCACAGCACCTCCACTGAAGCTACATCCCCAGCCCTGTTAAATGATATCTAACAAGGTGATTAGAGCCTTGCAATTGTGTGGGGCAATTCTTACCCACAGGTAAAGGGTTACACTGCTCTCTTCTCTACATCTCTAGTCCTCACTTTAAATCTAAATATGGGGATCCAACCTGTAAACTGAGTGTCTGCCTTCCTGTGGTCTGAAGATATACAGGCAGGGGGTTCTTGCTGTAAATGTTGCCTGCAGGCTCTGAAAAAAACTGACTCCAAGGACACTTGTGAGGACCAGCTACACTACCTTTACTCCCACAAAGATGTTTATCTCAGAAGAGGCCTGTGGTGCAAGCTCTGCTGCTTGGTTTTAACAATACATCAGAGCTTCTCCTTCTGTAGCAGATGAGATACCATATGCTTTGTGCAAGTGGCTGTTACTCTCTGGGGGTTGAGCTAGTACTCCTTTTTCTTTCTTTTTGTTTTCCGGTACTGGGGATTGAACTCAGGTCCTTGTGCTTGCGGGTCAGCCGGCGGAACCACTGAGCTAAATCCCCTGTCCAAGTACTCCTTTTTCCTCCTCCTCCATCTTTGTCTCGTCTTCGTCTTCTTCCTCTTCTTCTCTTCCTCCTCCTTCCCATTTTTTAAAAATTATAACATGCAAAAGTCAGATTTTTTTTTTTTTTTTGGTACCGGGGATCGAACTCAGGTCCTTGTGCTTGTGAGGCAGGCGACGGAACCACTGGGCTAAATCCCCAGCCCAAAAGCCAGATATTTTAAATAGGGAAAAGTATATATTCTCAGGTTAGGGCCACGGTGGGATATTCAGAGCCATTCACGCTCTTTTTCTCTACCTCTAAATCTTCCTCTCAACCTTCTCCCCCACTCCATTTACACCCTGGCATCTAAAGTAACATCTTTTTAAATTTTGGTACCAGGGATCGAACTCAGGACCTTGGGCTTGCAAGGCAGGCACAGTGCCCCTGAGCTAATCCCCGGCCCTAAAGGAACTTCTTAAGGGCTCCCTGCAGCAGTTGAAAACAAAACAACACACACACACACACACATACACACACACACGCACACCCTCACTGCATTTTGTTTCTTCTAAATGTTTCTTCAAAATGAAAATATCTAGAATATTAAGACTATCTTGAACATCCCCCTGGTTCTTGGTCTGTTTCCAACAACAGCTGGAGAGGCACTGTAGGCCCATGACAAATGGCAGCTAGGCCTGAGCTGGTCATGTAACTAACAGCTCCTGGGGTGGCTGTCTAGTTCACAGTGACTACTAGAGGTACACAGCCCTCTCTATACACAGTAGCGGGCCTCATGATCTGACCCACACTAGTACATTACCCTGTCCCTTGCCCCAGGGACAGGGTCTGGCCCTGGTCTGGCCAAGTTGATTGGCCAAGCCCAGCCAATCCCTGGAATGTTTCAAACTGGCATTTAAAGTTGTGAGATATAAAACCTAGATTTGCCATCAGCCAGGCTGCCCACTCAAGAGTGAAAAGCTATCTATCTATAGGCAAAGGAATGAAGCTCCCACTGAATGAAGTGGAGATAAGAGGCAAAGCACAGAGGGACCCATCCTGCCAATGTTTTAGTTGTTGCTTTCCACTGTATCTGAGATTCTACTGTCTCCTTCCCCGTTCAGTGGTTTACTATTTTATTTCAGACTTCCCTTGGGTCTCGTGAGTCAGTTAAATTCCACTTCCTATCTCTGCTAGTGCAAGATAGGCTCTTGGCACTTGCAATCAAATTCAAGAAGAAAAGGCAAGACAGATGGTTGGTACATGCTACATCAGTGACAGTCCTGAGTTTCATCTCTGACTTGTTCTAGGGAAGCTAGAGAATGCCAGTGTAATGCAAAATTCTAGACCAGCTAAGGGTTTTTTGGACAATGCTCTGAGTCAAGCCTCAGGGAAGAAGTAAATGTGGCAAAAAGCTGTCTGAGCTGAATTTTGGCCTGATGGCCTGATCCTTCCTACAGCTGAGAGCAGTGGTGATAACAGAGTCCTAAGTGTGAGGAAAATTTAGTAATCCCCTAGTCTCCATCAGCTTCGTCCAAGATACTCCATATAACCCTACAATTGGAGCTAAAACTCTTCCAGCATAGAAAGTTCTCTTTACATTCTTCATTTAGACAGGGAATCTTGACCTTGCAAGCTTTTGTGCTGCCAAATGTAACTTTTTATTTCTTTTTAGGACCTGCCCTTCTTTCCAAACAACTTTGTAAACCCAGCCTCTGCTCTTTTATCCCCTCAAAGTTAAAAAGCATTCCTGCAGGGCACTTGTTTGGTTAGAGTTGCAAAAGCATTGCCTGGGTTTCACCAGGGAAGTCTGAGACTTAGTGTTCCTGGTATAGAAACATTCAAAAAGTTGGTTTCATGGCTCCCTGCTGGCCAACAAAAAAGCAGCATGCTTTTGTGATATGCTAGAGACAGCTCAGGAGGAGACATGAAGGGCTCAGGAAGGAAAGTAATTTTACTGTGAAACCAGATACTTGCTTAGGACTCTGAAACCCTCCAGCAGCTGCAGGTGAAAAGATGGAGGTGGGAGGTTTGGAAACTCTAAGTTATGACTGGCCTAAATTCTGCCAATAAAAGAACACAATATTGGGCCGGGGATTTAGCTCAGAGGTGCCGCTGCCTGTTGTGCAAGCACAAGGACCTGAGTTCGATCCCCAGTGCCAAAAAAAAAAAAAAAAAAAAAGAACACAATATTGTATTTCTTTTCTAATAACTCATTCTGTTCTTTGTGGAACAAGGAAAAGCTCTTTGTTCATTGTACTTGGTGGCGGATGGTAAGTTCACAAACAAAAAAACCATTAAATCTCTTCTTCCTCACATGGGCAGCCTTCTTTGTATTAATATTCAGTCCAGTGGTCAAAGTTTAAAATATTAGAGAATGAAGAGCTAGAGATTGTCTGAAAGACAACATCTTAATCTGATTTTTAAATTTCCACTAATTTTAAGTTCTCTAAACACTCTTTGTTCCTTTGTGAGTACATGTTACTTATAGTACAAGAAATGTATAAGAATGAATGATGAATGAATGGGGTATCACTCCATAGTCTAGGGTGTCCCCTATCCTAGAAACAGAACATAGAGCCTCCCTTCAGTCCATTTGACCTTGGTTCCCTATCATCCTACACCTGCCCACTGAAGGTTAGGTCCAAAACCACTTCAATGAGGACTAGTTGAGAGGGTAAGAAACACAGAAAGGCACCAGGTGTGGAGACACGTACCTGTCATCCCAGCACTCTAGGACTAAGACAGAAAGGTGGCAAGTTCAAGCCCAAGCTGAGTAAATTAATCACTTTGTGAGACCCCATCTCAAAATAAATAAATAAATAAATTCAGGATGAAGGACTTGAGTTCAAGCCCCTGTACTGCACCCCTACGCCTCCAAAAAAAAGAAAGAAAAGAAAAGACACAGAAATGCATTCAGGAAAGTGTCAGTTTGAGCCTTTGGTTCTTACAAGACCAGTCATGGCAGATGAAGCATTTCTGATGCTCCCTAGGACCTCTTAATGTGCTTGGGGAGTGGAACCTGGCAAACAGAGCCCTATCACTGCTCCACATGCCTGCCCAGCCCATCATTCATTGAAAGAAGCAAAAGCTGCCTGATAGCATGAAGCCAGGGAGCATCTGTCGAGCTGGCATTGACTCCTGTGGGAACAGAGCCAATGAGCCTTGGTAAGGAGAGGAGAAATCAGACAGGATTAAAAAAAAAAAAAGAAAAAAAAAGAAAGAAAGCTAAGGGGTATGGTGCTTTGTGACATTAAAGTCTTAGGCCTTTAGTTTCTACAGCAAAGCATGGAGGAATCCATTGCGGAAATGTTTGACAGTCTCTATTTGGCCCAACATTTGCAATGCTACTCTAGAGGAGACATAAGGCACTTACGAGGGATGCTCACAGCAGCTGCTCCACCTGCCAATCTTCTTCCTCATACAGTGTTCCCCTTATGGGGATGAGAACCGTCAAAGGCTCTTCTTATATGTCTCAGGGATTTCCAAGCAGATGAATTTTGTTGTTGTTGTTTGAGACATGGTCTCACTATATTCCCCAGGCTGGTCTTGAACTCATGGGCTCAAATGTCTTAAGTAGCAGGACTATACACACATACCACAAATTTTTTTGGTACTGGGGATTGAACTCAGGACCTTGCACTTGTGGGGCAGGTGCGGCACCACTGAGCTAAATCCCTGGCTGCAGATGAATCTTAATGTGGGACTTCCATTTCTACTTTTCTACTTGAAGAAAAACTAGTAGGAAAAATCTGTTAGATTATATGTTCAAAAAATTAAGGCTTGGATAACTGACTTCCTGCCGACCAACTTTATTAAAAACCAGTCCCACTACTTTTAGCCCGAGGCCATTCACACCACAGGTTCATTCTTCCCCACAAAAAAGATATTGCTATCACAATTTCCCCAAATACAATACTCTGAACATTTCCTTTATTTTGTCTTCATTGGTGTGAGCTCCACTAGGGGACAGACTCTGTTATTTGACTTCTATTTCCAGAGCCTGGCACAGTGCCTGCTAGACAGAGTAATTCAGTGAATGTCTGGTGAGGAATTTCTTGTATTCATATAACAGATTAGCAGGAAGGTTGGCAAACATTTAGTGCTTTTTATGATGTCATTAACTAGAAGGTTATCTTCTATAATCTCCTACAAATATTACTTTTCTATGACATTTATCACATTAAGCATACCAATGTTTTTTCATTATGCCCTCTCTCTATATATAAATTCCCTAGAAGCAGGAAGGAAGTGTTTTTCAATTGTTTTATCCAGCATCCCTTCACCCAATCAAAAAATGACTGAATAAATGAATGAGTGCTCATTGGCAAAGCCACACTACAAATTTAGGTCTGTCAAAACCTTCTAACAGGGCCAGGGACTTAGCTCAGGGGCACCGCACCTGCCTTGCAAGTACAAAGTCCTGAGTTCAATCCCTGGCACACACACACACACAAAAAAACCCCCCCCAAACTTCCAACACAAGCACCAGTCTTTTAAAGAAAAGTTCAGTCCTCAGAAAAACACTGGCAGAAATTCCTGTTGGCACATTAACCAAAGATAATGTTTATTCATACAATAACACCAATGTCAAGCAGCACAGAAAACAGACAGCTTTCAGGCAGATGTAGAATAGGGAAATTGTGAACTACAGAAAGCCTAAAACAGAAGAGATGGTATGACAGCCAGGGTGGGTCCGAGAATGTGGCAGTAGATAATTCACAGTGAAAATTAACCATGTCAATAAAAGGGATTACATTGACATTACTGACATGGATCAATTTTGTGAGCTATTTGCCAGGCATGTGAAGGCCAGGCCTCTGTGTGTGAAATGTAGTAGAAGAAAATCCTGTCACTGGGGCCGGGGATTTAGCTCAGTGGTTCCAGCACCTGCCTTGCAAGCGCAAGGTCCCGCGTTCATTCCCTGGTACCAAAAAGAAAATCCTGTCATGCATAGTTATGTATAATGGCATATGGATTGAGAATAGAGGCCAAAAGTGGGTAGAGGGTTTCTGCTGCAGGGGTCCCTTTTAATTAAACAATTGGGGCCATAGTTCTGTTTTCTGTGGCAGTTTTCTCTGCCATAGAGAATGAGGTCACAGGGCCGGGGATTTGGCTCAGTGGTTTTGCCACCTGCTGCGCAAGCGCAAGGACCTGAGTTCGATCCCCAGTACCAAAAAAAAAAAAAAAAGATAGAGAATGCGGTCACAGATCTAACCACTCAGACTTATAAAGCACCTAAGTGATGAAAGATAGCTTCAGATATGCTTGGATCATTCCCAGGAGGTGACTGGATACATGTATGGTATTCTTAGTCTCAGAGTTTATCAGAGGAATTGTAGTGTATCCTGACCCTCACTTGCATATCCCTATTTACATCCTTATCACATGACTCTAACAAAAGAGATTGACTATTACTGGGTCTATTAAGCAACCCTAGAAGGTATAAGAGGTCCAACAGGGCCCCACCAACTCTGAAATAACCAATCATACAATTATTCAGTGGCACTAATTGTGACATTATATGTGAAATAATTATGTGAATTGTAAGGAACCATTCAAGTTTGACTTATGACTATTTATGTTAATTTTTCAGAGAAATCGAAAGTACTTATTGGCTTTTAGAATTCAAATCTACTAACAGGAAGGCGTAGATGTACATTAGTCTATGGAGGAGGTGGAGGAAAATTTATGGAATGCATAGAATAATCACAGATCAGAGAGATACAAGGAGAATTACTGCATTATTCTAGATATAGATTAATTATAAAGTTGTACATTTATTGTCTTTATGAAAACTCCATTACCACCACAAAAAGAACTCTCCCTCTCCCCCTTTCCCTTCTTTTGCAAGAAAGGAGGTCAGAGGTATTCATGGAAGCCTCAAAGCATGAAAAAACAGCCACATCTCATGGTTTGCATGGCTCTTCAGTTCAAAGGTTTAGAAGTGAAAACAAGCAGAAAGCAAAGACAGGACTGGCTCTGTGCTGGTTTCCTCCTCCTAATCAGATAGTGAGTCCTCATATATGGGAACTGGGTTAAAATAAGAATGAGGAGAGGCCATAAGAGGATCCATGGAGCTTCCACAATAATCCTCGGATGAGTAAGACTTATGCAGCTAAAGACCAGGAGCAGCTTAAAGCCAAAAAGTGAGAAAAGGGGAACCGGGAATACTGGAAGCACTCATTTCGGTAGGCTTCCTGGCTCCTCTGTGTTTCAGCTTTCAGTCTGTAGCTCTTTGTTAACAATACCCTTACATATGTTCAGACAGCAATGATGCAAAGATGAGAAGCCCCACAGTGCAGGCATGATGCAAGCTCTGCCCTTCAGTGAAGGTTGTGACACCCCTTAGCCAAAGGAAAATTCCAACTCAGTTGGTTAGGCTGGGGATAGCATTTCCGCAGTTTTTATGTGTCAGTAACAATTGGAGGACACAGGAGCCAGGGACTAGGAAAGGTTCTGAGGCAGGTCAGGCTGCAAGGCTACTTAATTAGAAACAGGAATCAAGGAAAAGGCCTGTAGTGCAGCTGTAGAAAGAAAATCTTATACACACATTCAGAAGAATGGTTACCTCAGGAGAAAAGGTTGGGACAGATTGGTGGGGAGAGACAAAGGCACTTTCATCTTACCTATAAGAAGGAAATGGGGCTTGGAAGTGTAGTTCATGCTTATCATGTGTGAGGCCCTGCGTTCAATCCCCAGCACCAGAAAAAGAAAAGAATGTATTCATGTTATTTGACTAAACATTGTTGTTTGTTGTTTAACAAATTTAAGAGAGTCAGAGAGGGAAGAGAGACACAGAAGGAAAAGGAGAGAGGGAAACAGGAAGGCACAATTAAAAACCTCAGTCTCCCTTGATGCTGGGCTAAACCAATCCAAAGTTGGGGTTCAAAAGCAATAGAAAATGGAAGGGGGAAAGGCCTCAATGCAAAATTGCCTGAGTCAGAAGACAAGCAAATGGAAGAGATAACATAAATGAGAGAAAATATATGAGGAGGGCCATCCTACCTGTCAGTCCAAGGCCCCTCCCTCATCCAGGTCTCACAGAAAGTAGCAAATGGGGGCTCTCCAGAACTGTTCCCAGAACCAGGACCTCTCTCACTTGGTGGCTCCTCTTAGCCAATCATCTCCTTGACTGTGGAGAAATCTGCCCTGGACACAGAGGATTCACAAGTGGAGAGGACCCTTCACGTGGAAGCCCCAGTCTTCTACCCTCTCCAAACTTTCTACCAATGTCATGCCATCCCGCCCTTCCTTTGGCTTGGCTGGTTAGATCCTAAAATAGAATCTATTCAGGGCTTCCTGGAGGGTGTTCCTGGAGAGAATCCCAAGAGAGTGTGGGGACCACCTCTTCTGGAAGGAAATGACTGCTGAATTTGTGGTCCTGTCCTCTGGGGTCAGGTAAGCTACCAGGGAAGGTCATCAATCAACTTAGGGGTAGGCCGGAAGCCCTTGTGATCTCTCCCCTTTCACTGGTCTGTCTGCACCCACTACTTTAGCCACCCTGGGGGTCTGAGAGGATGAGGGAAGAGAAGGACCCTTCTGGAGAACAGAAGGGAGGCTCGGGGGCCAGGGACTGGGGAGTGGGAGGAGCAGGACCGTTACCTCATTGAAGCCCTCCTGCAGGAAGTCCAGTAAGCTCCCTCGGGTCAGGCAGGCTAGCATTGTTCCTGCCTGAGCTCCCAGGCGGGGTCTGCAGTCAGGCAGCCGCCGCCTCCGCCGCCCTCTGCACACAAAAGGCTCTCGGCTCAGCTCCTTAGGATCTCTCCGGAGTCCCGAAGGCCACTTACTGGAAACCTAGAGCCAAGCCAAACTAGCGGCTTGCACTGGGCATGCTCACACGGGGACCCACGCCGGAGGGGCCCTGCACCGCCGTGGTTCCTATAGAAACAGCTGGGCGCGCACAGGATGGAGGGGAGCTGGCTGGCGGCCCCGGGCCCTGCGTGCGTGCAGGAGAGCCCAGGGGCGAGCGCGCAGGAGGGAGGGCTACACACACACACACACACACGCACACCACACACACCAGGCTTGCAGGCGGGCGTGCTGGTATGTGTGTGCACAGTGTGCATTCACACAGGCGCGCACACACACCCGTAGACACACAAGCAGGCGTGCCGGCAACACACACCAGGCTTGCGGGCAGGCGTGCAGGTACGTGTGTAGTTGGTGCATGCATTCATACACAAGTGCATACGTAGACACACAAGCAGGCATGCCAGCGTGTGCAGATGCAATCACACACCCACACACACACCAGGATTGCAGAAGGGAGTGCTGGCGAGAGGGCAGGTTGTACACACAGGCAAATGCACACACACTGCTGATTTAAGGTCACAAGTACTCCACCACGAGGTAGGTGGGAAAGAGTGACTGATAGGACATCTCCCCCATCAGAAAACAGCAACCTTTTTCCATGCAGGGCCTGTACAGTGACTAGGCTAAAGTAGAGGAAGCACAAAGGGAGAAAGAAAAAAGAAAGACCTAAAGTTATTGGTGCTCTTGGGATGTATTTAATAGGCTAGAGAGCTATCCCCTCTTTCTAGTTATTCAAGTCACAACCCTTAATTATTTTTCAGAATACTAACCATTTATATGTTCAGTGCAAACTTATTTTTATAGAACAACTAGAAGCTGAGGATTTAGCTCAGTGGTGCTGCCATCTGCCTTCCAAAAAAAAAAAAAAAAAAAGAATGCCCATATAACATTCTGCCTTCTTATCCCAGATAGAGGGGAAGGGTTTTACCAAGTGTCAAAGCTCACAGAAGGTCAGGCCCTTGCCCAAGGACACAGCTGGTCATTGACAAGAAGTTCAAGAAGGTAGGACTACAAACGATAAATGATTCTAAATGATTGTTCCAAAGGCCAAAGGCCCAGATTCCCTCCTCAAATCCCTCCCCACCACAACCATTAATACCTTAGCAAGAAAAGTCAATTAGGGTTCTTATTTAACCTAATAACCTCCTCCTTGGATCACCAGAGAAAAGGAAAATCTTTACCTGGAGCACCTAAACTAGCATTTTCTTTTCTGAATGTCTAAAGCTGCTAAACATAAAATTGTTGTGGAAAAATACACACCTACCTCTGACCACAACAGTCAGAAAGCAGAGGGACAGACAGCATAGGTACTGAGTGGCTGCTGCTAGTTAAATGCTGTGGTTCAATTCTGGCTAAGGCGAGAGAAAAACTATGACACCAAATCAAAGTGAACTTGAGCAATCCACAAGTCAAAGACCCACTGTCCTTCATAATCTAGGTGGGGAGTTTAACTGCCAAGAATTCTGTTGCCATTACTCCAGTTCATGGTATACCACCATGAGAGTCACTAATGTAGGAGAATGTTAGTGCAACAAAGCTTATTTCAAGGTACAAAACTTCCTGGCTGGGGTGGTAGCTCAGTGGTAGAACACTTGTCTAGTATGCACAGAGTCCTGGGTTCAGTCCTTCGTACCATAACAAGTTTTTTTTTAAATTCGATCCCCAGTACCAAAAAAAAAGTTTGGTTTTTTTTGAAACTTTTAATTGCCAGAAATTGCATGCAACACATCTGTGTGCATAATGACACAAAACGAAAGCATACAGTTGGTGGGTCCCTGGGTAGAGGATCCTGATTGGTTGAGAGCCCATGATGCTTTAGACACATAGAAGAAAATACTCAGACATCAGAGAGAGGCCTGCTGACCTATCTGTGCAAAGAGGTCACTGTTTCTCAAACAAGTCTTTGATCAAGGTAGGCTCTATTAGGTCAGTGCTTTTGAGGAAAGACTTATTCAATAACTAAATTTTAAATCTCCAAAATAAAGATCTCATTCAGTCCAATGGCTCTAATTCTTATGAAGGAATCAAAGGTAAGAGAGGTGGTCACAATTACTCAGCAAATCAATATGGGAGCTAAGATCTGAACCAAAGACCTCTGAGGACTGGCCTTGTGCCCTTTAGCATGGCTCTTCACAGCATGCTGGAGAAATGAAGAAAGAATTGTGGGACTTGATAAAAAGATTTATTATAGGGAATATGGCCAGAGAATACACTATATCTGGAAAGTCTAGGGCTGGGGATTTAGCTCAGTGGTGCCACCACTTGCCTTGCAAGTGCAAGGGCCTGAGTTCAATCCCCGGTACCAAAAAAAAGAAAAAGTCTACAACTACACCAATCACATATACTAGCGAAACAGTGTCTGTTAGAACATTTTATGAAGATGGAAATAGTCTATGTCTATGCTACCTAACACAGAGGCCTCTAGCTACATGTGTATATGGAAGAGGGAAAGGGGACGTTACTAGAACCTCTGCATTAAGTACTAGTCTCCTGCAAGCCATGACAGCACAAGGTGAATTAATTAATACATAGACAGAAATAAGACTTAAAGAAGCTGAGCTTTGGGCTTGATTAATGTTGCTCTGGGAAACAAAGAGGAAAACCCCAAGCTTGCCACACCTTTATTTGGTAAATCTGGTACATCGGGAGAAATAAATGTAGCAGATGACTCAGAGGGTCTCTGCGATAATCCTACAAAGAGGAACTATGTAGATGAAGATTTGGTTCCTCCCAGGATTTCTCCAGTTGGTGTAATTCTGCTATGGAGCATCACAGCATCACCGGACCATTGAGGTCTTATCTGTAACCAGAGTCAAAAATGGAGTTTTGGTCTCAACAAGCCCTAGCTGGCCTATAGGCAGAAAAACTAGGGCCTAATCATGATTTAATTGTGAAATTTTTTTCCCCCCAAATTATGTAGAATTGCTGCTGACACTTGTGGCTATTGAACCCTTCAAATGTGATTAATGCAACTATGTAACTAAAATTTTAATGGTACTTAGGTTTAATTCATTTAAATGTAGATATTATAATTTCAAAATATTCTATTCTGTTGTCCCTACACAGCTATTGAGATGTTCCAAAAATTGTACTAGTCTGCCTCTCATGCTTGGAAAAAGCACAAAATTCATGTAGGACCAAATAACATCATTTTTCTTTCTTCAGAGGATATGTTTGCCACACTTATGATCTGTCTTAGAAAGTTGTCCAGGTGAGCCGGGGATTTAGCTCAGTAGTTTCACTGCCTGCCTTGCAAGTGCAAGGACCCGAGTTCAATCCCCGGTACAAAAAAAAAGGAAGTAAAAAAAATAAATAAAAGCAAAAAAATAAAATAAATAAAAAAAGAAATTTGGGCCGGGGATTTAGCTCAGTGGTTTCACCGCCTGCTGCGCAAGCGCAAGGACCCAAGTTCAATCCCCGGTACCAAAAAAAAAAAGAAAGTTGTCCAGGTGAAGAACTGAGCTTTAGCTCTAAGAAACACTAATATTTATGATTCAATTCTCCCTATGTCACCCTATTGTGATATCAGTGGAAGATGGAGAGTAAGTGGGTCAGCTGAAAGAACTGGGACTAACTAGGACAAGGACCAACATCATGCAATGCCTGTGTGGGGGAAGACTGCAAGCTGTTTGAGTAGCTGGAACAACTCCCACTGCTTCAGGCCCTATCATCTACTCTGCCCAGGAGAAGCCAAGAATTGCAGCACACTGCTTTCTGCATATCTCTGCCATGCTGCCTGATTTCTGAACTTCTATCTGGCCTCCTTAGTCCTGCATTATTTTGACAGTAATGGCAGATACTTCCCCTACAAACTAAAATCTATCCAAGTATCTAATAGAATGGCAATAATAGCAAAACTGAGCCAAGTCTTACAACAAGCATCAATATACATATATCGATGGTCACAATTACCATAAATGGTTTTTTTTTTTTACATACGAAGAGAGGCCAGGCATAGTAGTGCACACCTGGAATCCCAACTAAACAAAAATTTAAAAGATCTGGGGAATGTAGCTCCCTGGGTTCAACCTCCAGAGAGAGAATCAGAGACAGAGGCAGAGACACTGAGATTTTCAGGGTAAGTAATTTGTCCCAGACCCAATAGTGGGACAAATTCCAGATTCTGAACCATTACAGAATTCTTTTTGTATGCTACTTACAACATGGAAAGTACTCAGGAAATCTTTTTAGATGAATGAATGAAGACTCTGGAAGAAACATTAACAAACACATCCATCCCTTCTGTTAATAAATACATTAACACATTTCCCTAAGTAAGACTTTGAGCCTTAAACAAAACAGTCATTTGGTGAAAATATTGCCTGTGATTTCTCTCTATGTAAAACTAAGATGTGTGAAATTCACACCTATGAAAAACTCAACACATTTATTATAGGCAATCATTCATGACCACAAAGACATACGCAGTTTGAATAAACAAGTAATTAAAAATGCCAGGGCCGGGGATTTAGGTCAGTGGTTCTGGCAACTGCCTCACAAGCACAAGGTCCTGAGTTTGATCCCCAGTACCACAAAAAAGAAAGATTTTAAATGACCCTCTGAAGTAATTTCTTATTCCTTTTGTTTTATCACATTAGCCGAGTTCCTTGAGGGTAACGTTACAACTTCTATTACATTTACACTCAGTGACATCAGCATAGAAATACACGAAAAAGCGCATACTTACTATCAAAGAGGGCAAACATATCCTAGCTCCTAAACTGTGCTTTTACTTATTTACTTACTTATGTGTTGTAGTGCTGAGGATGAGACTCACAGAGCCTTGTGCATGCTAAGCAAGTGCTCTACCCTCACCTAACCTGCTGCCTCCAGACTTCCACTATGGACTTCCAGTCCATATTCATCTTAGTTATTCTTAGACAATACACTCATTTTGCTGCTCTACTGCTCAGTATCTTCCAGCACTCCTCTTCTTAGCATGTCAGATAAAAATTGTATCCCGGGCCAGGGATTTAGCTCAGTGGTTCCGCCACCTGCCTTGCAACCACAAGGACCTGAGTTCGATCCCTGGTACCAAAAAAAAAGCTTGCTCCATAGTTAGATCCAGAGCTGCTTGGACTATATAGTGAGACCTTGTCTCAAATCAAAACAAAACAAAAAAATTTACCAGATGATAGGACTCAAGAACTTGTTACTTATTATTTGGTGTATTGATAATCATTTACTAGTAAAAGTAAAGACTTTGTCATGCAAAAAAAAAATTGTATCCCGGTCTTAAGGCCTCCCCCCAAATCATCTCTGTTTAGATCACAAGGCTCTTCACTAACTCACAGATTTACAAGATTCATTTTCACCTCCATCCTTTCACAACTGACCCTGTGCCTAGAATGCTCCCAAATACCACCCTTCTACTACTCAGATCATCACTATGCTTAGATCAAGTTCCACTGCCTCTATAAAACTCCTCTGACCACTATTCTTCATTTTTGTTTTTGCAAAAATGAGCCTTCTGCATGCTAGGCAAGCACTATACCATTGAACTATATCCCCTCCTCTGGCCACTCTTGATTTTGATCTCTTTCAAACATTTATCATGGCTTATTTCTGCTTCTCCTTCAGGTATTTGCTTATATGTCACCTTTTTTTTTTTTTACTTTTTTATAGCAAAACATTTATTGGTACATTTTAGGCATACATAATGCTAATATTCATCATAGGCTTATATGTCATCTTATACATTCTGGCATTCTCCTTCTAGTCTATTTACTTCTTTTACAGCACTCCCAGTCCTCTTTGTCTGATTTATTTTTTATTCTTCTTTATATCATCCATTATTATCTTGTATATTACATGTTTATTTATTTTTGGTACTTTGAGATAAGGTCTCACTACATAGTCCAAGCTGGCCTCCAATTCATCCCATCCTCCTGCCTCAGCCTCCCAAGTGCTAAGATTACAGATGTGCACCACCACACCCAACTTGTTTTGTTGTTTGTCTTTGAGACAGAGTCTCACTGTGTAGTTCAGGCTGGCCTTGAACTCACTATATAGCCTAAACTGGCCTCAAACTTGCAGTGATCCTCTTGCCTCAGCCTCCCAAGTGCTGGGATTATAAACATGTGCCACCATGCCTGGCAGCTTGTTCATTTATCATCAACTTTCCCCCATAAGTTCATGAGGACAAGGACTTTTGTATGATTTGTTACTGGTTTATTCCCAGAACCAAGAATATTATATGGCACATAGTAGAAGTTCAGTAAATACTGGCAGCCTGAATGATTCTTTCTCTTTTTAAATTTCAAAGATCTGGGCTGGGGATTTAGCTCAGTGGTTCCACCACCTGCCTTGGAAGTGCAAAGTCCCAAGTTTGATCCCTGGTACCAAAAATAAATAAATAAATTTCAAAGATCTACCATGACCGTGCTCAATATTCTATCACTTGGTACTTAATTATAGTTTATTTCAGACTTTATCTCTTTTACTGTATTCTCAAGCAAACTATAAATAATTTTTGGTATCCTGCTACATTTTTCTCTCCTTCATCCATGTACTCTTTCACTAAAAATATTCATTAAAGATATGTTGAATCCTATTATGTCATTATATGCCAAATCCTATTCTCTTTTTTTTTTTTTTTGGTACTGGGTATCGAACTAGGGACCTTGCACTTTTGAGGCAGGCAGCGGAACCACTGAGCTAAATCCCCAGCCCCTCAAGTCCTATTCTTTTAGCAAAAACTTGAGCTGACGATTGCACATAAATATACTCATGACACAAAGAGGCAAGAAACAAGACTTGAGGAAAGAATAGTAGAAGAAAAACTAGTAAAACAGAACTCAACATTAGAATGAGGAAACAGAGTACACAGGATGAATGTGCCAGACGAATGGGTGGAAGGAAAAATGAGACAGGATAGTGACAGACTAGGATGTTGCCAGTCACCAGACGGTAGTGTTAAAAAAAAAACTGTACCAAAGCAGACACGCAAATATTTCCTACATGAATTCTTAAAATACACATTTCAAGTTATCTCCAGGCTCTCCTGGGGGTGAGAATTAGAACAAGATAGCGACATCTGGTGGATATTTTGGAAGTGACCCTTGACTTTCTCTACTATGGCAACACTAAATAGCCCCATATTGTACCACTGTACTGTCAGGCTCCACATTACTAATTATACTACCAAAAACAATCTTTCTTTGGCACCTAAGGTCTCATTACATAAGGTAGCCAGATTTCTACCAAGATTGATCTATCTTCCAACTAACATTCAGCTGTCAGAGGTACAAAATTTGGCATCACAATTCTTTTTTTACAAGGTAAATTGATTAAAATATTCACATCCTTGGCTGGGGATTTAGCTCAATGGTTTCGCCTCCTGCTATGCAAGGGCAGGGACCCGAGTTCGATCCCCAGTATCAAAAAAAAAAAAGTTCACATCCTTTGAAGTAGACTTAAACTACTTATTTGCAATGTGAGAGTCAGGGGTGGGAAAATCTTTTAAAAATCCAATAACTGGGCCGGGGATTTAGCTCAGTGGTTCCAAGCCCAAGGTCCCGAGTTCGAGCCCTGGTGCCTAAATAAATAAAATAAAATAAATAAATAAAAATTGTAAATCCAATAACAGCACCTGCCTTGAAAGTGCAAGGTCCTGAGTTCGATCCCCCGGTACAAAAAAAAAAAAAAATCCAATAACAAAGGACTGGTCAAGAAAATTACAGCCCTTATACTGTCTACCAAACACGTTTCCCATTAAAACAAATGTTTTTAGCCAGCAGTGGTGGCGCACACATGTAATCCCAACACTCCCGAGACTGAGGCAGAAGAATCACCAAGAGTTCAGACCAGCCTGGGCTACACAATGAGTTCAAAGCCAGCCTGCACTACATAGCAAGACCTTGTCTCAAAAAGAATTTGTTAGGGCCAGAGATTTGGCTCAGTGGTGCCGACGCCTGTCTCGCAAGCATAAGGTCCAGAGTTTGATCCCTGGTACTAAAAAAAAAAATTGTTTAAAAAAATAATTTTGTTTTGTTTTCTTGGTACCGGGGATCGAACTTGGGTCCTTTGAGCTTGCGCAGCAGGCGGCAAAACCACTGAGCTAAATCCCGGGCCCTAAAAAAATAATTTTGTATTAACAAACATGAACTGAGAAGAAGCAGTCAAAAGCTTGCACACAATATGATCTCATGTAAAACATTTACATAGAAAAAATACTGGAAGGGTATATTCTAAAACATTAACAATGTTTGCTTTCGTTTCTTTTTCTTTTCTTTTTCTTTTTCTTTCTTTTTTTTTTTTTTGGTACTGGGGATCAAACTCAGGACCTTGCATTTGCCATGCAGGTGCTGTGCCACTGAGCTACATCCCGGCCCAATGTTTGCTTTTGGATGTGAGACTTGTGAGTTGGTGTTTTTCGTTTGTTTATTTGTTTGTCTGTTTGTTTTGTGGTACTGGGGATTGAAGTCAGGGCCTTCCCATTGAGCTTTATCCCCAGACCTTTTTATTTTTCATTTTGGAATAAAGTCCCACTAAGTTGCTCAAATGGGGCTTTAACTTGCCAGCCTCCCTCCACTTTACCCAGCTGTGTTTTTACTTTTTAATTGTAGCTTGCAATATTTTTCAAATGCTCTGTAATTAGCATACATTATTTCTTTTTTGTAATTAGCACACATTATTTCTACAACAAACTTTAAATCTTTTAAACAATACATATGCTCTTAATTGCTAAAGTTTTCAATCTCTGCCTGATTTTACTAATTCCAGAAAGACAATGAATCATGGCTCTAGTAAGCTACAATTTCCAAAAGGAAAAGAAAGAAACAGGGGCAAATATAATAATTCTGTCCTAGGATCTGATCTCTGATGGAGATATCCTCTGGATGCAAAACTGTACTGATGTCTTCAACTCCTCTCCACAGCACACCAGAAACTTACAGAGGGCTCTGCTGGCAGCAAGGTGTTACAGAATCTCCCAATCACTTGAGTCCCCATCTTCAGAGTCCCTAGAAGAGCCAAATCAGGGCCACCTTAAAATAGGAAAAGGAAGAAATGTGCAAATTTACAGAACGAGGGGGGAAAAATCTGAAAGTTAAACCAACCTAGTTGTGGTCATTCTCCTCCTCCAAATCTACCAGCTTAACTTATCTTGAAGTACAAGAAATAGGACCCTGGCTAGCCTAAAATCAAGCCTAAGATAATATAATCTCAATAGAACTATCATAGTGGCATTTTAAAACCTAGTTACTTAAGTTTTTCCTATCTTTTTCTCTTCTTCCTGAATTTCAAGGATTACAGGATAACAACACTAGGAGTTCTGCTTCTGGCATTTACCCTTTTCATCTTAAGAAATTCACCTTTAACACAAAAAGACAGCATTTATAATTTTAATACAGAATTCCGTATACAGAAGCTTGCATGTACAAAGCGTTATCAACTACATCATCTTATTCGACCCAGTGGTAAATAACCCTTGGAAATAGTTAAAACTTTCCCCCCAGCTAACATATAGAAAATAGGCTGGGGAGTTGCTCCAATTAGCGATGGAGGCATCCTTCAGTCCACTCTTATGAATCCACTTGCACTAAGTAGGTCTGTGCCATATAATAAGCCGGGATAGGGAAGGTAATGATGACGATCATAGTGGCAGCCACACACACACACACACACACACACACAAACACACTTATGACTACATGATATTTGCTGTTGCAAGTGCTTTAAATTCTCACAGGCACTCTCTGGGATTGATATTATTACCAGTCTTCTTTTGTGTTTCCATCCCACTTTCAGTACCCTACCCATCTTCAGAGAATCAACCTTCTTAGGGACCAATCTAGAGGCAGAGATGTGGGGGGTGGATGGTGAACAGGCTGAGAAAGGGAAGTACGTTGCTAATGTCTCCAAGCTCTGAAAGTTTGAAGCGGGAACTACACACCAAGAATCTACCAAATTCTGAGCAAGAGCAGACCGTGAACCTTCCGCCTCATTCCCGTTATCCCACCACGTCCCTTCTGCATGTGCCCAGTTTCAATCTGGTTGCTCAACCATTGGTAATGATGTTTACCACTTACCCGCCACCCTTCAACACCTACCTCTTATTATCGGTCTGTCGGGCTCGACACCTGTCCTCAGCCCTTCTGGGCTCCGCTGCATTTACCTAGTCAGTGGCCGAAGCGTTCCCGCTGCCATGGCGACGCGGAGGCCGGCCTCAGCTTTGCGGGTTTCTGGCGGCTCACGCCAACCCTGGGGGGCCGTGACCCCGCCCCCTGGCTTCCAGACCCCTCCTCCGACCATCCGGGCCAGTCACCGGCCAGTTGGCACCTTGGCCCTGGGGACCTGGATCCCGCCTCCTGGGAGGCCCCGCCCCTGTCCCCTGGGCCGGGCTCCTCACTGGTCTGGACCCCGCCCACAGCTTTAGCCGGTGGCGACCCGACCCGCTGCAAAACCTCGCCCCAGAAAACGAACCAGGCCAGCTCCTCTCGGCGTTTATTGATTCTAGCAGCTCTGGGCAGGCAAGAGCTAAAAATCTGGCCAGCGGGGGTTTCGGGCTGTTTGGCTGTTAGTATTGGTCGCCAGTAGTCGGAGACGGGTTCCTTCATGTCTCAGTTCCTGCCTCCATTTGTCCACTTAGGTCTGGAACCCTTGACTCAGCCACTGAAGAAATTGCCCAAGCCAGAAGCTGGTTGCAAACGTTCAGAATGCTTTTCCAGAGTACTTCCTCTTCAGCACTGGAGTTTAAGGTGTGTAAGAGGGACATCATCAAATAAAGCCTAACACTGTCAGCTCAGGTGCAAGTATGGCAACCTGTCTGCACTTGAGAAGCTAGGGGTCCGAGACCTACCTTTTAGCACAATCCACCTAGGGTCGTTTGTGTGTGTGTGTGTGTGTGTGTGTGTGTGTGTGTGTGTGTGTTTCACCTAGGATCGTTTTGTAGAACTCCATCCACAACATAGCTAACCAACCACAACTCCCAAGATAACAGTGGCAAATAAGAGGGCTAGGAGTCAGAATGGGGACACCTGCAATTCCAAGTGTCCTTGGGTTCTTTAAGCTTGACATCCCTGGGGTGCCACCAAATTCCCCAAAGCAGTAGATTCTCCATACAGAAGTGGTTAAGATGATGGAAATTGGTGTGTCCTCCCCAAGACTCACACCAGAGTCCCATTCTTGCTGTCATAGCATCGTGTGGGCTGGGGGAAGTAAAGGGTCGCGTATTCTGTAGCGTTTTCTAACTGCAGGTGTTTCACCTCACTGGCAGAGCGTGGCTGGGTACGGCTGAACACTTGAATGTCTGCGTAATGTAAATTGTTCTCTTCCGATGTGAGGTCTTGACTCCTTTTCTGGGATACAGGCTTCTGTAACACCTGCTCATACTTGTGTCCTGTTAATTTATGGCCCTGCAAGGAATCACGGAATTAAGGAAGATTCTTGACTTAGTTTTGTTCCTCACCTCCAATGCTGGGCCAGTTAGACTGATGTCCCTTTGCTTTGCCCCTTTAGGGGTGGAGGAGGCCAGGCAAAACCAACACATTCTACAGATGACTGAAGTGTGTCTGTCTCAGGGTGAAAAACTGGGATCCCTTGTCTGAGTAGTCCCTTAGAGGGAATAACAAGCCTGCCATTACCTTTGTGCTATTCTGCCGTGGCTGTTGCTGCTGTCTCTTCAGTGTGCATCTTGCTTGGCTCCCTGCAGGGGAATAATACAACTTAAATCCATTCTCTCTTCTCTGTGTCTATGACACTGCCTTCTTCAAATCTCTATTAACCTACTGTGTTGGGCTTCTAACTTATCTCCCTGCCTCCATTCCCACTTCTTTCGGTTCTACTGTTCCTATATCCAATCTCCTTTGCAGAGTGAATGGTCCAGGCCTTTCACAATCTGGTCATAACACTACCCATCCTCATTTTTCACCAGCCCCTAAAGATAGTTCCACAAATACATATTGAGAGCCTATTACCTGCCAGGCTGTGTGCCGGGTTCTGTATAGATGGACGAGGAGTAGACTGTTTTCTCTGTCTTAGCTTAAAGTCTACTAGGGTAGACAATAAGTAAACAGACTGTTACCACAACACAATAGAAAGTGCTCAGCTACACCAATGTGCCACTTTAAGTAAGTCAGTCTCCCTTTGTAGGAGCTGATTCCTGTGCTTAAAATGTCCTTCTGTCCCTCTTCTGCTAACCTGTAAACTTGGTGTTAATGCTTTGACATCAGTTCTCTCATTCTCCAGCAGCATGAGTATACATCTCTTATAATACCAGTAGATAATACTTCAATTATTGCTTTAATTGAAGCAATAGTAAACAAACTGCTCAAACTTGATTTTCCGCTCTTCCAGGGCTGAGACCACTGGTCCTTGACCTTGAAACTCTGCCTCCTTGGGACCCCACAGAGTAGCATACATAAAATGTAAGTGCTCAGGCCCAGGGATTTAGCTCAGTGGTTCCAGTGCCTGCCTTGCAAGTGCAAGGTCCTGAGTTTGATCCCCGGTACCAAAAAAAAAAAAAATGTAAGTGCTCAATAGTATTTGCTGGATGAATGAAAAAAAAGAGTGACCAACCCTGCCACTCTGACATAATGAGAAAGATAGGACCCACTGGTCCAGGGTTGGCTTTGAACCCAGTAAACTGAAGATTCTCTTTGGTGTACTATGGCCCTTTATCCATCCCAAGGCCACTCCTCTTTTCTACTTTTTCACCCTTTCCAAAGATGTCAGTTCTATTATTGTCTCTTATTTGCCACTCCCCCCTCATCTTCCCTCCCCCTTAAAGTTACCTGCTTTGTTTTTGTTCTTGAAAGTTGATGGGCTGCTCCTGTGATAGGAAAAACAGATCACCCATGTGCAAGAGCTCTGGCCTCTATCTTTCCTCCTTCATTGTTTGCTTGGTGGTCTCAACATCTGGGATGACTTTCCCCCACTTCCCTAAAAATTTACCCTGAGCCAGGGTTAGCCCAGAAGCATTTGTCAAGGGTACCACGCTTCTTCCAGATGAATGGTTCTGGAGAGTAGAGTGGTACAACTGACATAACCAAACCCAAAATACAGTTTTAGGCAACAGTTCCTACATGCCAGGGATGTAGCTGGTTTGAGGGCTATTCTGGGATTGTCTAACAAGCTAATCCCAGCAGAGGGTAAGGGAAACCTTCCAAATAATAAGATACTCTTGGATCCAGAGACCCTCTTGTTTTTTTGTTTTGTTTTTTTTTCAGTACCGGGGATTGAACTCAGGACCTTGTGCTTGCAAGGCAGGCACAGTGCCACTGAGCTAAATCCCGGGCCCCAGAGACCCTCTTGTTTCTCTTTGATGTTATTTTTGGGGGTCTTTGCCAACCCGGGACTTTCATTCTGGAAGTCACAGAAGCTGCCACAACGAGGGCCCTGCATAACCCTTTAAATAACCCCTCTGTGTGTGTGTGTGCTTCCCTGTGCTTGTTTTTAATTAGCAGAGAAAGTGAGAGATATTTAACCTTTAATGTCCTTTGGAGCACTTTGTCTACAGAACAGGAAACACTGAATTTGGCGAATGACTCAGCTATCCTGTTCTCAGTGCACAGCAGACCTCTAATGTTCATTTCTGGGCCCCTGGGGTCCTGAGTGGAGTCTGTGTGTCCCCATGATTGTCAACAGTTTGATACCTAGAAAAACAATTCCAGTCTGAGGAAGTAGGCTGAAATAGTTTGAGACTTACTCTGGATGCTTTTTGTTGCTAGTACATTTCCAAATCACACCAGAGCTAACCCTATGTATGTCTGATTTCTCCTCTTCTCAGAAAATTTCCTTTGTTTGCTAAATAAAGTGGAAGAAAGAGACAGACTTTTAACTTTTGTTGACTGTATTACTGAAAGGAAAAAAATGAGGATTTCCTCACATTATGTTTGAGAGAGGTCCTGGTGTGATTTTTGATTGCTGTGCAGCCTGCAGAGGTGAAAGCAGTTAGTATCCATCCAAATGCTCCAAGTGGTTCAGCAAAAAATATTTTTAAAAATTTAAAAAAACTTCTGTGTCCTTTAGATTGCTCCTCTGCCACTTCAGCTCCTGCTGTGTGTTATAGCTATCTAGTCACAGCCTTACCTTAGGAGCTAGAGAATCTTCTAATTCCTTGCCCCTTGTCACTACTGTTTTCCTGCTTATTTCTGTTTAAATGGACAGAGAAAATATTAATTCTAAAATGTGTGATTAGGGCTATCCAATTTTAGTGAACAGAGTGTGTTCCCAAGTTGGATATTGTGCAATGCCTGGACACAACCCAGAGTACTCATAGTGTGACAAATTATTTTTAGATCAGAATTAAGGAAATTAAATGGACACTGCTACAGTGATAGTAAGAATAAAAATTGACACAATCCTTCTAAAATGCAATTTGCAGTAAGTATAAAAAGCTTTGAACATAAATGTGTATACTCTGATGTGTGGATTCATATCCTAAGAAATAATAAGTGCAAATATGGATATTTATTATAGCATTATTTATAATATCAAAAGATAGGAAATAACCAATACTTGGCAACTGACTGAAATAATGGCATATCCAGTCAATGGAAAATTTTTTTTTTTGGTACTGGGGATCAAACTTGGGACCTTTTGATTGCGAGGCAGGCTCCAGAACCACTGAGCTAAATCCCCAGCTACCCAGTAAATGGAAAGTTATGTAGAACTTAAAAAAGGATGTTGGAAGAATACCTCATAGTATGGAAAATTTTAATTTTCATGAAGTTATAAGATGTTTTGGGATAAAAATTTGGACATTTAAAAATAATATGAGGACCAGGGATATAGCTCAGTGGCTCCACCACCTGCCTCACAAGTGCAAGGTCCTGAGATCAATCCCCTGTACCAATAAAAAAAATAAATAAAATAAAATAAAAATAATATGACAGGCCAGGATGTAGCTCAGTGGCACTGCGCCTGCCTCACAAGTGCAAGGTCCTGAGTTCAATTCCCAGCACCAACAAATAAATAAATAAATAAATAAATAAAAATACTATGACAATGTACTGGGCCGGGGATTTAGATCAGTGGTGCCACACCTGCCTCACAAGTGCAAGGTCCTGAGTCAGATCTCCAGTACCACCAAAAAAAAAAAAAAATTGTTAAAAAAATTATGACAATGTACTAAAATGTTTCTGTCATCTCTGGGTACTTACATTTATGATTGCTCTTTATTTTCTGCATTTGAATATTTTCAAATGTTTATTACTTTTTGTTTGTTTGAAGCAGGGTCTCCCTTTGTAGTTCACACTGGCCCTGAGCTCAGTATGTAGCCCAGGCTGACCTCGAACTCTCAGCAATCCTCCTGCCTTGGCCTCCAGAGTGCTGGGATTATAGGCATTCGCCACCACATGACTGGCATGTTTATTACTTTTTAACCGAAAAAAAACCAACAACAACAAAGAAGCTGGGTGTGGTGGTGCACACCTATAATATTTGAACTCTGGAAGTATGAGGCAGGAGGATCCTAAATTTGAATACACCCTGAGCAATTTAGCACCTTACTGAGATCCTTTCTCAAAAATAAAAAAGGGCTAGGATGTAGCTCAGTGTGAAGGGCCTGGGTTTAATCCCTAGTACTGCCAAAAAAGGAAGAAAGAAAAGAAGGAAGCAAAGAAAGAAAAGGAGCATGTTACAATAAAAATCTTCAGTTGGGGCCCGGGATGTAGCTCAGTGGTTCCGGTGCCTGCCTTCCAAGCACAAGGTCCCGAGTTTGATCCCCGGTACCAAAAAAACAAAACAAAACAAAAATCTTCAGTTGTCATAGTATCTTGAAGTCTCCGGTGGTTTATTGAGATAACCAAAAATAAAGAACAATTTTTGTCCAATCCTAAAAAATATTTCAAGAGGAAAAAAATAATGTTGATTAGAATGTCTGGCATAGTGTTTCTAGAATAAGCTCTGAGTCAGTTGACCATGTCTGACTAGCTGTGAGAATTTCAGCAAGTTTGTTTGCTTTTTGTTTGTACTTCGGATTGAACCTAGGGCATTCACACTGAGATACAACCCTGCCTTTTTTATTTTTTATTTTGAGACAGGGTCTCACTAAATTGCCCAGGCTGGGCTCAAACTTGTGATCTTCCTCCCTCACCCTTCCAGAGTGCTGAGATTACAGGTGTGTGTCAGCAAACCCAGCATTTCAGCAAGTTTTTAACTCCTTTGAGGCTCCATTCTCTTACTAATAAAATGAAGGCTGTACATGGTGGTGCACACCTGTAATCCCAGAACTCTGGAGGCTGAAGCAGGAAGATGACTGAGAGTACAGGGCCAGACTGGGCTGCATAGTGAGTTCAAGGTCAGCCTGACCTACATAGCAAGACCCTGTCTCAAAAAATCAAAATAAATAAAAAAAATAAATTAAGATGATAATACTGTCTAAACATTATGGGATTATTGTAAGGATTAAATAAAATAGCAAATGTAAGCAACTGTAGTCCCTTACCTACATTGAGCATCAGTAAAAGTTGACTACTATGACTAGCAATAACTATCATCATCCAAGAACTAATCAATAATGAAGAATGCAACACTAGGGAAGAAAGGAAGCAAAAGAAGCTTGTTATATCCCCTTTTCTAGAAGCTTTTCTGTGTTTCCATATGTCCTATACTGGACATCTCTGAGTTTAGAGTTTTGGGTTTTTTTTCAGTTTTCACAGTATTCTAGGAGATGCATATTTTTGTTCCCATTTTATAGATGGGTCAACTACAACTGAGCCATCTTACTCAAGAAGGCAGGAACCAAATTTCTTTCTTTTTTTTCTTTTTTTTACCAAATTTCCTTTTATTACTGTCTTCTGCATCTATCACTGTACCTGGTTCATAAAACATATTCAATAAATGTTTAATAAATGGATAGATGAATGAGTAGTAGGGACAGGACTTTAATCCAAAGTACTGACAGCAAATCCTGTGTGCTTTCCAATGTACCTCACTTGGTTCCCTAAATATAACAATACTTAATTTATAAACAAGGCATGGTCAGGATCTGCCCCACATGGGATGGTACAGCTAAAAGGCAGAAGAGACAGGACAAAGCTAGGTGGTAATGAAAACTCTAGGAAAGGGAAGTTACAATACTACAAATAATTTATTATAGTATTTATACTGTATCCTTTGCTCTTCAAAACAAACATGGGATCTAAACAGTAGAGATTGTGTTAATCTATATATTATGTATAAAGATACAGAGAAGCTAAGAGATTTGCCTGTCACATAGAAAATAGGTGTAAAAGTTATATTCACATATTCCATGGAAATTCTCCTTCCCACTTGTGTTTTTTTTTACCCCTTGTGGTACTGAGGACTGAACCCAGGACCTTCACATCAAGCTACATCTAGCTCTTTTAAAAAAATTTTATTTTGAGGACCAGGGATTTAGCTTAGTGGCACCATGCCTGCTTTGTAAGCACAAGGTCCTGAGTTTGATCCCTGTTACCAAAAAATAATAATAATAATAAAATTTTTATTTTGAGACAGGATCTTGCACAGTCCCTAAATGGCCTAGGCTGGGCTCAAACTTTAGATCTTTTACCTCAGTCTCCCAGGGGTCTAGGATTACAGGGATATACCACCATGACTGGCCTTTCCTTCATCCTTTTTTTTCTACCAGGGATCGAACTTGGGACCTTGTGCTTTCGAGGCAGGCAGGAGAACCACTGAGCTAAAACCCCAGCCCTTTTCATCCTTTTAAACAAACATTTTTCTAAAGCTGATTTGCTTGATCTGCAATTACTTACTGGTAAAAGTATGGGCTGCAAAGTCAGGCAGGCCTGGGTTGGAATCTTACTTTACGTGCTTAGTAGCCATGTGACACTGGGGAAGTTAGTCAACTTCTCTGAGACTCCATTTTTTGGCTGGCTATAAAATGGGAAGAGGAGAAGAGTTTAACAGCACATGCCTGTGATCCCAACCCTCTGGGAGGTTGAGCCAGGAGGATCAGAAGTTTGAGCCCAGTGTGGGCAACTTGGTGAGATCCCATCTTAAAATAAAAAGTAGGGCCTAGGATTTAGCTCAGTGGTGTCGCTGCCTGCCTTGTAAGCGCAAGGTCCTGAGTTCGATCCCTGGTACCAAAAAATAAATAAAAGTAAAAAGTAAAAAATCGGGTAGGGATAGGTACAATCCCTGGAACCACAAAAATAAATAAGGGCCGGGCTGGGGTGTACCTCAGTGGCACCATGCCTGCCTGGCAAGCTCAAAGTCCTGAGTTCAATCCCCAGTACAAAAAAAATTAATAATAAATAAATAGACAAATAAATAAATTACGGATAAGACCACTTAAAGAAAGTGTTGGGAAAATTAAATGAGAATGCAGAGTGCCTGGCACATAGAAAGCTCTCAAATGCTGCAAATATTATTATCACCTGGGGAAGAAGAAAAGGAAGAGATGGGAAAGAGAAGAGCAAAGAGAAACAATGCCAATTCACTATTCCAGCCCTGCCCTGGTAGCTCTACAAACAGCTGGCATTGCTGTGTTTTCTGTGGTCTTCAGAAAAGGGATAAGCACAGGAAGGAGTTGCTACTCTGGTCTTGGAACCAGGAGGTGCCAGGCAGAGGAAGGTAGCAGTGGGAGGCACTGACTGTGATTCTTGGGGCTCCATGTCCACCAATAGAGCCTGTGCCCTCCGCCCTTCCATCCTACTCACCAACTTCCCGCACAGCAGAGCCGGTTTCCCATGGCGCTCTGTTTCCCAGGGAGCCCAGCTGTCTTTCGACATAAAGAGGCTTGTGCATTTCCTGCTTCCCGGTTTAACTTTCCTTTTCAGCTCCCAGAGATCCCTGTCAGTGTCAGATTTCAACCTAACAGGTTGGACTTTGGAAGGCACCTGCTGGAATGATTCCCAGCTGACTGCTTCTAGCCAAATGGTAGAGCCACACACATACATGGGCTCCAGGTGAGAAAGCTATCTCACCTTTGGGATTTGAAGCTCCTTTTGATGAAGCCATGAACTTTGAGCTTAAAGCCTCAATTTTTTATAAAAGAAACTAGAGACAGAAAAGGACTCTGCGTTTCCATAGGAAATGTTTCTCTGCTACATCACACTGTCTTTGAAATATATCCTCCGTAGTGGAGTAAAATATCTTGCCTTATGTTTGTCCAGCAATACCCAAGGTTGGGTTTCACTCTCCAGGTAATTAGTACCAGTATGAGCTCTGTCCAGAATCTGGGTTTAAATACCAGAGTCTCATGGAACCTGAAATTTACAGAAATAGATTCCTTCTGTATTCTCCCTTACTTTTAGAACTAATGTGGGCAGGGCTGGGGATTTAGCTCAGTGGTTTTGCCACCTGCTTCACAAGTGCAAGGTTCTAAGTTCGATCCCCGGTACTAAAAAAAAACAAAGAGAACTAATGTGGGCAAATAGCTTAAAACTTTAGTGGCTATGTTTCTAGGATTGTAAAGTGAAAGAACTAAATTTATTATCTCATCCTCCTTTTGGTATAAAACCAGATGATTGTATAGTTAGAATGGCCTCAGCACTTCTTGACCACTCACTGTCCCATCCTCTGTTCAGTACTACAAAATCTCATCCCTCCACTCAGCTTTTTCTTCCAATGATCCCAGGTTAGACTCATTGCACACTCACCAGCATCTAGCAAGCAGCTGAACAAATTGCCCTGTAGAAAAAATGGGCTCTATGGGCCGGGGATTTAGCTTGGTGCCTGCCTGGCTCTAGAAGAATTGGTATAACGCACAACTCTTGTTTGGGGCTCTCACCTCCTCATTATGTCTTTCTCAAATGCCCATACTCCACAGAGTACCTTGGCCTCTGAACAAATTTCTTAGAAAAATTGGGGATAAGAATGACAACCTTGGGCGGGGGATTTAGCTCAGTGGCAAGGCACCTGCCTTGCAAGCCCAAGGTCCTGAGTTTGATCCCCAGTACTGAAAAAAATAAAAAAGAATGACAACCTTATAATATTATTGTGAAGATCAAATAAAATGCATGTAATAAAGCTCTAGTCTAGGGCCTAATGAATGAAAAGCTCGCAGTAAATCTTAGCTATTTTTGTTATAATTATTACTTTTGTACTTATCTAATTATCAGATGATAAAGCATCTTATTTATCTTCTACCCCAATCATTGTTCAAGCTTCTCCCCTGCAAACCTTTTTGTACTCCGCCCTTAGCTGTATTCTTTTCATCTTTTTACCTTCTTCCCCACAGCTCAAAAGCCATTGATAATTTCCTGTTACCTGTAGGGTAGAGTTCAAATTTCTTAGCCTGACACTCAAAGCCTTCCAGAATCTGGTTCCTTTCTCGCCACTTCTGTAATTTACAGAAAATCACCTTAGAGATTTTTAGATGACAAGAAGCTCCACAGAAACCAAGAGTGCATTTGTGGTAGAAAACTTTTTTTTTTTTTTGGTACCAGGGATCAAACTCGGGTCCTTGCAGTTTCGAGGCAGGCGCCGAAACCACTGAGCTAAATCCCCGGCCCATGTGTTAGAAAACCAGTGTGCCTTAGATAGCATTAGTAGGACTGTAGAGTAGTGAGTAAAGGGACTAATTATTCCACTGAAATCTGTACTAGTCAATCAATGGCTGGAATAATAATATAAGGTCTATATGCTGAATTTCAGATGACTTTGTCAAATGTCAGTGTTCAAGAGTTGTCTAGGCAATAAATGGTGTGGAAAGCGCTAATAAGTGGCTGAAAGATTAGGCACAACTTGTCTGGGAAAAGGAAGCCTTAGAAGAGCAGAATGGGTATCTTTAAATAGCTGAAGATATTTCAAGTGGAAGATGGATTTTATTTGCTTTCTGAACACAAGCAGAACCAAAGTGCTGAAGTTACTGAAACGCAGATTTTGGCTCAATGGAAGGAAGAATTTATAAGATATGTCCAAAAAGAAAAAGGAGTAGGGGCCGGGGATTTAGCTCAGTGGTTCTACCACTTGCCCTGCAACTGCAAGTACCAGAGTTCGATCCCTGGTACCAAAAAAAAAAGAGAGTAGACTACTTTATGAAGTTCTAAGTTCTGTCATTTGAAATGTCTCAAGTGAAGTTGATTAATAACCTTAAAAGAATTTGAATGGTGTGGGGATTTGGATTAAATCAGAGATTCCCAAATTTTCTCTTGTTTAGAAATCTTTTCTTTTAGAAAAGCTCAGGGGCTGAGAATGTAGCTCAGTGGTAGAGTGCATGTGTAGCATATGCCAAGTCCTGGGTTCATCCCCAACCCAAAATGAATAAATAAGAGTGAACAAATAAGGTTCAATTACAAAACAGACTGGTGTGAAGCTGTTCTGGTTGAAGTCTGAGTAAAATTCTTCTTTTATTCTTATTCTTCTCAACCAGATGTTAAGATTCCTGAGCATATATAAGATGACTGCCATTTTTGTAATTTATATTTACAGTACATAGCCCCATATCATATTACATGAAGTTTGATTAATATTTACTGAGTGAATAAACAGTTGAATATAATCAATGTTATTTATCTGAGTTGTGCTTTTATTTTTAATAGAAATTAATCCTTTAACCAATAATTAAATTCCTTAAGGGAGGAATCTTACCCTGAGGGTCCACAAATCCTTGAAGGGCATGAATGGATTTCAAAAATTGTGTGAGAGGGGGCCAGGGATGTAGCTCAGTGGTTCCGCTGCCTGCCTCGCAAGCGCAAGGTCCAGAGCTTGATCCCCAGTACCAAAAAAAAAAAAAAGATACAATTAAAAAAAAAAATTGTGTGAGAGGGCTGGGGATTTAGCTCAGTTGTTCTGCTGCCCACCTCGCAAGTGCAAGGTCCTGAGTTCGATGCCTGATATCAAAAAAAAAAGAAGTATAATAAAACTATATGCAAAGGAGGATTGTCTGGCAATTACCATCACAATAAGAACCCTGGATCCCTGCATTTAGTCTTGGATCAGGTGGGGTAATACAGTGATTCCTGTCTTTTGGATGTTCCAAAATCAGAGACAAATGCTTTCTTAAGTGGGTTACCCCTCTGCAGGGGATGGAGAGGCTAGGGGTTCAGAGAGAATGATGGAGGCTTCACTATCTATGCCTCCATATATGCACACTCAATCCCTCAAATTAGAGACCATTTTAGTGGGCAGATGTTAGTATGGGAAAACAAAGCATTCACTCCAGGGATTTAGGCATCTCTCTCCAGCCAAAAAAACATTTTCCCAACCCCTCTCCAAAAAGGGCCAGACAGTCTGGAGACCCTTGTTTTTGTGTCTCTAATCACCAGCTCAGACAGGGCCCTCTCGGCTGTTTGGATGGCATATCCCTTTTCCCTCCCGGGATAATTCTCTCTTTTGTTGCATTGTGAGAAAATTATGGCTAGGAATTTGATCTGGAGTCAGTATCAGCTTCCAGGTATGATCTCAGCACCCAAGTGTGAGCTCAGGGTACTCTGACGTTGGGCACACATAACAGGAGCTTTTTGTCTAGCTGGCTATGACCTCCTTCTTCTCACCCATCCCATCTTCTAGGCCACAGAACAGTGAGCAGCACAAACAAGCCCCTGAGATTTGGGTTTATTCAGCTCCATCCAGAACTAAACCAAAGGCTATAACATGTCCCAAAGGACCAAACCATACATTGTGGACCTTGAGCATTTCCCGTCCCCCCAAAGATGCTGCTACCTCTGGGGTGGTAGGCAAGTGCTCGAATCACCAAGAGATCACCAAGGGAATTAGAAGGGATTTGCTGGGTGCTGGGTCTTTGGCAGTCAGGGCTCAACTCTGGCTGCCTCCTCCTCCTCCTCTTCCTCTGGTTCAGGAGGCGCAGGGAGCAGGGAGATGTAGACCTCATTGACTTCTGTGTCCAAATGTCGGCCACCCCTAGGGGCCTCCAGGTTAAGGATGCCATCATGGGAAAGAGCAGCACGAACTCGCCAGGGGTCGACATCACCAGGCAGGACATAGGTGCGGCAGAACTCTCGGGACACGAAGCCATGGCGGTCCAGTCGCTGAGGGTGCCGGGCAGACACCTCCAGCAGGTTGTCCACAGTCCTCACAGTCACCTCATCTGGGGTAAAGTGGCTCACATCCAGAAATGCCTGGAACTTGCCCTCACTGAGCCTAAGCTCCGATGCCCCTGCCCTGCTGCCCTCCCCAGATTGGGCAGCCCGAGGCCGGACATAGTAGCCATGGTAGAGGGTGGGGGTCAGGATCTCTTCTGGCAGGAGACCTGAGGGGCAGAGAAAGAGAAGGCCAAGAGGCAGGATGCAGGAAGATGAGGTGGACACTGGGATGGAATGAGAGATCAGGAGAGGCAGGAGTGGGAAGAGCAGGAGGGGAGTCTGAAGTAGGGAAGCAGTGCCAAGGGAGGCAGCTGGGAAGAGGAGGCTGAGGAACAAAAGGCGACAATGAAGGAGGAAAGCCAAACTGGGGCTGGGTGGGTTGAAGGGGAACAAGGAGGCATTCCAGGGCCGGCTAGGGGCACCTAACAAAGCATTGCAGGCCCCAAGTCTGTCCTTAGGTCAGGAGGAAGGGGACACAGCCCTGCTGGAGAGCTGAGGAGGGTGTCTGCGGTGGGAGATGGCTCACCCCAGGAGTTCAGTTAAGCCCCTAGTGGGGCGGAGGCCAGTAACGTTGGGAAGTCAGCCCAGAATTTCAGGAGGTGGGGGTGGGAGGCACGGGGTGGCATCCAGCTCATACCTTCTCCGAAGCGCTGCTCACCCAAGTGGCTTGGGTTGGCAAATTCATACTCAGCGGTGGCCGGGTGGGCATGTGGCACCGAGCGGCCAGACATGGCTGCAGTCACCCTGGTCCAAGGTGCAGCCCCAACAGGCGCAGCGCGACCCCTCCAGCTGCCCAGAGAACTAGGGCGCAGTCAGAGGCGGGGGCGGGGTCGACACCACCCAAAATAGTGCGGGGCCTCTGAGGGGGGAGGGCAGGAGCAGGGGCCCTGAGTGCGGCGACAAGGGTGTGACCAAGGCTGCCCAGACCCCCACTTCCCTCCCCCACACAGGCTTCAGCTGTCGCAGAGGGACTGAGAGGACTGACAGCTGGGGGTCCTGGCCCTGCAGTGAGCTGGAGAGGAAGCTGATGCTGCTGCAGAGGCAAAGAGAGGCTAGCTGAGACCCTCCTCACAAACAGTTGGCACATTTCCACATCACCTTTCCTCCTCAATTGCAGGCACTGTGCATCCTACTTCATAAAACACTCTGGATTTAATGTTATGCTGGCTATATAGTGTAAAAGATGCAAGAAAAATTTCTGCCCTTTTTGGGAGTAGCCTCTGTTCAAATTAATGTCAAAGTCTTCTCCTGAACCCAGGTCAACCCGGGGCATCACTTAAATGCCTGGTACTGACATATTGGCCATCATTGCACTCCTCCCAGGATCCACAAAGAGTTAATGTCCCCAGAGCCCAGCCTAGGAAGATTCCAGTCCCTGCCTAGGCCCAAGATAGTTGCTGGCCCAATTTCCCTGGCATGCAAGACTAGGGAGGAGAAGGAGGAGGAGGAGGAGGAGGAGGGGCACAGCCCTGCCTGCTTGGGATTCCTGACCCTGTCCCAGCCCCAGAGAACAGGGGTGGGGGAGAGTACCATTGGGTGTGGATGGAAAGCTAGTGAAACAAGATCATGACAAGTCATTGGCCAGCTCAGATGTGTTTGTGTTTCTCTTTTCTTAGCTCAGTGAGTACTGGGTATGTGTCACACTGCCAAATCCCCAATCACAAGTCTCCATGAACCAGCCATGAGCGAGTATAATAAAACCCCTGACATCACCATTCCAGAAGCTTCACAAGACTGCATATATAAGAGCCTGGCTGTAGCTGCAGCTGAAGGAGTTGACAAGCCAGCTGACCCTCTGCATTCACCTAGCCACCATGGACATCGCTATCCACCACCCCTGGATCCGCCGCCCCATCTTTCCTTTCCACTCCCCCAGCCGGCTCTTTGACCAGTTCTTTGGAGAGCACCTGTTGGAGTCTGACCTTTTTCCAACATCCACTTCCCTGAGCCCCTTCTACCTTCGGACACCCTCTTTCTTGCGGGTACCCAGCTGGGTTGACACTGGACTCTCAGAGGTGAGTGTCCCTCTGCCAAGACAGGAGCATCCTTCCTGGAATATCCTGGACACTTCCCCACCTGCTTTCCTTTCTTTTCTTCCCTGCCCAAACCATTTTAGGTACATATGTATCCATAAGGTTACTAGTACCTCTCTCCCTCAGAATCTTTTTATCTGATACTTCTCTGTATCCTATTTATTAATTTTTTTCATGTACAGTGAAGATCATCCTCTGTCTTCTAACCTTTAAGCAGGATGCCCTTTTCCATTGTCCTCATAAAGATCTGCAGGAAAAGAGCCCATCTTCAAACTTCTTTATTCACCTCTTCTAATATACCTCATACTGCCTAGAGGGAGAGCTCATCCTGAGCTCTCATCCGCACTGGGTGGAGCTGGAAACAACAACCACTGCTTTCCTGGATTCTGTTCCCTCTTTATGATCTTTCTGGATTCATCAGGGCTGTAACAGACAGAGCCATGGCCTCTATCTAAGCCTTATAAGTAAAGAATGGGAGTCCAGTCTTGGGAGCACCCTGCCTTGCCCTAAGGGGGTGGGAGGGGTGAACAGATAACACTGACAAAGCTATCACAGATAACACTGGTTTAAAAATATTTATGTGAGTAAACAAGAGCTGAGTGGGCAAGGGCTTTGGAAGGACAAGCAGGACCAGGAGAACATTCCAGATTGAAAGGGTGGGAAACTTGGCAGAGAACTGAGCAAGTAGAAGGGGCCTTTGTCTCATAAACAAATGACAAAAGCTGGGCATTGGGGTTAGGGACGCAGAAGCCATGCTCAGATCCATCTGGTCCCCTGGGGCAGGGGTGGTCTGTCTTCTTCCCAATGCCTCTAAAGTTTGGGCCTGATAAACCTGAACCTAGACCCATGTTAATTTGAAAAGAGATTTTTAGCAGGAAAGGGAAAAATAGTTACCTGGACAGAAAGCAATTCTGCAGAATGATGAGCTTGCATCAATGCAATCACATTCCTGCTATCTTTCTCCTCCTTCCCTCACCTTGCTATTTCTAGATGCGCATGGAAAAGGACAGGTTCTCTGTCAACTTGGATGTGAAGCACTTCTCCCCAGAGGAACTCAAGGTGAAGGTGCTGGGAGATGTGATTGAGGTGCATGGCAAGCATGAGGAGCGCCAGGTATGTAGCTTCTTTTCTGCTCATTTATTTACTCCATATGTTAGGTACTGCCACCAATCTTAGAGCCAGGCAATATTCTAGTCTCAAAACATACACAGGATTGGGTCAGGGGTTACAAATTGATGACTGGAAAATTAAATTAGGGATGAATCTGTTGTTCTTCTTGTGGATGTTTTTGTTCAGAAAAGTGGCCATAGTTGTTTCTTTTGATTACCTTGGATGGGGTGGATGAGGTATTCATTCTTCATTTAAGCAGTAGTTTTCAACCTTGGCTCCATTAGACTCATGAAAATTGTCAAAAATCCAAATGCTCAGGCATACTGCGGACCAATTAATCAGAATTTTTAGGAATATAACTTAAAGACATCAGCATTTTTTAAAGCTAGGATAAGGCAAGTGGATTGGCATGAGTTTAAGGCCACATCAAGACCCTGTCTCAAAACAAAACAAAAATAAGTATTTTTTAAAAATTAAAATATAAAAAAAAAGCTTCCTTGCTGCACATGGTGGCACTTGAGTTTGTAACTTTTCTTTTATTTATTTTTAATGGTTTAATAATTAATGTTTACTATATAATGGAATAATAAGAAGAACATGGTACAAGAAGTAAAAGAGACAGTAAAAACAGAATTAAGATATATTAACTTAGGCACTGGAAGACATTTTGAAGCAAAGCTTTGTGTATAATTTTCAGTGGTGGTCATGACATGGGAAAATTTTTCTTCTTCTGAAAGTCTCTTAACTTTCATATATAGCAATAACAAAAAATGTGAATGATTAGTTTTGCTTGTTGAGCATTTACTGGATTACCATACTGGAGCAAAGCTTGAAACTGGTCATTTTTTGTAAATGTGATTATCTTCAATACAGCATCAAACTTAGAAAATATAAAGCAATAACTTCAGTTTCTGTCACTTCACCGGGTAATTTTCGAATGTGAAGTACAGGAGAAGGAGCACCGTCCATTTTATCTTCTCCTTTAAATTTCTTGTTGTCATTGCCATTGGCTGTAACCACCATGAGGCTCGTATTAGAGTTTGGACTACTGAGAACACTGCCTGAGAGTAGTTCGTCAGATCCTCTCTTCACATCAACAGCAACCTCAGTGACAATTCTCACTCAGCAATTCTATCTTCACCCAGGCTCTCAAAGATGCAGCACGGTTCTAGCTCTTTGTAGCTCTTGGTTTGTTCCCAGAATCTGACCAAAGTGGCTAAAACGTTGGCCCTATACTATCTGCTGTTGTTTCTGCCATGGCTGTTGGCCTTTACCCATGTGACTGATGCCGATCTCAACTACTTTGTTTTTTTGATGATTTAATGTCCCAGGCTTTTTCCAAGCCTCTTGGTTGTTCTTAGGCCTCACAAAATGGCATCTTTTAATGCCTCCCGCCCCCACGACCAGACTAGGATGAAAACAAAGTAGTGTGACATCTGCCCTCCCCCTCCTCCCGCCTTCCCCGCGGCTCCCCCTCGGCTTTCCCGGCTTGGGGAGTCGGGCCGGCTCGCCGCGAACGCCGGACCCGGCGGGTCCCCAGCCCAGAAGCCCCCCCCCCCCCCCCGCCGCGCGCCGCCACCCTACGGTTTGGGTCCCAGAAAACCGATCGGAATGGCTTCTGGAGGGGACAGGAACGGGAGAGACGTTCTGGGGTCCCCGCCGCCGCCGCCAAAGGGTGCTCCCCTCGTTATCGCCCCCCCCCCCGGGGGCCTCCCCGGCCTCGGAGCCTGCTTTCTTCTCCTTTAATCGCCCAGAGCCCCTGTAACTTTTCTTTTAAATGTTCGGGAATCCACTTTTCTTCTTTAACCCATCAAAATGGAAACCTACTTGTTTTGGTGACATTTCAGAGCTGTACTCAGCTCCCGGTCCCTTATAGCCCATAAGGAAATCAGTTAATTGAGAGCTTGTATGGATAGATGCTTGGCATTCAGCAGGTGTAAGGGTTGTGTTCAACAGCTCTTTGGGGAATTCTGATAAATGGAATAGTTTCTTATGACTTTCTGAAAAACTTCTCAGTTCATGATAATTCAAACTTATGTATAACTAGTACAACTTAATGTCCTCAGGCAGGTATCAGTTTTGCTCATATGATTTAAGATTGGATAACAGTCTCCCTGGATGAAATGACTTGGGTTTTTTTTATGTTCATCACTAAATCCTATTGGTCTGGAATATTCTGAGACATTCCTGAAGAATCAGGACAATTTTTAGGCTTCCTCAGGGATTCAGATCCTAAGTGCCAGGATGAGATTCCAAATCCTGTATATTCAGCCAATATTCATCTAAAGCAAACCTTTGAGAAATACCTCTAAACATAACTATGCCTCAGAGGCTGAAGAACTATAAGGTTTTGGGTTGTTTCAGATTTCTCTGGCTCTCACCATTAGGAGTGACCACTTAGGCAACTTTATCCTAGCCTCAAACCTGCAATGAAAAGCTATTTGTTTTTACCCCATGTCCTCATGGCATTTGGGCTCACTTAAAAAGAGTGAATGCCTGAGTTCTAGGCACATGGTATTATTTCCTGTTCTTATTTCTCTGCTTCTTTCTTTATTTTCTTGGATTAGGATGAACATGGTTTTGTCTCCAGGGAGTTCCACAGGAAATACAGGATCCCAACTGATGTGGACCCTCTCACCATTACTTCATCCCTGTCATCTGATGGGGTCCTGACTGTGAATGGACCAAGGAAACAGGTCTCTGGCCCTGAGCGCACCATTCCCATCATTCGTGAAGAGAAGCCTGCTGTCACTGCAGCCCCTAAGAAGTAGACGCCCTTTCTCTAATTGCATTTTTTAAAACAAGAGAGTTTCCCCACCAGTGAATAAAAATCTTGTGACTAGTGCTGAAGTTTATTAATCCTAAGGGCAGGCCCAAATTATTAAGCTAATAAATATTATTCAGCAACAGATAACTTTTGTGTTTGAATATTCAGTATGCTTTTAAACAAATATACAAGTTCAGCAGATCCATTTAATCATCACACTGTAATTCAGGGAAACTCCAGGATTTTAGAGTCAATATGACTGGCTCTACCACTTGTACTAATGGTATAAATGTAGGCAAGTTGCTTAATTTTTCTAGTCTTTAGGCCTTCTATTTATAACATGAAGTACTGATTTGTACAGAATTATAAGGAGTATATTAAGGAGAAAAGGTAATTGAAGAGAAGCCCTGGTAGAGGTCAAGGAGTATAAGTCCCTCTCTTCTCTCTTTGATTTTAGCTCTTAGTTTCAATAAATGGGACAAATCTAAATTAACTCTGGATACCACCATATAAGATGCATTAGTAGGGGCGCGGATTTAGTTCAGTGGTGCTGGTGCCTGCCTCAAAAATGCAAGGTCACAAGTTTGATCCCCAGTACCAAAAAAAAAAAAAAAAATTACGAAAGCAAAAACAAAATTAACCTCTCCCTCTCATTTTTGTTGGGTTAGACAAAACTTCTGATTCACTTAATGAAAAATAGCCCTGCTATAGGTTATCTAGCATAAATGTTTGAAACAATTCTTATTTTTTCTTTACCAGCTCCAAGCAGACTTCTAATTTCCTACAAGAACTTGTGGGGAGCAATTCTGGATGATTTGGGGGAAAATCATTTCACATTTAAATCATGATTAGGGCCTAGTTTTCCTGCCTATAGGTCAGCTACGGCTTGTTGAGCAATAACTCTATTTTCCACCTCTGGTCACAGCTAAGACCTCAATGGTCAGGTGATGCAGTGATGCTCCAGGGCAGAATTACACCAGCTGGAGACATCCTGGGAGGAAGCAAATCTTCATCTGCATAGTTCCTCATTGTTCTAGGATTATCCCAGTGGCCCTCTGAGTCAACTGCTACATTTGTTTCTCTCTACATACTGAATAAAGGTGTGGCAAGCTCAGGGTCTTGGGTCTTTGCTGCCCAGAGTGGCATTGATCAGGCCAAAGCTCAGCTTCTTTTCTAATTCTCATTTCTGTCTATATATTGATTAATTCACCTTGTGCTGTCATGGCTCGCAGGAGACTAAGACTTAATGAAGAGATACTAGTAATGTCCCTTTTCCCTATTCCCTACAAGAATTGATCTGAAAAAAAAAGAGAATTGACCTTAAAGCGAAGTGAGATCTTTGCTCCAACAAAGCCTACAGTTTGGAGACTGGCTCTCTTAGTTATAGTTACTCTTCTTGTTGCTGAGACAAAACTCTTGACACTCAAAAGAGTGTTTATTTAGCTCAGTTTGTAAAGGTTTCAGTTCATTGTTGGCTGACTCCAAGTCAGTGTCATGGCCGAGGGGTATTGCAGAGGAGAAACAGTTCATGGCAGGCAAAAGACAGGAAAAGCAAGCAAGCGTTAAGCAACAAGAGACAAAAGCTGAACTCTTGGGCCCAGGATTTAGCTCAGGGGTGCAGCGCATGCCTGGCAAGTGCAAGATCCTGAGTTCAATCCTCGGTATAAAAAAAGCAGCACTCTTTCTGTCCCTTATGTTTTATCCCTAATGGCAGGTAGCACTCACATCCTTTATCCTAGCATGGCATCCTTGATCCCAGCATCACACACCCTAGAGCCAGCCACCTTGGGAAAAACCCCACCTAGAACAGCATGAGACTTTTGGAGGGCATCTAGATACAAGCCATAACACTGACCATGATTTTGAACTATCCTAGAAATAGTTGCTAAATTTTTCGTGATGCAGGGACGTGGGGCTAGGGGGAAAAAAAATGTATATGTATATATATATATATATATATATATAGCTATTTGATAGCAAAAATTGTGGGGCTAGGAAATATAAATTGAAATATAAATTGGAAGTCTATACTTTTTTTGGTACCCGGGATCAGAACCACTGAGCTAAATCCCTGGCCTAAAGTAGTTTTTCTTTAAAAAAAAAAAAGCTCTTCAATAGTCTAAAATGCTATGATCTAGCTAGAAGTCACTTCTTTTTTTTTTTTTTTAACATTCTAGCCAACTGTTTTGTGATTGTGTAGCAGACACTACTGGGTACCAAAGAAACAGCTGTTCACCTCTTCAGTCTTGCCAGCACTGGCTTAGGCATTTACCATATTCTTCTCAGCAAAATGCTTTACAAGTGAACCCAAGCTACTCCCATGGGTGGTCTACCTTGATTAGTCCAAATAAAGCAAAGAAATGCCCTTTCTCTGTAATGATTGTCTTGAAAGGACTATGATCCAATTATGGCATATGAGATAGGAGGAAAGTCTAAAGGACAGACATGATCCTAGAAACAGAGACAGAGAGAGAGAGAGAGAGAGAGAGAGAGAGAGAGAGAGAGAATGAATATGTCTGTCATGGGAACTTTTAGGTAGAAAGTCTACTCTGGAAGGGATCCTGGAGATCTCTATCACTGACTGAATTTTTTTCTCTTTCTTTTTTCTGTTTTCTTTTTTGAGGCACTGAGGACTGAACCTAGAGCCTTTGCACTGAACTACATTCCCCATCCTTAAAATTTTTTTTTTTTTTGGTACTGGGGATCGAACTTGGGACCTTGCGCTTGCAAGGCAGGCACCGGAACCACTGAGTTAAATCCCCAGTCCCTCCCCCCACCCCTCAATTTTTTTTTTTTTTGAGACAGGGTATGGCTAAGTCACTAAGTTGCCCAGGCTGGGCACTTGCCAGGCAGGCACAGCACCACTGAGCCACAATCCCCGCCCTTTCTTTCCTTTTTATTGCCAAATAATATTTCATTGCACAGGTATGCCATATTTATTTATCCATTCATCAGTTGATGGACATTTGGGCTGTTTTCACCTCTGGCTATTGTGAATATTGCTGCTATGAAAATGCCTTTAAATTTTTTTTTAAAACACACTTGTTCACAATTCTTTGGGGGTGCTAGGTCATAAGTAATTACGTGTTAAGTTTTCTGAGGACCTGCTGTTTTTCCCAGCAACTGAATCACTTCACATTCCCATTAGTAGTGTATGAGGGACCCATTTTCTCCATTTCTACACAATACTTGTTTTTTTCTATCTTTTTTGTTATATCTTATTAGATATTTGTCTGAATCCTTTCTTCTTACTTTCCTTTCCCTAGTGACTGAACCCAGGGCCTCGTGCACTGAGCTGCACCCCTAGACCCTCTGACTGCACCCCCCAAACTGGTATTGAACTCAGGACCTAGCACTTTTGAAGCAGGCACATTACCACTGAGCTAAATACCCAGCCCCTCTGACTGAATTCTTAACAGTATTTAGAACTTGTTTTCTCTTTTTTTTTGGTACCGGGGATCGAACTTGGGACCTTGCGCTTTCGAGCCAGGCGCCGGAACCACTGAGCTAAATCCCTGCCCCTAGAACTTAATAAGCTACATAGGGAAGAGAGAAATCATTAGCAAGAGGGAACAGCATGAAGTGCTCAGGTATTCAGGTTTGGAAAATGAGGCAAGAGAGAAAGGACCTCTGCTAAGGAGTTTGGAATTTATTTTGAAGGCTATAGAAGTGAATAAAGGAATTTAACCAATTAAATGGGTTGATCAATTTAGTATTTTAAAACTCATACTAGTATTGAAGATAGGTAACTTAATTAGATATCTTGTAGGCAGTTAGACAGGGCCAGCCACAAGGAGCCAACATGGAGGACAATGAAGACACATTCACTGAAGGCCAGCATTGTAAAAGGAGAGAAACTACCACACTCATGTAGGATAAATAGCAATGATTAATATTCTAAATAGATTTCAATCACCTGGGTCACAGACTAAACTCCAAGAAAGATCCTTGACAACCCTCTGAGAAGACCCACTGAGGACAGTTGCCAGCATGGGCAATCAGAGGACACCAGCCACATCTGTGGGACTTGATTGACACTGATAAAATCACACTTTCTGTGCCCAAAATGCCACAATAGCAGAAGAGACAGGAGGCTGAGACTTCTTGGATGGGGCAAGGTTCTTCCTACTCCACTTTGTCCACCCCAAGACCCAACCAGCCACATCTGCAGTAACCCCACTTCTGTTCGGTCCCAGGTTCTAGCCAGCCTGTTCTCTGAGCCCCGGTGCCTGTGAATACTAATAAAATGCGGGTGCTTTTTTTCCTTAAAAAAAAAAAAAATCTGAGTCGGGGATTTACCCCAGTGGTTCTGCCACCTGCCTCGAAAGCACAAGGACCCAAGTTCCATCCCCGGTATCAAAAAACAAAACAAAATTCCTTGACCCAGCCTTTACCACCAAAAATCCTTGCTCATTCTTTGTACGCTTGCTACATGACAACTTATTTGGATCCCCATTTAATCAATATTGCCTAAGCAACAATACTTGTGATAATTTTATTGGTTGTTCATAGTTTTGTCCATCTTGTGATTTCTCATTGGATCAGTATTACCTAAGCGACTGTACTTGTAATCTCACTAGTTGACTATAGTTTTGTCCCACCCTGAACCTGTCTTATCACATGGATTTGTCCCATAAAACATCTTTGAGAAGTTGGGTGAGCAGGCAAGCCAACTGGTTCCCGCTTCTGTCTCTCTTAGAAGCTATCTTTCTCTCAATAAATTTTCCTACTCTTAACCTCTGTTGTTCCTAGAATTCATTCTTTGATTGTAGAGAACACGAACTCGCATTTTGGGTATCTAGTAGGTTTGGGAGTTACATCTCTTCCCCCTATATCACTAGGAGCAATATAGTGTTGATCAGAAGGAAGCAAAATGGGAAACATAGATCAAAAGAATGTTGCAGCAGACTGGGTGGGAAATAATGGGAAACTGGGGTATGATAAAGCCAATGGAGATGTTAAAAAAAGATGGGGACACAATCACGAGATAATATGGAAATAAAATTTGCAGGACATGGTATCTATTTGTATGAGAAGGGTGAGAAAAGGGAAGCTAAAGGAATTCCATAATTTCTGTTTTTGACAGCTCTCTGAATTATTATATAATACTGTATGTAACATTAAAAAATGAGAAAGAGGGGCTGGGGATTTAGCTCAGTGGTACCTTCCCCTGCCTCGCAAGCCCAAGGTCCCGAGTTCAATCCCTGGTACCACAAAAAAAAAAAAAAAAAAAAAAAAAAAAAAAAAAGAGAGAGAGAGAAAGAATGGTCAAGATGCATAAAAAGAACTATGAAATTCACCAAGGTACTAGACACAGATTATAAATGTAATTTAGATTATGTTGAGATTGTGGGGTTTTGGGAAATTCAAACAGACATTCAATAAGTACTTGGATATTTAAATTGTGCTTTGGAGACACATTTGAGATGGAAGTATATATTAAGAATTGGAAGGGCTGGGGATTTAGCTCAGTGGTTCCGCCACCAGCCTCTCAAGCACAAGGTCCAGAGTTTGATCCCTGGTACCCCCCCCCCAAAAAAAGGAATTCTGAAGCACATTAGCAGGAATTAAAGATATAAGAGGAAATAGTATCAAGCAGGGTTAGCAAAAACCTAAAATGGTTTCCGATTACGGAAATGAGCCACTTGGGGGAGGGGGAGTGTAACCTACCCCCTCTGGAGAAGCAAAACGTAACTTGTTGCTCCACCCTGCTACTCACGTGATCCTCCCCTTCCAGTCACCCAGCCTTCCAGTCACCAGCCTCCCATTGCTCAACTCTCACGATATTCTCCCCACTGCACACCCCCCCCATATAAACTTCACCCCAGTTAGTGTCGCCCTCTCGCCCTTGTTTGAGGCGGCCCAGGCAGCTCCTTCCCCAACAAAGCCTTGCCTTGGGTGTTCCTGTTTCAGCACATTTTCTTTCTTGTTTATTTGTTTGTTTTGGTACCGATCTAACTCGGGACCTTGTGCTTTTGAGGCAGGGACCTTGTGCTTTTGAGGCAGGCGGCAGCACCACTGAGCTAAATCCCCGGCCCTCAGCACATTTTTTTTCAGCAATGGCAAACAACAAAATTATTGGAAATGTAAAGGATTAGCAGAGAAAGATAAACTTATAAAAGAGATTTAGAAATGATCAGAATTGGAAGAAAAATTTGACACAATGTCATAGAAGCGAGGATGTGGAACAGGGAAAGGAGACGTTAGCAGAACCTCTGTAGCAAGTCCTAGTCTTCTGGGAGCCATGACAGCACAAGGCGAATTAATTTATTAGACAGAAAAGATAGAGAAATGAGACTTAGAGAAGAAGCTTTGGGCTTTGGGCCTGATCAGTGCTGCTCTGGTCAGCAAAGAGGAAAGCCCAAGAGCTTGCCACACCTTTATTTAGTACATCAGAAGAAACAAAAGTAACATGACTCAGGACAGAGGTCAGTACATTCATTGCAAGAGTAACAAATGGAAAAGGTGACTCAAGGGGCAGCAGCGGTGAAAATCCTAGAATAATGAGGAACTATTCAGATGAAGTTTTTTTTTTTTTTTTTGGAGATTTTTGTTCCTCCCAGGATGTCTTCAGCTGGTCTAATCTTGCCCTGGAGCATCATAGCATCACCAGACCGGTTGAAGTTTTACCTGTGACTGGAGGCCAAAATGGAATTACGTTTCACGTGCCATAGCTGGCCTGCAGGCAGGAAAACAAGGTCCTGATCATGATTTAATTGTGAAATAATTTTTCCCCCAAATAATGTGGAATTACTCCTGACACCAAGGAAATGCAGTTGAAGAAGAGGTAGATGGTCAAGTGGGTTATCAAATACAGAATATAAAAGTTAAATAGCATATGAGCAGAAATGTTCATTACATTTGGCAAAACTTCACTTTCATACTTTCTGGAAAGTGGTGGGTCAAAAAGTAAATGAGGAACAGACTTCTTGGCAAGATATAGTAGCAAGTTCATATTTAATACACTGACTCTATTTTAAACAAAGATCAAAGGTAGAATTTTTTAGGCAGAAAAGATAAATGACATAGACAAAATAAATGACAAAATATTTAAATAAAATTCAGGAGAATGGGTATATTGGACTCTTAACCCTAGAAATAGCCAGTAGCAGCAGATGAATTTGACTCCTACAGAGTCAAGGGACTAAAAAATGCTCAAACCAAGATGGAAGAAGGCATTGACTCATTGTTCAAGCCAGTTGCTATGGAAGATGATAGGTCTCCCACTACCTCAGCAGCTATTATGTATAGTAGCTGCCCTCTTCCTATCATGCCTTGCCTCCTCCCCTGTGTGATGTCATGCCAAGATGGTTGCTCCCACCAAAGAATAAAGCCTTCTTCCCAGCATGCCCCTGTTCCCGCCTACAAAGTAACCTAACACTCGCTCACCTCCTACCACCTAGTGACATCACCGGCTCCTCCATTCCCTAGTCACTGCCTCACTCAACCCCACCTCAGCCCCTACAAACCCCACCCCAGTCTCTATAAAAGACTCTCCCTGCCCCAGCCACAATGCTTTTGTCTCTCCTTTGTTCAGAGACATCCCTGGCAGATCTATTCCCCTAATAAAGGCTTGTTGTGGCCTGGTCTGGTCTTGGTTTTCGGCCCTTCTACCTGACAGAAGAGTTTTCCCACACGTGAAAGAAAGCCAGAAAAATCCTATCTATCTGCCTTCTGGGATGACAGTTGAATAGAAACTCGGGGTTTAGTGAAGGAGGAAGACCAAGACATAGCCTCACAAATGGGAATCAATAGATGGTGTTCTGGGGCTGGGGATTTAGCTCAGTGGTTCCGCTGCCGCCTGGCTCGAAAGCGCAAGGACCCAAGTGCAAGGACCCAAGTTCAATCCCCAATACCAAAAAAAAAAAAACCCCCAAAAACAAAACAAAAACCAATAGATGGTGTTCTGTAACTAACTCAGTGTTAGTATTATAGATAGGTAAGTTAATTAGATACCTAGTAGGTAGTTACACAGGGCTGGCCCACAGGGAGCTAACATAGAGGACAATCCAATCACATTCATTGAAAGCCAGCATTGTAAAAGGAGAGAAAACTACCGCACCCACATAGTATGAATAGCAGTGACTGATTTTCTAAATAGGTATCAATCACCTGGGTGGGGGACCAAGATCTTCCACCAAAGATCCCTGACCCACACCTTGCCACCAAATATCCTTACTCATTCCTTGTGTGCTTGCTACATGACTTATTTCCCCATTGGATCCTCATTTAAGAGACTGTACTTAATCTTAATCTTTTTGGTTGTTCATAGTTTTGTCCACCTTGTGATTTCTCCTTGGATCAGTATTACCTAAGCAACTGTACTTGCAATCTTACTAGTTGACTATAATTTTGTCCCACCTGGAACCCGCCTCACCTCATGTCTTCATCCCATAAAACACCTTTGAGAAGTTAGGTGAGTAGGCAACCCACTTTCTGGTCCCCCTTCTGTCCCTGTTAAACAGAAGCTACTTTTCTCTCAATAAATTTTTCTACTCTTAACTCCTGTTCCTAGAATTCATTCTTCGATTTTAGAGAACACCAACTCGAGTTTCAGATATCTCATAGGTTTGGGAATTACATCTATTCCCCCTACAAAATTAGCATGTAGTATGACAATAGGACAGTAGATCCTCTCATCATTATAAAAACTCTTTTTTTTTTGGTACTGGAGATCAAACTCCAGGCCTTGCACTTGTGAGGCAGGCGGCACCACTGAGATAAATCCTCAGCCCTTTATTTGTATTTTTAATAAAAGCTCTTTTAGAACTAGGGTAGGGGTGTAAGAAGAAGTATAATGGAGGCACCCGAAAAATCACTGAGGAGTAGAGAACAGTGAGCACAGGGGTGGAGAAAAAAGTGAACCAAAGACCTTTTATTAAGAAATGAAATTTGAGGGCTGAGGATTTAGCTCAGTGGTTCTGCTGCCTGCCTTGCAAGCTCAAGGACCCGAGTTTGATCCACAGTAAAAAAAGAACTGAAATTTGAAAACATATAAAGAAATCTGATACTAAGAAAGATAGGCAACAATAAAATCAACAAAAAAATGAAGGAATAACAGAATTTTAAAAGAGCAAGAAATATCAGAAATTGTTATCAGAAATTGATAACAGAAATTTTAAAACATGCATAAAAATAATTTAGATACATTATCTATAAATCAAGGCTATAAATGTTACAAGGGACAGAGATAATATTGAAAGGCAGCTGAGAAATCTACTGAGAATACTTAAAACTGGGGTAAAAGATGTTAAAAACATAGAACGGTTAAGATGCATGAGAGAATGAGACAAATATGTATCCAATAGGTGTTTTGTAGGAGTTAATGGAGGAAACGATAAAATATTATTTGAAGAGATTTTTCCAGAACTGAGGATATGAGTCCTTAGACATTGGGCAAGATAAATATGACTAAATATGCATATGACCATGAAAATTCAGAATAATAAGGATAAAGGGAAAAATCTTACATGAGGGCCAAAAAGACATTACAAGTGAATTATAATTAGACTGCTGATGTCTCAGCATCAAAAAAAGGTCAAAAGAAGTGCAGATAGGGTAGAAATAACTGTTACCCCATAGCTTTAGCTATTCATAATAAAATACCCTGGAATTGCAAGGATTGTACAATATTGGAAAGTCATTGTAATTTATTATATCAATAGAATAAAAGATAAATCTTATGACTTTCCAACTGATGTCCAGCACCCCTATTTATAGGGGGAAACCCCTGTTAAGGAGTTTTAGTAAACTAGGAATAAAAGGAATTTCCTAGGAAGGCAAAATGGCACACTGCTATATTTCCAGCTACTCAGGAGGCTGAGGCTGAGGTCAGGTACGTGAGTTCAAGGCCTGTCTGAGCATCATAGTAAGATGCTATCCAAAAACAAAACAGTAATTTCCTTAAATTGGTGACTATAATGTAACAAACACCTAGCACAAATATTATAGTTACCAAAGAAATTGAAATACACTCCTTTTAATATCTTGGGGAAGACAAGGATGCCTATTATCACCGAATATTTAATACAGCACTAAAGGTTCAGATCAATGCCAACAGAAGAAAACTAAAGAAGCAGAAAGGGAGTGAGAGGTGAGGAAGGAGAGGGGAGCGTGGAGAGGGAGAAAATTTTCTCATTTATTATGTATCTTTTTTATATATATATTGGTACCAGGGATTGAACTCAGGACCTTGTGGTTGTGAGGCAGGCAGCAGAACCACTGAACTAAATCCTCGGCCCAAATTTTTCATTTATAATAGCATCAAAAGGAATAAAGTAAGCAAACTAGTTAGGAAAAAACTTAGTGAAGCAAAAGATTTGTACTTTGAAAACTATAAAACACTGCTGAAATTAAAAAGACATAAGTAAATGGAAAGACACCTATGTTCACAGATTAAAAGACAATACTGTTAAGTGTAAGGTCCCAAGTTTGATCCCCAGTACCAAGAAAAAAAATATTATATATATGTTAAGTTGCATTCCTAGCCATAGTGATCTACTGATGCAATGCAACTTCTATCAAAATTTCAATGATTTTTTTGCAGAAATTTGAAAAATTCTAAAATTCATTTGGAATCTCAAGGGACCCCAAAGAGCTAAAACAATATTGAAAAAGAACAAAGATTGAAGATAGATTTTTGTGATTTCAAAACTTAAAACTACAGTAATCAAAATATATTGGCATAAATACAGACATGCAGTTTAATGGAATGGACTAGCAACCACAGAAATAACTCTTAGCATATACAAACAAATGATTTCCAACAAGGTACCAAGACCATTCATTGGGGGGAAACAATCTTTTCAACAAATAATGTTGGTGAAACTGGATATTCATATGCAAAAGAAAGAAACTGGACCCTTATCTTATACCATAAAGAAAAATTAATTCCCAAAGGACTAAAGACCTACTCATAAGAGCTTAAACTATAAACTTCTTAGAAGAGACTATAGGGAGAAAATTTCACCTCATGGGATTTGGCAATGCTTTTATAGATGCAACTCAGAAGACACAAGACAACAAAAGTAAAGAATAGGTAAATTTGACTTCATTAAAATTAAGAACTTTTGGGCTGGGGATTTAGCTCAGTGGTTCTGCTGCCTGCCTTGCAAGCGCAAGGACTTGAGTTTGATCCTCAGTACCAAAAAAAAAAAAAGATAAAATTAAGAACTTTTGTGAATCAGTGGGTAGTATGTAGAGAGTAAAATGACAATCTGTAGAATGGGAGAAAATATTTGCAAATCATATATCTGATTAGGGATTAATATTCAAAATATGTAAAGATATATTAAGACTTCCCACAATTCAACAACAAATAACCCAATTCACAAATGGGCAAAGGACTTGAATAAATATTTCTCCAAAGAAGTTATACAAATAGCTAATAAACACATGAAAAGATGTTCAAGATCACTCAGTAGTCATTAGAAAAATGCAAATAGAAACTTCACACTTAAGATGACTGTTATAGGCCAAAAGCAAAACCAAAAACAGAAAATAATAAATGTTGGTGAAGTTGTAGAGAAATTGGAGCTGGTGGGAATATAAAATGGGATACAAGCTATGGAAAAATTTGGTGTTTCTACAGTTAAAAATAGAATTGTTATATGGTCAAGCAATTTTACTTCGGAGTATATGCTTTAAAAAATTGAAAGCAAGGACTCAAACAGATACTTGTATGTAAATGTTCATAACAGTATTATTCACAAAAGCCAAAAGTTGAAAACCCAAGTGTGCATCATCAGATTGAAGAATTTTAAGCATACACTGTATATGCGATGCAATACTATTGTCTAAAAAAAATGGATACATATGTGTATTCTTGCAATATGAATAATAGCTTTATAGGTATACATGAAGTTTATATGTTATGTATCTCATTTTATTCCTACATATCCAGAACACTTTGAAATTAAATACATAGTAACATAAAATTTAGCATTTCAACTATTTTACATGTTTGATTTAGTGACACTAACTTTATTCACAACATTATGCAACTGTCACCAATATCCAGTTCCAGAACTAGTTCATCATCCCAAACTAAAATTCTGTACCTCTTAAACAATTACTCCTCATACCTTCTCCCAAGTACTGGGATTATAGGCATGCACCACCATGCCCAACTTCAGAGTAGTTATAGATTTGACAGAAATAGTTATTTTAAATACCTCTATAACAACTCTAATATTGAACTAAGAATAGATAGAATTAACTCAAATTTGGCATTTAAAATCCTGGTTAAAACAAAAAAGTTTTTTTTATGCCTCATGCATTATTTGTTCAGAAGGTGAAAGTGTGTTACAGAGAGCTAAATTTTTAGCTGTGCTTAGAATGTGCTGTCTTTTACATTCTACTCTGGAAAGTGAAGCTTCTTATCCTGGATCCTAAGATTGATCAGTACTAGCAGCCCATACACAGCCAAAGTGATGCCTAATTTGAGGCTTTGAATAGCTCTTCATATAAGTTGATTTTTCTGTGCATTTGTATCGAGGAGGATCCAGTTCAGGCTGATGTCCTGGAAACCAATGAGGCTCTCGCTTAAATCCTGAGGGAAGGAAAGACAAATGGAAACAATCAACAAGAAGAGTGTTAGTAACTGATTTTGCTCTTATTTGAGGGGACAGTGAGGCCCATCAAAATTGAGAAAAGAGAAAAACTGTTCATTTAATCACTTATTAATTTATTCAGTTTACTCACTTGTTGTGTTTGTTTTGGTACCAGGGATTGAACTCAGGATCTTGTGCTTGCAAGGCAGGCAGAGGCACCACTGAGCTAAATCCCCAGCCCCTGTTTGTTTATTTGTTTGAGATAGGGCCTTGCTGCATATTCCAGTGGCGAAGCCCGACCGACCTCCAATGCTGCTTGACAAAGTTCCAGCTGAGGGAAAAGGAAGGTGGAACACATCGTACCCTCATGTTTTATTTTTTCTTGCCCTAATGTTTACAATTGTTACTCTGGTCACAGGAATCATTGTGTTTGTGACTAACAACATATTCTCCATGAGGCAAATTGGCAATGTTGTATTGAAATCTGATCTGGCTCACAAGTCCCAAATTCCTGTTTCTCTCAGTTCTATTGCCATACCCACTTCTAAAGAAACCTCTCCTAAAACTCCCTCTGTTTTCCTGCTACTATAACTCTTTTTTTCTATTGATGACTTTCTTTTTACTAAAGGGGTCTTATAAAGAGATTGAAAGGACAGATTTTAGATGTAAGACACAGTGGGAAATGGGAAACAGAAAGAAAGTTAAGACAGATAAATACACTAAGGAGGCAAGTTACTCAGTTTTTCTCAAAGTACTGTAAACATCTCCTGCTCATGGACCATGAACGCAAATAACATTTAAGCAAGATGAATAGAGGTATAGAAAAAATAGAGAGCTAATAGCAAACTATATTAACCATTGTGCAGTTTCTCAAGGGCCAGCTGATGACCACAAGTTTGACATTTAATTAACTAAATCTTGCTTGTACTCCCGCTGATATAGAGATTTTGATTAAGTTACCTTCTGTTCTGCTTAGGTGTGGGTAAATAAGGGAACAATTGTAATTTTTAAAATGTATTCATGATGTTCAATGAAATGAATCAGCTTAGGAAAAATATACTTTGTTTAGCAAAAAATAACCTTTATTTTTATAGAAATTGCTAAGGCAACCTAAAATGTAAATATGTTCCGCTCAATGCCTCCTAGCCATTGCTCAAAGATACAAAAATAAATCAGACCCTGAGACTTCTCAGAGGGAACCTGCACATTGCTTGCGAAGGTTCTTTTCTCACTCACCGGCCCGAGACCTCTCCCCTTCCTACCCTGCATCGACTGCAGCTGGTCTGCGGCAGGTGGTGCCCAACGCGGGGCAGGTAAGGGGGGTAATCAATTATAGTTCGGTCTTGGGCGGCCTTCACCCCATAGGGCACTGCAGGCCCCGCACTCAGAGAAAAAGAGTAGGCATTAGAGAGGGGTGAATAGTCAGAACTTATAGAGAAGATAATGGGCCACAAGGGGTCTAAAGAAAGAGGACTCTTTGTTGATATTTTACAACACTGTTTGCAATCTCATAAGATCAAGGTTGCTACCAAAGATTTATCAGCCTTCCTGGACTTTATTCAGGAATGTTGTCCTTGGTTCCCAGATGCAGGAACTTTGGACGCGGATACTTGGGGACGTGTGGGAAAAGACATACAGAAATATTATACTGAATATGGGCCAGAAAAAACTCCTGTTAATGCCTTCTCTTATTGGTCTGTGATTAATCAGTCTATGGGCTCTTCCATGATTAATTCTTGTCCCTCAGATACTTTCCCTTCAGCACCCACAGAGGAAACTCCATTGTTAAAGACTAAAAAATCTCCTTCCATTTATGGTGTAATAGAAAATGAAAATGATTCAGATGAGCTTTTGTCTCCTTCTAAGGAGAAGGATTTAGAGGAACAAGCAGCTCGATATCACGATCCTGATTGGCCACCTTTGCAGCCCACAGCTTTGTGCAGCCCTAAAAAATCTAAAGGTAAGGCTCGCTGGCAACATTTTCCTCCACCACCAAATCAGGTCGGCTTTGCAGGAGCTGTTTGTGAAGCTGCTGCGGCAGGCGATGCCACTTTCTCCTGTTTTCCTGTCATCTTTGACGCAGACTGGGACTATGAGCCGGTATGGGAACCTTTACCTTTTAAACTGCTAAAAGAAACTAAAGCTGCTGTACATTCTTATGGAGCTTCTTCTCCCTATACTATGACTTTGCTAGAAACCTTAGGAGGGAACCTGCACATTGCTTGCGAAGGTTCTTTTCTCACTCGCCAGCCCGAGACCTCTCCCCTTCCTACCCTGCATCGACTGCAGCTGGTCTGCGGCATTCCAGGATGGCCTTAAACTCACTATGTAGCCCAGGATGACCTTGATGTTGCGGCAATCCTCTGGCCTCAGCCTCCAGAGTGCTGGGATTACAGGCATGTGTAGTCATGCCTGGATCATTCAGTTTACTTTTATTTGAGTTCCTTCAATCTGCCAAACAGTCAGTTAGATTCTGAGAATGTAGCAATTAAAAAGACTAGTCCACCTACTATGGGTTGAAAGTGGCATTTTGCTGTTGTAGCTTGTATCATATGTTGTTTCAAAGCAGTGTTGAAACTGGAAAGAAAAATCACCAGATTAAGAATCTAGAGTCTACATCTAATATCAGGAAATAAAAGACATACTACATGAAATTTAATGGGCTCTGTCATGTTTCAAATAGACTAGATGTCTGTATGTTGTTAGCCAGTATTCTACTTTCATATTTTTTGTATATTTGTTGGCTTAGGAGAGTTTTAAGGGCAAGACTCAGATTCATGACAAGTCCAGGTAGGCAAGGACCAAAGGAAAAGCTAGATCAAGTCAGAAGACATTATATCTTCCTGTAGATTAATAAATGAAGTCAAAACAGAAGCAAGAAAAAGAGTATTTACCTATCCTTTTGATACCTTACATTTAATATTCAATTTGATAATAAAGTGGGATAGATGGTCCAGTTGAAGAATGCTCCCCTCCCCTAATCACATTACTGAACAGAAGACTAAGAAGTTCCTAGATTCCTTCACTGGCATTTGTTCAAACAGGAGGAAACAAAAGAAGAAAAAATCAGACTACCTGTGAAGGCAGGGGTTTGGGCTGCACAATATTCCTTAGGTCATATCTTTCCTGGTTCCAGTTGCCCATTAGAGTTCGGTTACAATAGGAATTTTCATTAGTGGTACATCTCCATCCATACTGGAAAAACTTGGAGGCATCATTCCAATCTGTCCACACTTTACCATGGCCATCTGCATTAATGAGCCTTTCACGGTGTGGGTATGTGAGGAAATGGATAAGGTTCTGTTTTTGGAAAAAGACAGGAATAAAAAAGCTTATTGCACAAACCAAGAGCAGAAAAAGTTTCCCTTTCTACCCTCTGCTTTATATGGGAAGTATAACACGAGTACATTCTTACTTATGCTCTATGTTTTCCTCCAGATTTAACTTATGTGGTTTTGTTTCCTCCTTTCTAGGTCCACGGACCCACTGACCTATCCTTTCAACCAGTAGTAGAGGATGACTATATAAATGCCCTCCCTAACACTGAAAATACAGAAAAACCTTTAGTACCCTATATGGAGAACTAGCTAAATGTTTAATTAACTTTGAAGAGTAGGAGTTGAAGGACTAAGGGTATTATTACAAACAAAGAGAATAAGAAGAGTTGAACAAGTAGATAATACTATAAATGATCAATAAGTGATAATTTCCTTCCTTGCAGTCCCAGCTCAAATAATACCTTCCCTGGTTTACCTCTCTCTTTCATCTTGTGCAGAACTTTATCTCCTCATTTCACCATATTTATATCTTTCTACTGTACATTAGAGTGCATCATGTGTCATATCTCTTCTACTGAACTGTTATGTTCCTTGAAGACATGATCTGTGTTTTATTATTGCACTCTGCCTTCTGCCTGCCCTCCCAATCAATAGTGTTTTGCTTATACCAGATGATCAATATCAATTTCATTTTTTGGATAAGGAATCAAAAGTCCAAGTTTTTTGGGGGGGCTCCCCAAAATAAGTCTCATTTTCTGGCTTAGGAGCAAGGTGATACCTCCCGTGAAGAACAATAATTTGATGCTGAGTAGGCCGACTTGCCTGAAGAGTTCAGAAGAAATTGAAAGAAGTCCATATGTAGTTGTTCCATATTTATTGAAGAGGTCACCAAACATGGTCTTGCCAGATATCCAAGTAAAGAAAAGTATGTAGATCACTCAGGTCACCAGGGTCAAGTGGCCATGATCTGGGAACCAACCACCCACTTGCCTTTTCACAGGCAGAGGCAAAGCCAATAATATAGCACTAAAGGATGGCATCTCAGGTAACTGCCTCACACCATATGCCTTTGTGAAGACAGACGCATTCACTGATGTCACCAAAAAGCATGATGACTAGAGTAGCTGGTCCCACAAAGTTCAGTAGGCTTATTGTTCACACTGGAGACCTACATGATTCTGTCCTTAGGGTTGGAATGACAGAATCACCATCCATTCAACTGTCCAAGTTAGAAGCTTGAGGCTTATCTTTGACTCTGAATTCTCTTTCAGCTTTCATCCAATCACTTTAAGTCTTGATTTTTAAATACTACTCCCCATCTTAAATGCCAAGTTCCAAGTCAGATCACTGTCAATTTTTATTTGCATTATTGCAGTTACCTCCTATCTATTTTCCTTGTTACTAACCTTGTTCCTCTCTGATCCTTTCCCCATAGGAAAGCAGAATTTGAAAAAATTTATTTTTTGTTTTTTGGTACTGGGGATCGAACTTGGGATCTTGTGCTTGCGAGGCAGGCGACGGAACCACCGAGCTAAATTCCCGGTCCCCAAAAATTTAAGTCTTGCTGTGTCATCATATTTAAATTCAGTGGCTTTGTTTTCAGAATATGGTTAAGGCTGTAAAAATAGCTTACTATTTCCATATGACCTGGCCTGTACTTAACTCTCCATTGCCCAATCTCCTCCCAACTGTGATTCAACCAAATTCCACCACTCCATGTTTTTGTCTGGTACTGGGGATTAAACCCAGGACCTTTGCACATCACAAGTCATTTTTAACTTTTAATTTTGAGACAGGATCTTGTTAATTTGTCCAAGCTGGGTTTCAACTTGCAATCTTCCTTCCTCAACCTCCTAGAATGCTGGGATTACAGATTTGGACCACCATACCCAGAAACTACTCTGTTTTTTAAACATGCTTTTGGACACATTATTCTTTCTGCCTCTTCATTCCTTTTAAACCTGGTAAGGGATAGTTGCCCCCTTTCTCCATTAGCTTTCAACGCTACTTCACCTCAGGAAATCTTTACACTTTTCCCCAAACCCCGGTAATGTTCCCCTTCTATGTGCTTCGTTCGATAGCACCCTGTCTTACTCCACCTATAGTTATGTGTCCCACTATATCAGAGTTGCCTCTTCTGTGCATTCTCCACCAGACTGTAGACAGGTTATATCTTGCACATCCACATATCTAATTGGCCTCACAGTAGCATAGCAATAAGCATTCGATGATATTTCTCGAATGAGTAGAAGGTAGGAGATAGAAGCACCTGGAGAAATTCTGAGCAGCAGAGACACTCAGAGGCAGCCATTTCAGACTTGATCAGAGCAGTTTAAAAAATCCTCAGCATCAGGAACATGCCAGACACAATCCAATCTCTTTTTGCCTTCAGTTCTGCCCCGCTCCTTTAGCCCGGAGCTCGCCTCAGCCCCGCCTGCGCTGGCGACTGCTGCTTGTGACCTCATTCAGGTGTGACGATGTCGCTCAGAGCCGTCTTTGAACTACAAGGGAGTTTGATCTTTCCGGGGGCAGGAAGGTGAGAGGACACGGGCCCTGGGTATCTCGCTTTTGCACTCATGGTTATTGGGAATTGCTGCACAGGTTTGTCAATAAAATTCAGGGCACGCAACTTGTCATCAACCATCGACTGGTGAAGAGGAGGCGGGCAGACTTGACACGGAAGTGACGCCACAAACTAGCGCCAAGGAAAAGGTGAGTGTGGTGTCAGTGAAGGCCATGGCCCCTCGACGCCTCCTGTTGGTTGGGGAGGGGAATTTCTCCTTCGCTGCCGCTCTGAGAGAGACCATGGATCCGCGCTCTAGCCTAACCGCCACCTGCCTCCAACACCTAGCTGATTTAGCCCGGGATCCAGTGGCTTGGGAGAATCTGCAGCGCCTGCGCGAAAGAGGTAGAGGGATGGGCCCCTTTCGCGAGGCCCCGCCCAGCCTCCGGAGAGTCCAATAAGGAAGAGGTGGGGGGGGGAGTATGACTCTTGGGGACTGCTCTGGATTATCCCTGGGATAGTCGCAGAAATCCTGCTGTACGGTTCAAACCGGGAGAGATTTTTGTTTCCAGATCTTGAGACAGCTTTCTAGCTGTGTGTCGCGCCTCTAAACTGTCTTTGGCAGGTACTGAGATACGTTTCGGTGTGGACTGCACCCAACTGGCAAATGCCTTTGAACCACACAACAGGAAATTTGATAGAATTTATTTTAATTTTCCTCACTGTGGACGCAAAGCTGGAGTAGCTAAGAACAGGGAACTGCTTGCCAAGTTTTTCCAGAGGTGAGGAAAAGAGAGCCCGACGTAAATTACTGTTACACGTTTGGAGGGAATACAAAGCCCCAAAGGAACCCACAATCTTGTTGGAAAGGTTGATTTATAACCATAAATACTAAATAAAATTGCAAAGTGTGCTCTTGAGAGTATAAAAGATGGATTATATATTTTTAATAATGCAGAATAATGACACCCAGTATAGTCGGATGGGTAAAAGCATAAATTTAGAGATCAAACTGCCTCGGTTCAAATCCTAGCCCATTATTTAATAAGAGTTTTAAGCAAGTTTACTTAATCCTTATGTATTTCTCTTTTCTTATATATAAACTGAGAATACAAAAAACAGTGCTTTACACTATACCAAAATCTGTGATACTTCTGGAAGTTTCCATTAGGTCATAGTTATAAAGCAATCTTTCAGAAAAACAGTGCTTTAAGCTATAAACTTTAGAGTTTTGATAGGCAGAAGGCAATGAAAAAACTCTAAATGGGAAGAAACATTCCCTATGATGAATGTGGATCATTATGTATATCAAAAGTGTACCAATAGGGCCCGGAATTTAGCTCAGTGGTTCCACCACCTGCCTTGCAAGCACAAGGATTTGAGTTCGATCTCCGGTACCAAAAAAAAAAAAAAAAAGTGTATCAGGTTTGTTTGGGTTTTTTGGTGCCAGGGATTGGTATCATGTCTTTCCCTTGCAAGGCAGGCGGTGGAACCACTGAGCTAAATCTCCAGCTAGTTTTTTTTTTTTTTTTTTCAAATGAGGAGGCCAGGTATTGTGGCACACGCCTGTAATACCATCACTCAGGAGGCTGAGGCAATAGGATTGCCATGAGTTCAAGGCCAGCATGGGCCACAGAGTGAGTTCAAGGTCCGCCTGAATTACAAAGCAAGACCCTGTCTCGAAAAAACTCCAATAAATAAATAAATAAATAAGTAAAAATGGGGAGAAACAGGCCAAGCAGGGAATTATGTGTAGGAAGTTTGCAGATTGACATTTCTATGACATATAGATGAACAACATTAAAGCATTAAAGGATTTGCATTAAAGCAGATGCCAAGTATTGTTATGGGGCACATGACTGTACTGTATTTTCTTTGCATATTTGAGGTTTAATGTTTGCAAGTATGATTGGATTTTAATTATTTCACAGCTAAACCACATGTAAATTGCTACCTTTGTTGGTAATTTTTACTTGTTTCTGATAAACCCTTGGTATTTTTTTTAAATTCCATTAGCTGTGCATATGTTCTTGCAGAGGAAGGAGAAGTTCATGTGGCATTGTGTAGAGGACAAGGTGGTACTCCTGCAGATAAACCCCAGAGAGAATGGCACAACAGTTGGCAAGTGGTTGCCATGGCAGCTCTGGGGGGTTTCATTTTAAGTGATGTGCTTCCCTTCAGCTGTGATGCTGTGCCAGGGTACAAGTGCACTGGATATAGGTAAGTAATAACATAGGCCTAAGCCTTCTCCTTTTTCATCTCTCTCACTAATGAGAAACATTATAGCAGGCAGACTTTTTTCTGCCGATTTCCTAATTAAATTTCTAGAAACACTTACTTTCTTTAGTAATGACAGACTGTATACTGTACTGTTGTCTTTTTTGTTAGAAGTCAAGATAAATCCTTTCATGTAGAAGGTGCTCTGAACCATATCTTTACCCAGAGCTTACCCTTTGAAGGTTCTCAACCCAGAATCTTCAGAATCAAGCTAGGAGACAAGTGGTTTTCCCTTCTAGAACCAGAAGCACTTGCAGGAAAGTTGAACAGGTAACCTCTTACTTTGCTGGAAATTACTTCCACCTCTAGTTGTATCCTGAATGTCTTGATGGGCACCTATATTTTGATGAGATGATACATAAATTGTTAATGATGTGAATACTTGTCAGTCCTGGTAAAGGGTGGTGGCTGCTACAGTTCTGGAATACATGTACACTCTCCTGTGCTGGGGGTGTAGCTCATTAGTAGAGTGCTTGCCTAGCATGTTCAAGGTCCTGGATTTGATCCCCAGCACTGAAAAGAAAAGAAAAGAAAGAAAGAAAATGAAAATTAAAGTATCTAATACCTCTCCTATAGTAGATGATTTCTTTGTTTCCTATCATGATCAATTTAAAGATAATTCTTTTCTGGTTGGCCATTTATGTTTTATATGTTTTAATTTTTCCTATAATTAATTATTTTAAGTGAGAAAAATTAGTTTTTGTGTGTTTACACAGGGGTTTCCTGGAAGCATCTTCATGCCATCCTATCAAAACCATAAATGAGAAACTCATTGCTGAATTGGGCACAGCTTTCCCTCTGAAAATGCTGAAGTGTTCCTGGCCCCTGCTGCCACAGGAAAGCACCAGTGTTTTCCCTTCCTGGAACTGTGACATTCTGTCTGCCTTTTGGATTAGTCTCTGTGAAGATAACTTAAATTCCAAGTCTACGACTGATGAAATAACACAAGAAATTGAGGACTCTCTAGTATCATTTTCAGAACTTAGCCTTCCCAAGAGTCCTAGAGGAGATGGTAATGAAGAAGCTCCTGAAGGAATCCATGGACAAATCAAGGTCTGCCTTAGATTTTCTCTTCTAGTTCATGTTCAGGCTGTCATTCAAGCACCAGACTTCCTCCCAGGTTCTTTGCACATCCTCAGTGGACTTGTTTTTCGGAAGTGCCATATTTTGCCATTCACAATGCCAGCATTTCATGAGACTTTAATTATCCTTGGGGTTAATCAGAATCTGAAGCATGACTGTCTTTTATCATTGCTGGATCACCTAAAAGGCATTCTAGATAGCCTTTTGATCCAGACACCATTGGAGGATGCTAAGATGAGCAGTTCAGTAGAGTTTGTCCTTCATCCAAATGGAAAAGATTATATGATTCAGGTGAAGTCTCCTAATTTTGGCCCAGATTATGTCAAAGATCTTATTATTGGGGCTGTCATCACATCTGCTACAACCATTACACATAAGGATCAATGTTTTGTGATTGTATCTATAAACTTGGACTTATTAACTATGGTTGTTTGGGATATCTCTGACTGGAGAATGTTGTGGACCTTTGATAACCGTTTCCTGAAAAATTTTGTCCCTGAGAAAATAGTACCCTTTAAAAGCTATTCCCTGTATCCTCCATGCTATGTGCATGACATTAGTTTTTGGTTAGATGAGAAGAAAAGATTTGATGAACTAGAGTTTCACACTGTGGCCCGAGCAGTGTCCCAAGACACTATTACATCCATACAGTTACTTGGTCGTTTTCAGGATCCAAGGACTGGACAGATCAGCCTATGCTATAGACTGACCTACCAGACATGTGATAAGGCCCTTACACAGCAACAGGTAGCATTAATGCAGTGCCAGTTTAGAAAAGAGATTCAACAACAGCTACGTGTTACACCACGATAGTTTAGTAAATTCATTTCCACAGTATGATCCTTCATTGTATTCAGATGAAAAAGAGTAACTTGCAATTGGTTGGGTGTCCTCTCTGGACTATGTTTTGTTTTTAAATCTTTTTCTCTGTGTGTATTAGCACTGTTGGTTGATAAAAGATAACTGTAACTGTATCACTCAGATTTACAGACTGTAATATGATTGGGGATATTTGTGGAGTTGTACAGTATTTTGATCTTGAATAACAGACAATCCCCACCCCCAAACAAAACAAAACAACAGTTTCCTGTACTTTAGTGCTCTGTTGCTGAAGAGGCAATAGAACTTAGATGTCTAATCAGATATATTTATAAATATATTTTCTACATTGTCAGTTCTGGTTCCCTTAACTGTATTATCACACTAAACTTATAAGGTTGGTTTTTGGGATAAGGCCAACATTTATGAGCTTTGCAGGTGTTTTATAATTTATGTTATTATTATCATGATGTCACCATGCCTTTTCTGTAGTTGACTTATTAAAGTCATGGAACCAATAAGTGTCAAATTTAGGATTAATATTTGGGTTGGACCCTCAAACGGTGGTGAACTTATGGCATGTATTTCGCAGTGAGCTATTTGTATCACTGAACGCTCTGAAAGGTTTGCTATCGCTGCTCTAAAGCCATGTTCTTCCTGCTACTTTCTGTTACTTTTCCTTCCTTATTCTTGGTCAGCAGGAAAAGGATATATATGATATATCCAAACTGCATGTTTAACCTGATAAGTAGTGACTGCATATGGGAATTGAGTAATAGGATCAATCTCTTTCAATACTTGGGAAATTATATTTAGTGTGAAATCATACTCTTCTGGGACTGTTGATTTCAGCACTTCACTTATAAACTTGTTTGTGGCACAGAGCTTGTGATTGGGGGAGTGGACAGAATATCAGGATTAAATGAATGATTATCAAGATCAGTTATGTTATGAGCCAAGGATATAGCTCAGTGGCACCGTGCCTGCCCTCCCAAGGTCCTGAGTTCGATCCCTGGTACTCCCACCCCCCCAAAAAAAGATCAGTTATGTTATCAGCAATGTGCCTTTGTAAAACTGCCTGTATGAAGTTAAGGGTTTTCTCTTGATTTGGTGGGAAGAAAATGGGTTTGTAAGTCAGTCTTCAGTTGGAATATGGCACCACCATTTACTAACTATGCTATTTTGGGCCTTATCAAGACTACTTTTTTGGGGGGGGTACCGGGATCGAACTCAGGTCCTTGTGAGGCAGGTGTCAGAACCACTGAGCTAAATCCCTGGCCCAAACATCAAAGTTCACGTTTGTTTGTTTTTGGTATCAGGGATCGAACTCGGGTCCTTGCGCTTGTGCAGCAGGCAGTGAAACCACTGAGCCAAATCCCCGGACCTTTTGGGCCTTATCAATATAAGGCCCTTATCAATAAAACAAGGTGGTTGTGAGAATTAAATTTTTTTTGGGGGGGGGACCAGGGATCAAACTTGGGAACTTGAGCTTGTGAGGCAGGCAGCAGAAACACTGAGCTAGATCCCTGGCCCCTAGGCTTGTACTTTTGATCCTCTTGCCTCAGCCTTTCAGAATGCTGGATTGCATACATGTGTGCACTACAATGCCTGGGTAAGAATTAAAATTTTAAAAAGGAATAAAATGTAAAATTGCTTACCACAGTGCTGTAGAAGCAACAACAGTCACGATGTATGGTTGAATTTGGTGCACAGAATTTCATCAGTGTTTCACTTCTTAGTCTACATTCTGGCATTACTGTTTTGTCTCTGAAGCACTATGAGCTACTGGCTGTCCTTGTCACTCAACGAAATACAGAGAGGGCAAGGTCTTAAAATGACCTTTTACAGACCTCTCCTTTAGTGGGCAGCTGTGCTAATTATCTTTAACTGAATACCTCGGAACACTTCACTTTTATAGAATTGTGTAACCACTTTTTATTTGTGCTTTCATTTAAAGTTTTTTTGTTTTTTTTTTTGGTACCGGGGATAGAACTCGGGTCCTTGCACTTGCGAGGCAGGCAGCGGAACCACTGAGCTAAATCCCTATTGAAGGCTAGTTTTTATAGGTGAGTGAAGAATGCTGAAAAGTGAAGAAAGAGGGAAAAATACCGAGAGTTCAAAGTAGGTGGATGAGGAACGCCAACTCTCAGGTTCCTTTAGTTTGCTACTCGGGAATTTGCCCTAATTGGCCCAACAATATTATAATTTAGTCTTTTCTGCGCATGTCAAAGTCTTTTGTCCCTAGGCGGACACCGTTTGACTGCTAAGATTTGTCTGAGCTCTCGCTGACTTCGTAGAGTGCGTAATTCTACCTTTTTTTCCGCGCTTGCCATGGTGAGCCGAGGGGCTCGGCAGCGACTGAAGGGCGGCGGCGGCAGTAGCAGCGGGGACACGGCCTCGGCCGCGGACAAGCTGCGGGAGCTGCTGGGCACCCGAGAGGCCGGCGGCGTGGAGCACCGACCCGAGTACGTGTGCCGGTGCGGCAGGGGGCGTGGCCGGGTCGGGGCTGCCCGCGAGGGTCTGGTCTGCCTGGAGTGTGGCTCCCATCTCTGGGCCCCGGCCCTTTGTTCGGCCGGGCCTTTCTGCTCTTCCGGGAGGACTGGCGTTGAGGTTCAGTCTTCACCCCGCGTTAGAGTCTCTTCTCTCGTTGAGAAACCCTCAAGCGCGGGTTTGTGATGCTTCTGGCCAGGCCCCGCTGGTTTCGTGGTATTTCTTGGCATGGGCAGAGCCTCTGTGGGAGATATTGGCCTTTTGCAGTTGTTTCTCACAGCTTTCATTTCCCTCCAGAAGATCCTCCTTTACTTTTATATGTGGGCCCCCAGCCTCTAGCACCTGACGGCAGTCACCTCTCCCCAAGTTGGGAGACTTCAGGCTAGGATTGCTTTAAGACTAGCTGTCGGGCCGGGCACTTAGCTCAGTGGTTCCACCGCGAGCCTCGCAAGCACAAGGTCATGAGTTCTATCCCCGGTATCCCTCGGTAGCCGTCAACACATGGAATCGGAGCAGGATATGCATTTTGTACCTATTAGGTCGCTGTTCACTTGAACATATGGGGAAATGAATAAAGCGATCGAAGGTAGCAACTCTGTTAAGAGAAGAAAGGAATATGAGAACACTGAGGCTTTCAAGTGAGTCATTCTTTAGGTGACCTGAAATAAACAGAGTATTGTAGATACGACAAGCTAAGAGGAAGAAATTAGTTCACACCTTAAAAGTGGTAGCAGTATTATTCATTTTACTTTACCTTATTCATTTTACTCAGAACAAACGGTTCACATTTTTTAGTGAATGAGTTAAGTACTGTATTTGTTTCTTGCTTTTCTTGTTCTTTCTGTCTAGTTTTACTCCTTCTGTTTAGAAGGTCCTTCCTGACACATGCTATTTTTTTTTTTACACGTGCTATTTTTGTTAATTTGATTTTTTCTTCTGAGCAGATTATCTGGAAACAAAGCAGGTCAAGTCTGGGCACCTGAAGGATCTACTGCTTTCAAGTGTTTGCTCTCAGCAAGGTTGTGTGCTGCTCTTCTGAGCAACATCTCTGACTGTGATGAAACGTTCAACTACTGGGAACCAGTAGGTGATTTTAGTTTTTGGGTTTTTGTTCTTGACTTTTGTCTCTTGGGATTTATTACCAGTCAAGATACAAGTAATATGTAAGCGTGGCTACTAGTAAAATAACTTTTTGCTTTTAATTCCTAAAAGCTGTTTATTTACTTACTATTGAAGGTTGTAGGAAATTTTTCTAGTTTAGTCAAAGATGTGATTTGTAATTATCTTTTAAAACTATTTGGAGATAGTTTTAAAAGTTAATTACCATAGGGCTGGGGATTTAGCTCAGTGGTTCTGCAGCCTGCCTGGAAAGTGCACGGTCCCCAGTTTGATCCCTGGTACCAAAAGAAGGTAACTACCATAAAACCTAAAGGAATAACACCTCCTTATTCTACTTCTCATGTCTGAATTCTGCTTCCCAGAAGCAACCGCTTTCTTTCAGTGCTTTATTTATCCCAATGTTTATCAAAATAGTGCAACTAAGTATGCTTATAATGCTATTTTTTATTTAGAATTAGAATTTTGATTAGATTTAGAATTCAGAAGTTAAATTTTCATATAACATTTTTCATCAAAAAAATGTAGAAATGATGTTTAGTGTGGTTATATAAGATTTAGAGTTTAAATTTTGGGCAAAGACTCTTTAAAAGAGTAAGAGGGTAGGCCAGGGATTTAGCTCAGTTGTTCCACCGCCTGCCTTGTAAGTGCAAGGTCCCGAGTTCAATCCCCGGTACCAAAAAAAAAAGAAAAAAGAAACTGATCGACACTTTCGGGCCAGGGATTTAGCTCAGTGGTTCTGTCGCTTGCCTTGCAAGCACAAGGACCCGAGTTTGATCCCTGGTACCAAAAAAAAAACCAAAACCAAAACAAACAAAAAGAATAAGAGGGTAAAATTTGAGGTTTCAGTATTGATCAGTCTTCTAGAATTTATAATATCTTAATATTTTTAACATCAGGTCATTTTCTTTCTTTTTAAAATTTTATTTATTTACTTCTTTACTTATCTATTTTTTCTTTTTATGATTTGGGTACTGGGGATCGAGCTCAGGTCCTTGCGCTTTCAAAGCAGGTGCTGGAACCACTGAGCTAAATCCCCAGCAGGTCATTGTTATCCTTTTCTTATCCATTAGTTGCAAATGTTGAGAAATTTAGCATTTTTGCATATCTTTATCTCTTTAATGTTTCTACCCAGAATCTTTACCTGTGTCCTCATAAGAGTTTTTGGGCAATTAATTTACTTATTTTGGTTTTTGAGTCAGGGTCTCATTATGTAGTTCAGGCTGGCCTTGAACTTATTGTGTAACCTGGATGGTTTTTTGAACTCTCAGTGATCTTCCTGCCTCAGCCTCCCAAGTGCTGGGATTACAGACATGCCTGGTGGGCAGTTTAACTCTTACTCTGTTTTTTCTTTTAGACACACTACCTCATCTATGGGAAAGGGTTTCAGACTTGGGAATATTCCCCGGTGTATGCCATTCGTTCTTATGCTTATCTGTTGCTTCATGCCTGGCCTGCTGCATTTCATGCAAGAATTCTACAAACTAATAAGGTAAGGATAAGTGAACCTGAGAACAGTTACAAATGATCAAGAGGTAAGTCTCTGGAAAAAGTTTGAAAAGAGAACAAAACAGATTGGGAGCTAAGAGGGGATTTTTTTTTTTTCCCTTTTGAGACAGGGTCTAACTATGTTGTCCAGGCTAGACTCAGGTGATCCTCCCATTTCAGCTTCCTTGAATAGCTGGGATTATGGGCATAGGCCATTATGTCCAGTGAAGAGGGTACTTTTTTTTTTTTTTGGTACCAGGGATCGAACTCAGGACCTTGCACTTGCAAGGCAGGCATGGTGCCACTGAGCTAAATCCCTGGCCCAAGGTACTTTTTTTATTGGTACTGGGGATCAAACTTGGGTCCCTGTCCTTGCAAGGCAAGCAGTGGAACCACTGAGCTAAATCCCCAGCCCCAAGGTACTTTTTAAAAAAGAATCATTTATTCATTTATTCAACAGACATTAACAGAGCAACATTTATTTAATAGACATTGTGTTAAGTGACCTAGCTATAAACAACGATCATGTCCCTGCCTTCACGGAACTTAAGTTTAGTGGGGAAGATGGGCATTGAACAAGTAATTCTAAATGCAGTGAATCTTTTGGCAGGTGGAGGGGGAAAAGTACAATATATAGTGGTATAGAATATTAGGAGGGCCTAATTTAAGCTGTGTGCTGAAGAATAATTAAGAGTTCACTGAGCCTGGAACAGCTATGTACTTGGGAAACTGGTAGGGGGATGGAAAGTTTGACACCGGCCTGGAAAACTTAGCAAGACCCTGTCTCAACATAAAGTTTAAAAAGGTCTGAAAGGACTACTATCTAGATTATATAAAGAACTTAAAAAAAATCAGACCCCCCCCCCCAAATTTAAAGACCCAATTTAAAAATGAGCATCGGAGATGAGCAGACATTTCTCAGACAAAGAAGTAGAAGCAACAAATAAACATGGAAAAATTTTCAACATCACTGGTCATTTGAGAGATGCAGATGAAAACAACACTGAGATCCCATCCCACTCCAAAAAAAATGGCTGCTATCAAGAAATCAACCAACAGCAGGGCCAGGGATTTAGCTTAGTGGCGCCATGCTTCGTGCTTGCCTCACAAGCCCAAGGTCCTGAGTTCAATATCCGGTACCAAAATAAAAAAAAGAAAAAGAAAAAGAAATCAACCAATAACAAATGCTGGGGGCCAGGGATTTAGTTCAGTGGTTTCACTGCCTGCTGCGCAAGCCCAAGGACCGGAGTTCGATCCCCGGTACAAAAAAAAAAAAATGCTGGCAGGGCTTCAGGGAGGAAGGAACTCTTATCCACTATTGGTGGAAGTGCAGACCGGTGCAACCACTGTGGAAATCAGAATGGAGATTCCTCAAAAAACTAGGATTACAGGTCTCAGTTGACCCCGCTATTCCCCTACTGGGTATGTTCTCCAAAGAATTAAAAGCGGCTGGGGATTTAGCTCAGTGGTTCCATGCAAGGTCCTGAGTTTGATCTCCGGTACCCCCCCCCCCAAAGAATTAAAAGCATCATACCACAGTGACATATGCGCATCCATATTTTTAGCAGCACAGCTTGTTAATAGTTAAATCTTGGAAATAGCCCAAAAGCCCATCAACTGGTGAGTGGATAAAGAAGATGTGTTTTGGGTTTTTTTTTTTAATAAAATGGAGTACTATTCAGCCATAAGGAAGATAAAGTTGAGATATTTATAGCTAAATGGATGCACCTTGTAAGTGAAATAAACCGAACATACGTGTAAATACTGAATCCATTTCTCTGGTGTGAGAAACTGAAGGTGTAAATGAGGACCAAAATGTATAATAGATATTGTGAAATAGGAAGAAAGTGTTCAAAGGGAAAGGGGAACTCGGGGTGGGGGCAGGGGAAAGGAAAGAAGGGAAAGAAAAAAATTCAAAGTAAGAAGGAAAAAATGGAAACAAAGCTTATGTATGTAGGGGGGCCGTGGAAGGGTAGAAGGGAGGGCAAGGGAATGGGAAAAGCTAAGAATCAAAATATATCATGCACAGGTACAAATTCTTGATGATGAATGTGATCATAAGGTATACCTAAATGTACTAATAAACTCAATTTATTTTATTTTTTATTTTTTGGAAAGAGAAAACAAACTTTAGTAATGGGGATTGAGTAAAAAAAAAAGCAATCATCTGCTGTGTTGTTCTATGCTTCTGTAGTAACAAAACTATAATGTATGAGAGTAACTGGGGAACAGGTTATATGTAAGAAAACTATTTGATTCCCTAACACATGGTATTTCAACATACTATTTTAATAAGTCTTGCCTATATTTCTGTAAGAATAACAAAGATTTGAATAGCTTTATTGAGGTTTAATTGACAGGTAAGCTGCACGTCCATAAAATGTACAATTTGGTAAGTTTCACATGTTATATGATCACATCACCACGGGCATAACTGAACATAACTATCACTCCAAAGTTTCTGACCTATTAAAGCATTGCTGCCCTCCTTGATCCCTGCGTTCCTAGGCAACCATTAATCTGCCATCGCTATACATTAGCTTCTGTTTCCTGGACTTTCATATAAATGTAATCATTAGTGTACCAGATATACTTGCTTTTTGTTTGGCTTCTTTCACTTAGAATTATTTTGAAATTCAGCTATGTTATCATGTGTATCCATACTCCATCTATTTTTTTGTTTTGTTTTGTTTTGTTTTGTTGAGACAGGGTTTCACTGTGTACAGTAGTTCAGGCTGGCCTTGAACTGGTGCCACCACACCTGGCTCTCCATGTTATTGCTGAGAGATGTTCTGTTATATAGATATGCCAGCAGTTTATTCGTTCACATTTGGACACCCGGGTTGCTTCTAGTTTTTTGGTTACTACAAATGAAGCTGCTATGGAATGTTCACTTAAAAGTCTTTTTGTGGATACACGCTTTCATTTCTCTTAATTACTTGGGAGTAGAATTGTTGGGTGATATGATTGGAGTATGTTTAACTTTTTTTTTTGGTACCGGGGATCAAACTCTGGTCCTTGCACTTGTGCATCAGGCAGTGAAACCACTGAGCTAAATCCCCGGCCCTATGTTTAACTTTTTAAGAAACTATCAGCCTGTTTTCCAAGGAAGTTGTATCATTTTATAATTCCATCATGAGTATATGAGAAAAACTTCGAGTTTTGAGTTTGAAAGTATCTAGTGGTTACTGCTTGAATACTCATAGTATACAAGCTGTGCAAATCATGTGCCAGAGAAATGACTTGAGCATGTAAGGAGCCTACAGGATATTAAGACGGGATATACAGTAATACCTCAGTTCATGAATGCTTCTGTTTGCGAACAATCCGGTTCTCAAACAGAAGTGTTAAATAACATTTTGCTTTTGTTCACATACTCCACATCGGGTGACAAACACAGCCATGGTCATCTTCCCCACACAAACACAAACACAGCCATCTTCCCTGAAATCATAAAACAAATTAAGGTATGAACCACAGTATTGCTCTCAGTATCTGTGTGTCTCCACATATATGCAGAGCACTGTGCAGCAGGATGATGTCAACCCAGAGGTCCAGACCATGAGTGTGGAAGTCCTGGCCTAGTGAGGACAGTGAGCTCATTAAAGGAGGAGGGGAGCTAGCCAAGATGAGTAGGACACTGTGGGAAAGAGCTACAAGTAAATGCATCAGTTAGGTTAAAACTAATGTCAATGTTAAGCACTACTGTTGGTATGAAGCACTATTTCCATCAGTCTGCCTCCTAAAGATCTCTGTCGGGATCTTTATCGGTTATTGCTGCCTGCCACTCTACCCCAAAATGAGTGGCTTCAGACAACAGTCATTTATTCTTTCTCATATGCCTGTGGGTCAGTGGGCAGTCCTACTGACTTGCACCAGCCCAGCTCAATCCCTGCAAGATCCCAGTTTGGGGCCAGCGAGCTGTGAAGAGGGCAGCTGTGCTCCTGACTGCACCACACAGGTCCCCTCCTGCTGCAGGCCAGTCCAGACTGCTTCTCATTGTGGTTTAGGCTGAGAATGCCAAGTGTCCTTGGTCAAGCTCCTCCCGAGGCCAATGCAGATTCAAAGTAAGGAGCAGAGGTAACGTCACCGTAGGATGTATGGGCATGGGTGGAGGATCAGAGCCTGTCTTCATTAACCTACTACATCCTCAAAGACCATACTGACCATCACTTGTCACTGTTTAATTTAATTCTTTATCTGACTATGTCTTCGAGCCAGAATCTGGCTGAGACCAAAGAAGTAAGCAAAATAGGTCTGTCTCCTGATCCAACTCCAAGTTGCATGATTGGTCATCCTCCTCACAGTAGATTAAGTTTTGGGCTTTTTTTTCCCTTTTTTTTGGTACTGGGGATCAAACTCAGGACTTTGCGCTTGCAAGGAAGGTGGCAGCACCACTGAGCTAAATCCCCAGCCCTGCTTTTTTTTTTTTTTTTTGGTACCAGGGATCAAACTCGAGTCCTTGGGCTTGCGCAGCAGGCAGCGAAATCACTGAGCTAAATCCCCGGCCCTTTTTTTTTTTTTTTTTTTTTGAAACAGGGTCCTAGTATGTAGTCCATGCTGGCCTTGAACTCACTATGTAGCCCAGGCTGGCCTCAAACTTGCAGTGATCCTTCTGCCTCAGCCTCCCGAGTACACCACCATGCCTGGCTCTCAGCAGATTAAGTTTTTAAATTAGTAGCTGCATAGTGACCTCTACTAAAACTGTAGGGGCTGTGTATATACTCTGAAACACAACTGGCAAGAGTCTGAAACAGGCAATTCTTGCCTACTCATCCTCTCTCTTGGGGTACTGGGGGTAGAACCCAGGGCCTTGTGCTAAAACAAGTGCTTTACCATTGCATCACATCTTTAGACCTTTACAAAAATTAAAAAAAAATATTTTGAGACTGGGCCTCACTAAATTGTCATGGCTGGAGTCAAATTTGTAATTTTCTCTCTTTTTTTTTTTGCTGTTCTGGGTTCCTAATTACCTCCACCCACATCCCGAATTTTATACAGGGTCTAAGTCACTAAATTGGCCAGGCTGTGCTCAAACTTGCCATGGGCTCCCAAGTACCAGCTGGAATTACAGGCTGCTAGGATTACAGGTGCATGCCATCACGCCCAGGTATTTTGTTTCAGCTAGCATAGAATTCATGTTCGGGAGAGTGTCACCCCAGATGATTTGTTGTTTTGTGTCGAGTCACGTGGCCAATACCATATCCAAGAGACCTGTAAGGAAGGCATCATTGATTTTCAGCAGACCTCACGCCTAGCAAACTGCTCTTCCCCACGTATTATGAATAAGGTTGCTCTTCTTAGAGGAAATGGGTGTGTGTGTCCCAGGGAATTTCTCCTTTGTAGAAGGCGGCTAGGAGGGAGAGCCTAACAATGGTTTTCAATGCGTCTCGTGAAAATAATTCTGCCGTGTTACCAGATGGGCTTTTACCAAATTACAGATTGGGGCACAATTTTTTTTTTCAGTACTGGAGGTCACACCCAGGGGTAATTCTACCACTGAGCCACACGGCTAGTCCTTTAGAGACCGGGTCTCCATAACTGCCCATGCTGGTCACTAGTGCTGTCTCAGCCTCCCCCGAAGCTGGGATCACAGGTGTGCGCCAGCCGCCTGGCCAACCCACGGACTCTACCAAACCATGAACTTGTATCCAGGGGTCGGGTGTGCATTGCCCCTGCATCTAACCTGCTTCCCTAGGAAAACCCATCCCATGTGGCCTCACAGGGCCAGCACCCCTAGGAATTCGCATTTTAAATAGGCACCGCCTAAGACTTGATTCTGATCCCTTAGTGGGCAATTGGCAGGTAGCAACATACCGCCCACCACTGCTTGGCTCAGCGCCCAGACCCCGTGTCCCCAGACCCACGGGCCCCAAAGGGTAAACTCAATTTTAAAAAAAGGTTTAAAAAGGTCTGAGGAGGTAGTTCAGTGGTGTGCTCTCTTAGCATGTACCAGACCTTGTGTCAAATCCCAGTACCTCAAAACAGTATAAAATTTGATCCCCGGTACAAAAAAAAGAAGTACAAAAAACAAAAACAGAAATGTTAACTGGGACCTGACCTTTTTAGTTTTCAGGAATTTGACTATGATGTGTCTTGGTGTAGAATTTTTTTTAGTTTATCTTGTTTGAAGTTTTCTCAGCTTCTTGAATCTTTAGGGTTATGCCTTTTGCAAAATTGAGGGATTTTTTTTTTCTTAGCTGTTATTGTTTTGAGTACTTCTTTTTGAAGCTTTGCCATTTTTCCTTTACTTTTGGCACTCTATTGATATAAAGGTTATTTTTTTAATTAGTCCTGAGACTGTATTGTCCTTTTTAAAAAGTATGTTTTCTTTTTTTCTTTTTTTTGGTACCGGAGATCGAAGTTGGGACCTTGCATTTGCAAGGCAGGTGCCGAAACCACTAAGCTAAATCCTTGGCCCAAAAATCTGTTTTCTTTATGTTGCTCACATTGAGTAATTTCTGTTCTCTGTCCTCCAATGCACTGATTCTCTCCTCTGTCCAGTTCATTTCCATCTTGAGGTAGAGAGACAGGCCTTGGTTGGAGTGTTTTTGTCTGTGCCCTTTCACATTTCTAGTTGCCAGCTTCTTGAGTTTCTTGTCTGGAGTATACAAGGCAAAAAGAAGACCCATGGAATTTCCCTTTATGTTATTCCTCTACCTTTCAGTCTTCCTTTTTTTTTTTGAGACACGGTTTCACTGTATAGTTCAAACTGACCTTGAATTTGTTATCTTCCTGCCCCAGCCTCCAGAGTGTTGGGATTAAGTGTGTGCCACCATGCCCAGAACCTTTCATGTTCAGAGTTTTTGATGTACTTAGCAGGAATAATAGGGAAAAGGCCTATCTTCACTGAAGCAGAAACCCCTAATTAAAGAACTGAAGAAGTTTTCCTGGAAGAGAAGAATGGGAGTGAGGGAGGAAATTGGGAACAGTCATTGTCTTAGTTAGTTTTCTGGTTGCTGATACAAAATACCCGACATCCACAGTTAAAGGAGGAAAGGTTTATTTAGGTCACAGTTTGTAGAGATTTTAGTTCATAGTTGGCTGGCTCCAAGGCAGAGTGGCATGGGAGAGGGGCATCACAGAGGAGAAATAGTTCATGGTGGGCAGAGGTAACAAAGCAAAGAAGCAGCAAGTAACAAATGACCACACTAGCCCTCTTTCTGTCCCTTATATTTTATCCAGGCTACCCACCCTTAGGGCCACCCTTAATCTTACCCAGTACTGTGCAGATCAATAAGTGCATTAATTTATTTTTTTTTTCTGGTACTGGGGATCGAACTCAGGACCTTGTGCTTGCCAGGCAGTTGCAGCACCACTGAGCTAAATTCCCGGCCCCTAGTGCATTAATTTAGTAATCACACACCCTTGATCCCAGCATCACACAGTTAATCCCAACATTACATACTCCAGATCTAGCCACCTCTGAAAAGCCCCACCTGTGACTGAATGAGGCCTTGGGGGGACATCTAGATACAAGGCATAACATCTAGGCTGAAGGTGCTGTGGTTGAGAAGAGTCCAGGATGGCCGTTTGTTTTTCCCTCCTCCTTCTCCTTTGTCTCTCTCTCTCTTTTTTTTTTTTTTGTGGTGGTGAGGATTGAACCCAGGGCCTCATATTCAACTGTATCTCCAAGCCTTTTTTGTTTTTTTTTTAAGACAAAGTCTTGCTAAGTTTCCCAGGCTGGCCTCAGCTTCATGATCCTCCTTTTTCAGCCTCCGAAGTAGCTAGGCAACATAGCCTTCTTATATAAATAAGTTTGAACTTTCAAAGAGAGAGTGCTGCGGGGTAGATTAGATGAGACTGAGGTAGAAAGAGCCTAGATATCTGCAAGACCTGGTAGAATCTATTAAATAATTATGCTGTTTTTTATTTTCTTCCCCCCAAATATATTATGGAGTCATTGAAAGGTTTTAGACAGAAAAGAGACATACTTGCATTTGCATTTTAGAATGATCAGAACTAAAAAAAAAAAAAAGAGGAGTAGAATGATCAGAACTGCATCTGTGGAAAGTGAGAGCATACTGTTTCCCTTCCCTATTTAGTGTCTCATTTCTGGTTCTTTGAACTTGTCAGAGGAAAGATAATATAAGATGAAGCACTCAGTAGAGAACCAATAATATATAATGCTGAGGGTTTTTATTTCTACATGATTATCTGCTCTCACTTTAAACTTGACATGTCCCATACTGAATTCTTCCTCTTGCATCAGTAACATTATTATATCATTGATGTAAACAACAAGCAAAACAGGGAGGAAGACTTCCCTTCTCTTTTTCTTAGGTCAAATTTCCTTTTCCCTGTTAATTTTGCCAGAGAGATTCACCAGGGACCTACCTGCCAAAGGGAATTGTAGTTATAGAATCCCAGCGCTACCATCATAATCCTGAGGAGTAAAGAAGACTGGGTTATTGCTGAGAAAGAGTATGTTAATAATTGGCACCTCTAGTGATGGATATCTATCTTTCTTTCTTTCTTTTCTTTTTTGGTACTGGGGATCAAACTCTGGACCTTGGGCTTGCGAGGCAGACGGCGGAACCACTGAGCTAAATCTCCAGCCCTTCCTTCCTTCCTTCCTTCCTTTCTTTCTTATTTATTTATGATATTTGGAATTGAACCAACTGAGTTACATGTCAACTCTTTAATTTTTTTTTTTGATACTGGGGATTGAACTCAGGACCTTGGGCTTGTGAGGCAGGGGGCGGAACCACTGAGCTAAATCCCCAGCCCTTTAGACAGAATCTTAAGTCTCAAGGTTGCCCAGGCTGGACTTGAACTTGCAGTTTTCCTGCCTCAGCCTCCCAGAGTGCTGGGATTATAGGTTTATATCACTATATCTGGCCCTTCCCAACTTTTTTACACCCAAGTAGAACACTTCTGTATTATTCCCTTCTGCATGTGTATGGATTTCACGCTTCAGTATAATCAGGTCCCACACATAGACCCTTTGCTCTCCACCTTTGCTCTCCTTTGCTATTCCACGCAGCAATAGTTCCAGCTTCCTCACCTCTCCTAACTTGATATTTTTGACTTTTTCATGCATTTGATATTCTCATTTTGACTACATTTCTGTGGTTATTAGAGAGGTGGAGCATTTCTTCACATATTTATTCATAATTCTTATTTCCCTTTATGATTTACCTGTTTTATATCCTTTGCCCATTTTTCTATTGGATTTTCTGTTTTTTCCCCCTTGTTGGTGGAATTTCCCACTAGTAATTGTTCGTAGGTTTTAGAGGCTGTCTTGCATATCCTTTATCTAGACAGTCACCTCTCTATTAACTTTGTGGACCTTTGTCAAACAGAAATCCTTAACTTTGATATAGTCAAGTGGTCAAATCGGTCAGCTTTTCTCATATGGTTGGTAGGTTTTGGATCTTTTTAAACAAAATCTTTTTTTCACTATGTCATAGAGATATTCTTCTGTATTTTCTTCAGTTAGCTTTATAATTTACCTTTTTTTTTTTTTTTTGTGGTACCAGGGATCGAACTTAGGACCTTGTGCTTGCAAGGAAAGTGAGGTACCACTGAGCTAAATTCCCGGCCCTATAATTTTACCTCTTTCTTAGGAGACTTGAAGTTTGTTTTTATAAAATGCAAAAAGATCCAACTTTACTTTTTGCTATTCAGTGAACTGATTTTTCTAGCACCATCCATTAAATAATTCATCTGTTTCCTCTAATTAGGTATTCCTCTAATGTAATACCTCTGTATTACATCTTACTCCCATATGTGTATGGGTCTGTTTCTGTTTTCTTTATTCATTGTCATTGATGTCTTTGTTAAGTAGTAGCATATTGCTTTTTTTTTTTTTTTGGTACCAGGAATCAAACTCAGGTCCTTGCCAGGCAGGCGGCGGAACTACTGAGCTAAAGCTAAATCCCTGGCCCCTTTATGGCTTTGATTGTTATAGTTTTGTAATGTAAATAACTGAAGAATGAATTTCTTGCTTTGTCATTTATAAGATTTGTATTTGTTTTTTTTTTGGTACTGGGGATCGAACTTGGGTCCTTGCACTTCCACAGCAGCATAAGATTTGTATTTAAAAAATCATTTTAGAATTAGTTTTTCCCACACCTAAATCCTGCTAGGTTTTTATTAGAGTTGTATTCAATTTACATATTAATATGAGAATTAATACTTTTATGTGTTGTATTTACCTAAATGAAGTGATATATTTATCTAAATGAAAACTTAGGTTTTCTGTTTTTTTTGTGTGTTTTTTGAGACAAGGACTCGCTGTGTAGTCCAGGCTGGCCTTGAACTCATGGCAATCCTCCTGCCTCAGCCTCCTGAGTGCTGGGGTTACAGGCATGTGCCACCACATCTGGCTCAGGTTTTTTGTTTTTTAATACAGTTTTAAAATGTGGGCTGGGGATTTAGCTCAGTGGTTCCGCTGCCTGCCTCACAAGTGCGAGGTCCCGAGTTCGATCACCGGTACCAAAAAATTTTTAAAATGTATCCATTTTAATCTTATGTAGTTTTTGACAGATTAATGCCTAGATTCTTTGTGCTTTTTGTTCTCATTGTAAATACTGTCTTTTTTGTTGTCAGTTTTTTACTGATATAGAAGAACACGATGGATTTTTTTTTAAAAAAAATCTTAATATCGAATATATGATTGAATTTCCTTATTAGTGCCATTGGTTTATCTATCAGGTCAATCCCTTGGGTTCTTATCATCTGTGTATATATTTTAGTTCATTTTTTGTTGCTTTAGCAAATACCTGGAGCTGAATAGTTTATAAAGAAAAAAGGTTTTTTGGTCCATGATTTTGGTGGTTGGTGAGTCCAGACAGCTTGGTGTCAGCATCTTGGCAAAGACCCTCTGGCTGCATCATACGACAGAGAAGCAGAAAGGGCTTTTAGGCTGAGACAGTTGTGCTCGCTTTATAACAATCAAGGGAACTAATCCACTCCTATGAGACTCCTTATTCCTAAGGGAGCACTCATCCATTTATGGGGTGGAGCCCTCTTGACCCAATTAACTTCCATTAGGTCACATGCCTTCTAAGTTCACCATCTTGACATCATCACACTGGGGATCACACTTCCAGCACATGAACCTTGCGGGGACAGACTATCTCCAAACCATAGCAGTGTATTTAGTTTCCTTTATTCTATTTGTTATACTTCATTTCTTTTTTGTGTCTTTTTGCATGGATTAGAACTTTCAATTACTTGTCGAATATTAAGACAGGGGACGTGGTTGTCCTGTTCCCAAATATAATTTTTATATTAGTTCATGTTAATTTTCAACTTTCTAGATGTTTATTTGTACTGTCTTATTAAATAAGGAGTCCTTAAAAGTAGAAATTTATCTGAAATTACCTGTATTCCTAGTAGCATCTGGAATAGTAGTCATTGCATAGTACTATACTCATTGTGTAGTAGGTTTTCAGTATGACTTATTAAATTAATGAATGAATGTGATCACTTGAACTCATTTTGGATTGTGTTGGTTAGTGCTGAACATAGACAGTATTTCCAAACTATATGTACTTATGTTAATCATACTGTGCATTTAACTAGTGTTTATATTCTATGGAATTTAACCCTTATTTTGTTGATTTATTTTGAGACAGGATCTTTCATGTAGTCCAAGCCAGGTTTGAACTCACTCTGTAGCTCAGGTAGGCCTTGAACTTGCCATCTTCTTGCTTTAGTCTCCCGAGTACTGGGATTATAGGCATGTGCCACCACACCTGGTTAATTTAATGATCAAACATATGATGTTCTGCAGTATGAAAACTATTTAATATAACCCTTATTTTTATTTTTAAACTGATATCCTTAAGTATAAAATTAATAACATCATTTGAAAGTTTGAAAGATAGGAAAAATACTTGGGAAGAAAAATCAATCAGACTGTCACAACTGCTCTTACTATTTTATTATATTTCTTTCCAATCTTTTCATATGCATATAGTACCTGTGGTTGTGACTTATACTTTGTATAATGATAGTGTACTGTGCATTTTCACTTAGTATTTTGTAAATAATCCTTTTTCCAAAAAGTACTTCTTGAGCAGCCATAATATTTTAAGTGGGGTCTGGTGGCACATGTGTATAATCCCAGTACTCTGGGAGGCCGAGGCAGGAAGATCTCAAGTTCAAGCCCATCTTGGGCAATTTAGTGACTTAGACTTAGCAAAATCCTATCTCAAAATTTTAAAAATTGCAGGGCATGTAGTTAAGTGTGAAGGCCCAAGGTTAAATCCCTAGTGTCATAAAGAAAAAAAAAAATCTATGTAGTAGTCCATGTAGCATAATTTATTTTACAATATGTATGTAATAGCCATTTTGTACTTTTTTTTTTTTTTGGTACTGGGGATCGAACTCGGGTCCTTGTGCTTGCGAGGCAAACGACGGAACCACTGGGCTAAATCCCTGGCCCTATGTAATAGCCATTTTGTCATTTTGTGGTTTTTAAAACAGTTTTTACTAAATAAATAGGGCTGCAATTGACATTTTTATGAGCTGCCCCCAGCTCTTGGGGTGACAGAAATAAGTATACTGAATATAGGGATATGAAAATTTGTATGATTTTGATACATAATGCTTTTCTAATAATTTATAGTACAGTTTATTATTGACAAATCAAAATAGCTTCATCTTTGTGAGTTTTTTTGGCTCCTATCTGTGACATATTTTCTTGTTCTGGATTTCTTTCAGATTCTTGTCTTTTATTTTTTGCGATGTCTTCTGGCATTTGTGAGCTGTATTTGTGAACTTTACTTTTACAAGTGAGTATAAAAGCTTTGGTTCTAAAAGTGCTAAGAGGAAATCAAATATACCATAGATCATCTCTCTGATAGGGTAGGCAATTAGAAATAGAAAACATTTTCCTTCCAGCTCCAGATACTATATCTGAAGTGCAACTTCTTGTTTGAAAAATAATCAAAGAGGAATACTTCTAATTATTGTTTACTTTCTTGAGGTTCATAAATACCATATCATTAATTTTAATTCTGTTAATACATATCTAACTGATCTTTATTTAGTAGGATTTAGTAGAAGCTTATTTTTGGGCCTAAGATACAGGATCATGATTTACTTCTACCTTAGAATTTAGCTCTTGGGAAACTATTCCCAAATGAGACTTTCTGCTCCTATTTGCATCCTATACATTGTTCTTCACAAAAGAGCTGTAAGTTTTTGAGACAGGATCTTGCTGTATAGTTCAGGCTGGCCTTGAACTCACTATATCCCCAGGTTGGCCTCAAACTCTTGGCGATCCTGACCTCAGACTCTTGAGTGCTGGAATTACAGGCATGTGCGACCATGCATAGCTCTAGTTAGTTGAATATTAATGGAATTATTAGGCATTTAAGTGTTCCAGTAATAAAAATAGCTATCTTTGGGCCGGGAATTTAGCTCAGTGGTTCCGCCATCTGCCTTGTAAGTGCAAGGTCCTGAGTTTGATTCCCCAGTACCAAAAAAAAAAAAAAGCTATCTTTTTGTGTATGATACCTGACAAACATATTAATAATGCCTTAATGCAATAAAGGGTTTTTAAATGTAGTGAACATTAAAAATCTTCCCACAGCTAAATATGTCAGATTAAAAAAATAATTTGGCTTTGACTCTGGTGGAATGGAAACAAAAAAGCCAGTGTTGCCCTTGATGGCTGTAACTGTATGTTGGTCTTTATATGGGTTTGGTCCTGAATTCAAATCACCCACATGATCCCCTGAATCCCAAGTTGAAGATACTTTAAATTACTGTGGGTTAGTAGTGCCCCAGGTAACTTGTAAAAATTTCTCTGGAGAGCTGGAATCTTAACCCAAATAGCAAAGAGTTATGGGAGATAAAGTTCTAGTGAGTGAGAAATTATAAGTGGTAGTCACAAAGTGGGGAATTAATGAAGAAGGGAACAAGGTATTATGAGTGAGAGCAAGCAGAAATATCAGTCAACAAAAAGCTGACCCACAAAATTTCATTAGGAATTATTAAAATAAGAATATAAAATAAGTATATTTAATATCTGCAAAGAAGTGAAAGATGGAACTGAAAACATGAAGAAGAGACTATAGAAATGACCAAGCAAATTTGAAAAATAATCAGAACTTCTAGAAATTAAGATATTAAACATTATTTTCATATACTATATAGTATATCATTTTTAATATCCATAATGTTTACATAATATTGATATTTAAACCTCAGCAGATAATTTAAACAGCAGATTATATACAGTACTTCTAATAAGAAAATTGCAAGATTGATTTGAAACTAAGAATGTAGTACAGAAAGACAAAAAGAAAAGGAAATATAGAAGAGCTTACGAAATGTAAGGTAGAATTGAAAGTTTGCTGTATATCTAACCTGATTATAAGAGATGATATAGGGAATAAGGACATAATACTTAGGGAAATAACAGCTGAGAATTTTCCAGAATTGGTCGGGAAAAGGTGGTAATCCATAGATTCAGGAAGCCTAACATATCCCAACCTGGATGCATAAAAAAGAAATTAGAGGGCTGGGGATTTAGCTCAGTGGTTTTGCCGCCTGCTGCGCAGGCGCAAGGACCCAAGTTCGATCCCTGGTACCAAAAAAAAAAGGAAATTAGAGATACTGTGTAAAACACCAGGGACAAAAACAGATCTAAAAGTTGATCGAGAACTAAAGGAATTTCTAGAGTGGAATATTAGACTGATAGAAGACTTTTCAAGAGCCAGAAGACTAGAAAAAAAAGAAAAAGTGCTTTGAAAGTGCTGAGAAAAAATGGCTGTCATCTTAAAATTGAATACTAAGTTAAATCATCTTTTAAGATCAAGAGGTAGATAAAGACTTCAGGAAAAGAAAAAGAAACTACTCAAAAATCTGAGTTTACCATAATCAGGTAAAGAAACATATAAAAGATATACTTAGGAAGAAGCACATTTATTTCAGAAGGAAGCTCTGAGATGAAATAAGGAATTAGCACAGAAATGCCTAACAAAATTTTTTTTTTTTGGTACTGGGGATTGAACTCAAGACCTTGCGCTTGCGAGGCAGGCACGGTGCCACTGAGCTAAATCCCTGGCCCTATCTGAATAAACTGACTAAACAAAGCAATAATATCTAAAAATGTTTAATTTGTGGGCTTACGAAAACTAAAAGAAAGAAGTAGAAGGAGTTAGTGTATCATTGCCTGTTTGAAAAACACTGACTGAGATAATGACTTAACATTTCCTTATATCTCCTAGTGTTTTTTTCTGACAACCACTATTTTTTGTTCAACTTAGTGCCAGATACTCTCCTAAGCACTTTTTTTGGGGAGGGGGGTACTGGGGATCAAACTTGGGTCCTTGCGCTTGTGCAGCAGGTGATAAAACCACTGAGCTAAATCTCCAGCCCTCCTAAGCACTTTTCCATGCATTATCTTCACAGAAATTTCCTGAAGTGGCTATAATTTAATATTTTTATTTTGCAGATGAGGAATCTGGCAGATTATGTGACTAGGCCAGGGTCTCACTGCTAATAAGTATTGGAGTCAGATTTTGAACCTGTACCTATGTGCATCTGAGGCCTATTATTTTTTACCACATTCTATTGATAGTAGACATAATCTTACCACATAATGTATATATTTCCTCTTAGGCAGGGAGCTTCTCTCCTGTGTCAGGGATAAAGATATTTGGGTTTCTTATGCATATAAAGTTGCTAACAAATCTATTAAGACAGTTCTGTATCTGTATTAGACTTTAGATCTTCAGTGTTATTTATTTCCTTTGGAGACATTTTTTACTCCTTTGATTTGAATTGTCCATTTCTAATATCTGCTGTGCTAATTCTGGTTTATTTCAGGGCTGTGTGTAAGAAGTTTGGGCTGCATGTGAGTCGAATGATGCTAGCCTTCTTGGTGCTCAGCACTGGCATGTTTTGTTCATCATCTGGTAAGTAAAAGGGCAAGTGGAAAGAGTGGCAGGCTCTCCCTTGGTTAACAGTTGTATTGCAGGGAAACACTTGTCCAGGTGTCTACAGTATTTGTTTGTATAACATGTCAGTAATTTGCAGAGCACTGTTATCTACATTTTCATGATTGATCTTTACAATAATTGTATGATATAAGCAAGATAAATAGTTTCTCATTTTTGCAGGTGAGAACACTGAAACTCACAAAGGTGAAATAACTTATTAAAAGTCAAATTCATAATTGGTAGAACTGATAAGTGCTTTCTTTTACATCCTGTGTCAACCACCCATTTTCCTTCTACGGCATTAGGGGAAAGAACATAATTTTGTTTAAGGAAGTTCTTTGTGCCAAAAATACTTTTTTTTTTGGTACCGGGGATTGAACTCAGGATCTTGTACTTGCGCGGCAGGCGGTGGCTGCACCACTGAGCTAAATCCCTAGCCCCCAAAATACTATTCTTTTTTTTTTTTTTTTTTTTGGTACTGGGGATCAAACTCGGGTCCTTGCGCTTGCGTAGCAGGCAGCGAAACCACTGAGCTAAATCCCTGGCCCCAAAATACTATTCTTGACAGATCTGTTTTAGGTATATTATTTGATATTGTATTTTGTGGAGGTGTGCATGTTCTATTGGGCATTTTTTAAGAGTAAGCTTCTTAAAATTTAGAATACTTAGTTTGTGGCTTTCAAACTGTGCTGTAACAGAATATTTGTGTTTTGTGGACTGAGCCAGGGTAGCCTGCTGAAAAGGTAGTTTGTTCCCAACTCTCCAAAAAAATTATTAGATATAATTGTCTTAATTGTAGTTTTTGCTTGTGTGTTCCAGAATCTAATATACTGTTTATAATGAATATATACTAAAGTAGTAGTTGGCACAAAATTATATGTTTACTTTTCCTTTATTGAATATGCCAAAATTAATGTCTGGTGAGAGCTCAGGATTCTTGCCTGGAATAACTTTGAGTTCCACTGCCCTAAACGTGTCTGTGCTTTACCCTCAAAGCTGGCAGGAACTTCACATATCTCTGCTTTTTTATCCTCTGCATCAGAAGCTGGAATTGACAGCTTTGGATGGCATCAATATTTAGTGCCTTGGTGGCAGACCTATATGGCAAGCTTATCACAGCTGGCAGTTTGTTACCATTGAAAGCTCTAAAAGGTTCACCATCACTGATTTAACATCTACAGTGGTGCCTCAGTTCACAAACTTAATTTGTTCTACAATTTTGGAAAAGATGCCCATGTTTGTGTTTGTGTGGGGAAAGATGGCCATGGTTGTATTTGTTGTCACTCAATGCAGAATTTGCAAGCAAAAACAAAATTTTGCCAAAGCTTCTGTTTGCAAACAAAAGCATTTGTGAACCAGGGTATCACTGTATCTGTAAAGAAGTTCCTAGGCATATCTTCAGCTTTATAATGTTAGTTGAAGCACAGATAAATTGAAGGCATGTTTTTTTTTTTTGGTACTGGATCGAACTCAGGTCCTTGTGCTTGCAAGGCAGGCACGGTGCCACTGAGCTAAATTCCTGGCCCTGAAGGCATGTTTTGATACAGAGCCTCTGAACCCTTTGCTGTATTGTAAATCTCACTGCCTATTCATTATCATTCTCTTGAAGTTGACTGATTTTTTTCCCTTGGTGCTAAAGGAATCAGATCTCTGCAGCAAGAGAAGGAGATCTGTATTTTTGTTCCAAATTATTTGAAATACTTTGATTGATGGTGTTGCAAAGACTGAATTTGGTCAGTCCTCTGCTGTACACCAAAACAAGATTATTTTAGATGTAAATAATTAGGGGCCATCTAGAGGCCAGATAATCTGTGACAGGGCATGCAGGGTGCAAAGTGGTGCTGCTTTTCAACATTGGCCCTTGAGAAGCCTTCCTAGAATTCCTGTAGGGTACCTGTTACGACTGAGACAGTCTCAGAAAACCATCAGGATTTATTTTTCAGAAATAAATTGTCAACAATGATTCTAAGTCTTTTAAAGCATATTTCCTGCTTGGATATATAACCTTGGGATACTCTTGGGCAAACTGGAATTTTTAAAGTTTTCTTTTTTTTTGGTACTGGGGATCAAACTCAGGTCCTTGCGCTTGTACAGCAGGCGGTGAAACCACTGAGCTAAATCCCCGGCCCTAAGTTTTGAATTTGAGGTACAGGCCAGGAGAAGAATGGGATAGTTAATATTGTAAAGTCAAGGGCATGTGCTGGTACCTAAAAAACAAGAATGAGAAAATAAGAAAATCATTGAACTTATTATTTTTTAAAGGGAATATACCTTTATTGCCTATTTCTAATATAGCAGCGCCCAAAATATGTGACTGGCTATTGACATTTTGCAATGTAGGTTAGATTTTTTTTTTTTTTGGTACTGGGGATCGAATTTGGGACCTTGTGCTTGCAAGGCCAGGTGACGGAACCACTGAGCTAAAACCCCGGCCCTAGGTTAGTTTTTAATAATCAATACTTAATCTGAGTCTCTTGTCCTTCCTTTTTAAATTTTCTATTTTTCTTTCTTACTCTTGCAGCTTTCCTTCCTAGTAGCTTTTGTATGTATACTACGTTGATAGCCATGACTGGCTGGTATATGGACAAGACTCCCATTGCTGTGCTGGGCGTAGCAGCTGGGGCTATCTTAGGCTGGCCATTCAGTGCAGCTCTTGGGTAAGAAACAAACAGTTTCTCTCTCATATATCACTAGGCATATGGCAAATATTAATGTTGAAATAGATTCATATTGCCAGGCAGCATCAAAGTTATGAGAATTAATTGGACCTACAATGATTCTGGGAAATGAAAGGCTATTTTTCTTAGTGTTTATTATGATTAATTCTAATAATAGTGACTATTAATGTTCTGTTATATGTTAGAAACTGCTAAACCCTTTGCAAATTTTACTCCTAAACCTTACCTGTAATAGAACCTGTAATAGAATTGCAATTGTTAAGGCTTTATAAATGAGAAAGTAAACTAAGAGTTTGAGTAATTTGTCTTTAAAATTATGCATGCTTTGATTCCAGTCCTTTCTAACTCTACAGCTGTTGTTTTCCCCACACTGCTCCACCCTGTGCTGTGAATTTTCTCAGTCTCCCAGGCTTGAAATCTGAGTTCACTTCGGTCTTTCTCTTTTCTGTTTTTTGTTTTTTGGTTTTGGTACCAGGGACCGAACTCGGGTCCCTGAGCTTGCGAGGCAGGGTGCAGAACCACTGAGCCAAATCCCTGGCCCCTTCTTTTTTTTTTTTGGTACCGGGGATCGAACTCAGGACCTTGCGCTTGCAAGGCAGGCAGCAGAACCACTGAGCTAAATTTCCAGTCCCCTGGGTTCCATTTCTGACGTGGTGAAAAACAAAAACTAATTTTGGTGTTTTATTTATTTTTTTATTTTGGTGGTACTGGGGATTGAACCCAGGGCCTTCACATTGAGATAATCTCCAGTCCTTTCTATTTTTTATTTTGAGGCAAGGTCTTATTAAATCACTTAAGTTCCTCTGGCTGTACTTGAACTTATGGTCTTCCTGCCCCAACCTCTCAGAGTGCTAAGATTACAGATGTGTGCCACACAAAAGCCTAATTTTCTTCTCCTCTAGCCCAGTCTTCAAAGATAGTCACTACTAAAAATTCTGTATATATCTTCCCAGAAATTATGCTTGTGTGCATTGTATATGTGCATATATATACATCCATACCTATGTATTCTTTTTTTTTTTTTTTTGGTACCGGGGATCGAGCTCAGGACCTTGCGCTTGCGCAGCAGGCAGGGAAACCACTGAGCTAAATCCCTGGCCCCATACCTATGTATTCTTAAAACAAATGGAATTATCCTGTAGATATGTTTGTCTTCTCTTGTATGTAGAGTATATAATTCTGTATATCCAGTTGTATAGCATTGCACTATATGCCAACCACAATTTATTTAACCATTACCTTATTTTATTGGTAGACATTTGGGGGTTTTTTTGGTACCAGGGATCGAACTTGGGACCTTGCACTTGGGAGGCAGGTGGTGGAACCACTAAGCTAAATCCCCAGCCTGACATTTGGTTTTTAATTTTTTGCTGTTACACAATGCTTCAGTGAACATTGTTGTACAGATATCATTGCATACTTTATTATGGAATAAATTTTTACAAAGGGAATTATGTCAGAGAATAGGCCATTTAAAAATTTATTTTTTTTTGGTACCGGGGATCAAACTTGGGTCCTTGTGCTTGTGAGGCAGGCAGCGGAACCACTGAGCTAAATCTCCGGCCCTAAAATTTTCTTAATTGCTTTTTCAAGTCTGTTTTCCCCATATCTAATCCTTTCTTCTATTCTACCTACCATCTTCAAATTATTATTATTATTTTTTTCATCTTCAAATTATTATGTTCCTCACGATTGTATCTTAGGCTGTTTTCTGAACTTTTGCTGTTTTCAATCACCTTTATAATTCTTTTTTTTTTTTTTGGTACCCGGGATAGAACTTGGGACCTTGCACTTGTGAGGCACTGAGCTAAATCCCCTGGCCCCTGACCTTTACAATTCTTGTATCAATAAATGCAAAATAGGGCTGGGGATTTAGCTCAGTGGTTTCGCCACCTGCTGCACAAGCACAAGGACCCGAGTTTGTTCCCCAGTACCAAAAAAATAAAAAATAAAAAAATAAATGCAAAATACTTTTTTTTTTTTCTATACTGGGAATTAAACCCAGGGAGTGCTAAGTTATATCTCTAATCCTTTTTATTTTTTAATTTTGAGACAGGATCTTGCTAAGTTTCCCAGACTGGCCTCAGACTTGCTGTCCTCTTGCCTCAGCCTCCCATGTAGCTGGAATTATGGGCATATGCCACCATGCCTGATTTATGAAATACTTCTAAAATCAAAGACAACTTTATGATTTCTTTTTTCTCACCTCGAACCCCCAACTCCCAAAAAAGAGTAATCAAAGAAGAAATATAGGTGCAATGGAAATGTAATTAGTTGGGAGAAAAATAAAACACAAAATGTCAACGCAAAATTTGCATAATAGAACATGGAAGTTCAAATCATAGGGAGATTTCAGTGGCAGCACGTGACATGATCAAATAAGTGACAAAGATGATAATACCATACAAATTCAGAGATAGGAGGAATCTATAGAGATTTCATAGGACTGACAAGAATAGGCCTTGCAATTGGTATTTGGGTAAATTCTGTGTAGATATGTTAGTGTAGGGAAAGAATTCTTTTTTTGAGGGGGGAGAATTCTTTGTGACTAGAGCAAGGATAGAGGCCCACTAGTGCCTTAGATTTGTGGAAGTTGTAGGTGAAAGTTGATTGTACATACAACAGTGGAAGCACCTACTGAGATAATGAGTGTAGTTGCTTTGGAAAGACATTGTGGTGACGCGTAGAGAAAAAATAAAAGCAGTATAGAAATGAGCCCTAGGGGAGTGACTGGAAAGATCAGGAGCTCAAGGTATTTAAACTTGGCGGAACAGATATTTTGTGTCTAGTGAAGCAGAATCACAAAGGGAAGTGAACCCTGTGAAGAGACATTGGTTCTTGCCATGAGGAGATTACAGTGTACCTTAAATCAGCTTTATTCACTTAAGCTAAGTCTTGAAGGAGAAATAGTGAAGTGAGGGAAACACATATATGCCACTTGCTTGAGGAATGTAGGTAAACGGAAGAATAATAAATGGCACTGGAAGGGGATAAGTCAGAATTGAAGTCAGAGTTTGTAATATATTACTGAAATCCTAGCAAATCTTCGAAAAAAGAGATCACTATGTATTTGACATGGTAGTATAGGATAACATTTATTTATAATTAACATTTTAAGTGTCCACTACACAAAAATATGTATAAAATAAAGTTTGTTCCAGCAGCTCTGTATTTATACTTCTTGTGCAAGTGTGGGTTGCATAGCTTTCTGTTGGGTCTTATGAGATTTTTGAGACAATGTCCTCTCATATACTGGCTTTCTTACCTGGCCGTCATAAGTAGAGATATTTTTACTGTCAGCATAGGAAAGGGATATGTGAATTTCTGACTTGTTTCTAAGTATTTTACTTACCTCCCCACTTTTTGTTTCTCTGTTAAATAGCTTACCCATTGCCTTTGATTTGCTGGTCATGAAACATAGGTGGAAGAGTTTCTTTCATTGGTCACTGGGGGCTCTAATTCTCTTTCTGGTGAGTTTTATTCCTGTTTTTTGTTTTTACATTATAATGAAAGCTGCTTCTGAGATGCAAAAGGAAACATTAGGAATTCATTTTATTTTTCATTCTCAGGTGTATCGTCAACATTTTGAGAATGTTTCAAGAGAAAAACTTTGCAATTTCTGTGTGTTTTCTACTCTGTTTTAGGTGCCTGTAGTGGTCATTGACAGCTACTATTATGGGAAGTTGGTAATTGCACCACTCAACATTCTATTATATAATGTCTTCACTTCTCATGGACCTGATCTTTATGGTAAGGCTCTACAGATTTAGGGAAGAGTTAGAAATGAGCTTAATTTTTCCTGAGGTTCAAATTTTTAATTTGGTTATTCCATTTTATTGCATATAGTATTTCTTTGCTGATGATTTTGTTTTCTTAAAAACAGAGTAATATTTAAATATAGCACAATGATGGACATGTAGTCACTTGAATAGTTCTTCTTGATTAATGTGGCACTCAAATGCTGACTCTGTTTTTGTCCTGCTATTTGTTATTATCAGTTTCAAAGTTGGAGTTGAATATGCCATGCCATGGGTTTTGATGCTATTCTTCTTTTTTTTTCTGAATTAAAAGTTTTTTCTCTTCTTATTAGAAAATTAATATGATAACAAATAGAAAATAAAAACATAAGTCCGTCATTTCCATGTAGCTATTGTTAACCCTCGGTAGTGTATTCCTCCACATATTTTCTGTTCATTGATACACTTGATGTTTCTTTTCTTCTCCCTTCTCCTCCCCCCTCCCCTCTCTCTCCCTTTTTCTCCTCCTGGTACTGGGGATGAACCCAGGGGGACTGTACCTCTAAGCTACATCCTCAGTCCTTTACTTTTTTTTTTTTTTTTAAATTTTGAGACAGGATCTTGCTAAGTTGTTCAGATTGCCCTCAAACTTGTAACCCTCCTATATCAGTCTCCCAAATAGCTGGGATTATAGGCATTTGCCACCATACCTGGCACTTTTTATTTTATTTTTTGATTTGCATTACTTCAGTATCAGGTATTGGGGAGAAAGTTTGAAAAATCTGTAGACAAAGTAGCAAGTAGAGTTGGGGGTCAACAAGAGAGAGTAGGTAGTTTGGACAGCTTAGGGTTAATGCCTTTCGTCTCTAATGCATTCTCCAATGTACCCCATCTGCCTTTCACTCCGCTGGTCCAGTCCTTGATTCAGTTTTATTTGACCCCTGAGGACATTTGAGTTACTTATGATTACAGAGGGATGAGTTAGAAATCTTCATGATCAAATATGATCTGATATTAGATCAAGCCAGTAAATATTTTATGAATAGTATTTTTCATTAAAATAAGTACAGTTCTGCTTTAATTTGTTAAGGATTTTTTCTTTTTTTTTTTTCAAGACAGAGTTCTGTTATGTAGTGTAGGGTGGTCTTGAACTCACTATATAGCCCAGGCTGTCCTCGAGCTCACAGCAATACTCCTGCCTCTGCCTCCCTAGTGCTGGGAATACAGGCACATACCACCATGCCTGGCAATTCCTGTATATGCAAATGTCTTGGCACTGGTATGAAGCAGGTCAATATTATCTTTATCTCTTATAAATTTATGTTGGTAGCCATGTCCATCATTTGCTTGAGCCGTATTGCCAGTAGAACTAATAGATTGCATGAGGAGCTTTAAAGTTTCCAAGAATTTGGGGAATATTGTTATTTTAGATGGCAGGTTAAAATAAGCAGTGATAAAAAAATAAGCAGTGCTTTGGTGAATTGACTTTTTAAACTAGATGCTTAGAGAAAAATTGCTAAATGAGTGAACTTTAAGAGGCTTCTCTATGCTTCTAAGATTCTCAAGGAAGTGAGAAAAGGCTCCAGTTTTAAGCTTTTACCTCTAGATGTCTCCCTTCAGCTAGGGAAAGTTTGCAGTTTTAAATTGTTCCTTATTTTAATTTACTCATAAAATTTTACGTGACTGTAGAAGACCATTAAAGATTTTAAACCAGACATGGTGGTGCGTGTCTGTAATCCTGTTACTTTGGGAGGCTGAGGCAAGAGGATTGGAAATTGTAGCCCAGGTGCCTCATTTCTCTGAGCACTCGCACTATGTTCTTGAGTGTGACCTATATCTACCTCTAATAAATCCTTCTCATGTCTCTTTAAAAAAAAGAAGAAGAAGGAAAGAAAGTTGTAGCCCATTCTGGGCAATATAATGACTTAGTGAGAGCCTGTTTCAAAATAAAAAAGGGCTGGGGATGTAGCTCAGTGCCAAATCCCTGGATTCAATTACTAGTACCGGGAAATAAAAAAGACTTTAGACCCAGATTACACAGTAAAAAATTGATTTACATGTGCCCTATTGGAACCATACCCATTCTGCATAGATGAATAAATGGAGGTAACTTATGTTAATTTTGAAAAATTGACTTCTTCATTTTCATAAATAGGTTATTATATATTGATATTCTGACTACATATTTATAAAACCTTTTGTGAGAATATGTGAAAGTAACAATTTTTTGTAGCTTTCTAGATTTATGAGGCTTATAAAGCTAGAAATACTCAGGCTGGTAGACAAAGTAAAGAAGAAAGTAATTGAAGTTTAAGTTTATGTTTCTAGTTGGGTGAGTTCCATTCTGTTAAAGAATGAGTTCCTTTCTGTTAAAGAGTATTAATTCCTTTATGCTTTAGCAGGCTTGTAGAGGGAATATTTCTTCTATCTTGGGAGAAAGAATGTCTTGTATATTTTAGGTTTACCATAAATATTTGTCAAGAATGAATGAATAGGGCCGGGGATTTAGCTCAGTGGTTCCACCGCTTGCCTCGCAAGCACAAGGACCTGAGTTCGATCCCCTGTACCAAAAAAAAAAAAAATAAATGAATGAATTCTGGAGTATTCATCAGGTTATCTTAGTATATTGATTACTATTCTATTTTATAACTACTTTGGTTAGATCTGTTCTGATGCTGGCTTGGAGTTTTCTTGATACCAAGTGAGAATAATAGATGTAACATACTTTTTTTTTTTGGTACTGGGGATTGGTAACATACTTTTTTAAAGAAGTACTTTATGATTGTCAGTCCATTCAGTAAATATCAAAGATCGATCTTTTATAGATGCTTTAATGCTGTAAGATTGTCAAACAAGCATGTCTTTTGTCCTGAAAACTCCAGCTTTTAATATTACTTACATGTTTGACACTATTTTGCATTATTTCAACTGTTTTAAAAGAGTTTCCTCTTGTCACAAACTTCTTTAACTATGGTAGACATAGTTTATCTGAAAATTAAAAATTCATTGTGCTGATAGGTTTTTTTTTGGTACTGGGGATCGAACTTGGGACCTTGCACTTGCGAGGCAGGCAGCAGAACCACTGAGCTAAATCCCCAGCCCTGTGTTTTGTTTTTTGAGATAAGGTTTTCTGTGTAGTTCAGGCTGGCCTTGAACTCACTATGTAGTCCAGGCTGGCTTGGAACTCATGGTAATCCTCCTGCCTCAGCTTCCCCCAGTGCTGGGTTTATAGGCATGCAACCACTATGACTGGCTGTTCTGGTTTTCAGAGGGACTGTTCTGTACTTTCTTGGGTATATAGCATATACTAATGACACATTCTAGGCCTGGGCTGACTCCTTTCTTTTGAAGCCAAGGGAAAGAAAAAGAGTACTTCACAGATATTGTTGTATCTTCTATTTATTGAATGCCTGTTATATACCAGCAATTTTATGCATACTGTCTTCTTTCCATAAAAATTCTGTGAGATAGACATTATTTATCCTTATTCCCAGGCAAGTAAACTGAGGTTGATATGGGAAAAAAATTGACACCTAGTTAAATAAATGTCAGGAATGGGATAAAAGTCCAGGGTTTTCTGATCCCCAAGCCTGTGTTCTTTCCAATGAAAACCCTTAGCAAAATCCTGTGATTTGGTTGTTGAGACTCAGGAGAATAAGCTTGCAAAAGCAAGTAGCATGAGTTTGAGAATAATACCAGGTAAGATCCAACCCAAGGAGTGGGAGGTTGTACCTTTAAAGGTCTGTGCATTTTGGCTTGAAGGGTGATCAGGAAGGCTTGGATGGCAGAGAAACATGCACAAAGGTAGGCTGTTCAGCATTGCCCGTGACCCTTGTTGAAGAAAGAAAGAGTGGACGAAGTAAAGAATACTTGGCATTTAGAATAGTTAGAATAAGTGCAATGTCATAGGCAAAACATCTTCGTGGAGTCAAAAATTTCACCAACAGGTGAAATTTAACATCACAGAAAAGAAAGTGATTGGTCTTGATAACATTTCAAGTTCTCAGATGTTGGAAGGCAGCTATGCTGACCACTATACCACCAATGCACACACGAGTTCTCAGATGTTGATGTTGACAGGTACTTTTATCTGTGAGTGAATAGTAGTATTCTCTGTTCAGGAGTACATGAACCTGGAGAAGGTTAGAGGGGCAGTTAAAGGAAACATTCAGCTCAGTGCAGTGGCACACACCTATAACTCCAGCTCTCTAGTAAGCTAATGCAGGAGGATCCAAAGTTTGAGACCAGCTTGGGCAATTTAGTAATTTAGCAACACTGTCTCAAAGTAAAAATAAAAAGAGCTGGGGATGTAGCTCAGTGGTAGAGCAGGTGTAAAGAAAAGAAAAGGAACACTTTTCCTTCAAAATGAACAGTGGTTCTACTAAAGTATGCCATTTTGCAGCTTAGGACAGGCTTTCATAGTCTGTGTGTTTTTTCAACATCTGTCAGGTCACTGGATGGGAAGGTAAAAGTGAATACCTTTTGTTAGAAAGCCTGTGGGTTTCCATTCTTGGAGCAGTAGAGGGTAAAGCCCTATTGGAGTCTTAGGAGCCCTGCTTAGAGTTGACTGCAAGCCGGAACTATTCTAGAGCCTTCACTCTTTTGTTAATCATTTCTGTGGGATGTTGTTGGCTTTTCCCTCTTGGTGGTATAAATTTGACATTTACAAGGATGACTTAACTTATAATTTAGTTCCTACAGTTTTATAAAATTACAGGCTTGTAAAAAGGTTCCCCTTCATTCAATCTATGGAACAGTAAACATTATTTTTTCTTCTTTTAGCCTCTTTCAAAGCTCCCTTTAGCTCATTTGAATGAAAGGGATTGAGGCACTTTTCATAAAGAAGGAGATTGGTGAGTTGCTCCCTGCAGAGACCCTGCTGCCAGCTTACTTTCACCTGACATCTTACACCAATTCAGTGCTCAGCTTGTCATTCTGAAGTGATTCTTTTGCATTGTTCAGCTTTGATGCTTTCTGAGCATCAGCATTGAGTAACTCCCTAGAAAGGTAAAAGTATATACCCTTTTCTTTCATAAGGTAGATGTCTCATCAAATAGAGGAGTACACTAGCTAACAGAATTCATTCTTTTTTGTCCTTGTTTTTAAGAATGTTGTCACTCAAACTTTCTTCACTCTTGGCTTATCCCCCAGTTTCCTTCAGGGAAATAACAATGTATTATGAAATATTCACAGCCTAGTTGAGACAATAATTTAAGAACTCCTAACACATAGATAATTGAGTTTACCAACTTAATACTTTTTTTTTTTTTGGTGCCAGGGATTGAACTCTGGACCTTGCACTTGCAAGGCAGGCAGTGGAACCACTGAGCTAAATCCCTGGCCCCCAACTTAATACTTTTGATTCTGCATTTCAGAACATAGAATATCTAGGTAAAAAGATAACTGAGACAGGAGGTTTGTTAAGTTGTGATAGAGACATATATGTGTTAGAAATTAAGAGCTAAAAAGAAATAAAAACCATCTGTTTTTGCAAATATCAAAAGAGACAGGAAGCTTTTATTTATTTATTTTTTATTTTTGTTGATCCTTAGCATCTGTAATACACCTCTTGTTTCTCTAGTCACCCGTGGTCTCTTTTTTACAGGTTAAGATTTCCAGAATTCTCTTAAGAATGCTGGTTCAGAGAAGATTATGTGAAGCTTATCTCTCAGGAAGCTGGATCTTACAGGATTCATTTTGGAAATTTCTTGTTAAATATTAATTAAAATCCAGGAAGATGTTTCTTTCTGCTTTGCAAATAAAACCATCCATTAGTTTTGTATAACCTGAATAGTTAAATATAAAGAATGCAAGATTAAAAATGTCCCTGATGAACTTGGTCTGGGAAAGGAGCTCTGTTCCTGAACAGACCCAGTCATTGTATTTAGAGAGGAAGGAAGGAATTTTCCCCAAAGGTGACACACAAATGAACTTAGACCATTACTTAGTATACTCTTCTTCCCTCTTGCCCCTCTCCTAAATGTTTCTAGCATTATGAGTTTGGTTTCTAATCTTATTTTGCTGTGCAAGCTGCAAAAATGTCAGGTTTTTCTGACTATTCCTCTGCCTCCTGATTACCCTTTTAAGCAATGCTGATTACAGGAAATTGCTGTGGTGTAAGGCGGGTGTCACAACACGCAGTGATTAAAACCCGCATATGTCATTCACAGCCTGATTGAAGTAATCATACAGAGGGAAAAAGCAGATGATAAACCTGCTAAATGTGCAGAGGGAGTCTGTTTTTCATCATATGGGTTTAAGGATTTTGAGATATAGAATCAAAACTAATGTGAGTGAGGCTTGTTTCAATCTTGCTTCATTCTGAATCCTCAACTTCTAAGCAAGGCCTGGGTCTCTGAACATGATCCTAAAAAAATCAAGTTGTTGCTTTTTATAAAACACATGGTACCCTATGCACATGACTGTAAAGTAGTAGTTGAGTGTATTAAGGTGTTAGAACGTAAATGGGGCAAATGGGTAGGGACAAAATGGGAGAGGCTAAGTTTCCTTTATCATTCTTTCTTTTGGTCTGCAGAATGTTGAAAGAATAATTAAATTCAAATGGCTTCAAGGGCCAGGGATTTAGCTCAGTGGTTTTGCCGCCTGCTGCGCAAGCGCAAGGACCCGAGTTCAATCCCCGGTACCAAAAAAAAAAAAAATTCAAATGGCTTCTTTGATTTTGTTCCACATGGTTCTGTGTTCCTAAACTATTGATTTATTTATTTTTCTCTAAACTATTTAAATTATTTGGTTCTAAAAAAAAAAAATTCAAATGGCTTCTTTGATTTTGTTCCACATGGTTCTATGTTCCTAAACTATTGATTTATTTATTTTTCTCTAAACTATTTAAATTATTTGGTTCTAAAAAAAAAATTCAAATGGCTTCTTTGATTTTGTTCCACATGGTTCTATGTTCCTAAACTATTCATTTATTTATTTTTCTCTAAACTATTTAAATTATTTGGTTCTAAGAATATATTAGTCCCATTTGGGCATGGCACTTTGGGCTAGATATAGTAAATTTCTATCTTTTTTTTTTGGTACCGGGGATCAAATTTGGGACCTTGCACTTGCAAGGCAGGTGTTGGAACTACTGAGCTAAATCCTCAGCTCAGTAAACTTCTATCTTAGAGTATGCTGCCATAATAAAATACCTGAGATAGGGTAATTTATAAAGAACAGAAATATATTTTTCACAGTTCTGGAGACTAAGAATTCAAGATCAGGGCTCTAGCAGATTGGATGTCTGGTAAGGGATGGATCTCTCCTTCCAAGATGGTGCCTTGTATCTTCTGGAGGGGAAAAGTGCTGTGTCCTCACATGGTATAAAAGCAAAAGATAGATAGGTAGAGGAAATTATCTATAGATTGAAATATAGCTAGATGTTTAAAACTAACATCTATGACCAATTCTTTTCTTTTCGCTTCTGCTCTTGGGCTTCCTTTGTGTGCTGAGCATGTCAAGCGAGGAGGTTTATGGACTGTCATTCACTTGAGGCACTGGATTGTCAAAATTATTTGAACCAAGACCATTGTGAGTCAATACTGTAATACATATTGAAAGCATCTACTAATGATTTCTTACCTCTTTGTCTCCCTCAGGTACAGAACCGTGGTATTTCTATTTAATTAATGGATTTCTGAATTTCAATGTTGCCTTTGCTTTGGCTCTTCTGGTCTTGCCACTGACTTCTCTTATGGAGTACCTGCTGCAGAGATTTCATGGTGAGAGGCATAAGAGATGGGAGAGTTTGAGGGAAGAGAGAACAAGTAACAAGGTGTACTACTAAGTGAAAAAGAATTCTACTTATTTTATTTTCCATTTTTTCCTGTGGAAATTGTTATCTTGTTGAATTTTCAGTTCATATTTGTAGATTATTTGAACCTACATGAAAATTTGGGTATTTTGTTTCAAATTAAGCTAGCAGGAGGACCCTTCAAATGAGGAAATTAATGTAATTTACACAGTCACCTGTGAAAGCAAAAGCTTTTATGAAATCTCAAGATAACAAGCCTGTTTGAGTCTTCTGTCTTATAAAAAACATGTGAACCTGGTATAATTTTTTTTGTTTGTTTGTTTCTGAGACAGGGTCTTACTATGTAGTCCAGGCTGGCCTTGAACTCACTATGTAGCCCAGGTTGACCTCAAATTCATAACAATCTTCCTCCCTCAGCCTCTGGAGTGCTGGAATTACAGGCATCTGCCACCACACCTAGCTAAAAATTTGAAAACTGATACTGAAGTAAGAGATGTTTTGGATTTCCTAAGAAGCATAATTCTCTGGGTTCCATTTTGCTTCTGTGTTTGCCTTACTGTGTAAGGTTTGGTGTATCATTTATTTTGCTTGCTCTGATTCTGTATTGTACAGCTGGTGTTTTCTCAAGTTGTCGTAGCTCTGGATATCTGGTGCCTACAGTTTCTTTCATGGAGCAGAAATTCATATGAGCTTTGGAAAGATTTAATTTCAGAGTTTTCAGTCTGATTTGGGTACCATATGACTGATTTCTCCCCACCTCACCCCCATTCTGCTTTTCTGTTTATGAAGTATTCACTCTGTTACAGGATTAGCGTATGAGAGCAGCCTTCAGAGTCACTTTTGTTTTATTTTAGGACTTTTGTTTTTAAATAACCATATTGTCATTATTCCAGCAAAGTTAATATAATTCCTTCATATCATCTAATACCCAGTTGATATTGTGACTTCCTAGATTATCTGAAAAATAACTTTTTTTTTTAGTACTGGGGATTGAACTCAGGGCCTTGTGCTTGTGAGGCAGGCATGGTGCCATTGAACTAAATCCCTGACCCTGAAAAATAACTTTTTGTAATCAGTTTGTTTAAAGCAAGATGTTAACAAAGGTCACATACTCAATTTGGTGTAGGTTTCTTAAGCTTTTTATGATTTCCCCATCTCACTTTTTTCTCCTAAAAATTTTTTTTTTTTTTTTTTTTTTTTAGTTTTTTGAAACAGTCTTGCTGTGTAGCCCAGGCTGGTCTTGAACTCACTATGTAGCCCCACCTGGCCTCTAACTCAAGGTGATCCTCCTGCCTCAGCCTCCGAAGTGGTGGGATTATAGGAATGCGCCACCACGCTCTGCTAAGATTTCTGTTAAAGGTGTCAGATTATTCATTTTGTATAGTATCCCACATTTTATATGTAATATATATATTTTATATGTTTGTTCCCTTACTTCTCTTGTATTCTTAAAGATCACTTCTTCCTTCTTTTAAAAAGTAAATTTTTCATACTGGCCGTGGTTGTGCATGCCTGTAATCCCAGCACTCAGGAGACTGAGTAAGGCAGGAGGATTTTTGTGCTTATGGCCAGGCTGGACTACATAGCTGGACCCTGTATCATAAAAAATAATAGTTTTATTTCTGACTGTAAAAATAATTTATGCTTGTGGAAAATTTGGAAATGCTTTTAATGTAAATTAATAATATATTAAGCCATTCTTTATAGTATGAATCTAGTTTTGATTTAAAAATGTATTATGTGCATACATATCCACTTGGTAAGAAAATTAGTGCTTTTTGATCTGTATTTATATTTTTATGTATATTTTATAATAGAAGCATTACTTTAAAAAAAAACTAGAAGCATAGAAAAATATAAAGAACCAGGAAGGAAATTACTCATAATCCTCTCACATATAGCTGTGGTTAGTAATTTTATGTTTTATATAGGACATTTCAAAATTTTAGATCATATTAAAAAATTGCTTGTTAGCTTTTAAGATACAAAAGAGAGGGCCGGGGATTTAGCTCAGTGGTTTTGCCGCCTGCTGCGCAAGCGCAAAGACCTGAGTTCGAGCTCCGGTACCAAAAAAAAAAAAAAAAAGATACAAAAAAGAAAAAACTGTTTATACTAAATAGGTTTATTTTCTTTCTTTTTTTTTTTTTTTTCAGTACTGGAGATCTAAATCAGGACCTTGCGCTTATGAGGCAGGCACAGCACCACTGAGCTAAATCCCCGACCCTAGATTTATTTTCTACAAGTAAAAAATTTCCATTTTAATGTATACCACCCAGAAAGACATAAATCCTCAATTATAACTTAAAATATCAATAAAATCTTAAGAGTAGTATGTTTATAAAATAAGCTTGTTATTACACTCCAGTAATTTTTATCCTTTGAGAATTCTGTGGATATACAGATAACCTACATAACTAATTTAGGCATTGCTGCGGTGGGTCTTGATGACATCTTACTCTGTAATCTAAACTTGCTCACTGTAGACATAGTGGACACCAGGGAGTGCTGTCTCCCTACCATTTGCCATAGTTTTGTGAGCACAGCTCATTATCACTAATGTAAACCTAGTAGGAGGTACCTTCACTGTGGGTTGCAGATTTATCATTCAGTGCTCACGTACCGAACCACAGGAACTTTCCAGCAGGCACTTGGGTCTTAGTGTTCATCCCTTTAATTCTTTCGCATGCTTTAAGTACATTTTAGTTCCAGTTTTGAGGTTCAGAGTGGATGGGTATTATAGGAGAGAAAACTTAGTAAACTTTAAGAATTTTTTTTTTTAAAGACAGGGTCTCACTATGTAGTTCAGGCTGGCCTAGAACTCCCTGTGGAGCCCAGGCTGCCTTTGAACTTGCAGTAATCCTCCTGCCTCAGCCTCCTGAGTGCTAGGATTACAGGTGTGTACTACCACGCCTGGCAAGAGTGTTTTTATGTTTGCCTTAAAATGGTCATTTGTGGCTTGTTGAAAAGGGTTTGAGAATTGAACTGTTTTTCCTTCTTTTTTTTTATTCTTTTATTGGTACTTTTTAGGTATGTGATAGGTTTATATTTATTAGTGGGTGCTTGTACCTGTACATCATGTATCTTGGTTCTTATTTTTTTCCCCATTATCTGTGTGCCCTTCACCCCCTCCACCCTTCCCTATTTACATAGATTTTGATTCCATTTTTTTTCTTTTCTCATAATTTTTCCTTTCCCTTCTTTCCTTTCCCTTTCCCCTCCTACCACCCCTACCCCTTTGGACCTTTTCTTTCTATTTCAAATTGTCAATTATTCATTTTAACCATTTTAATCCTTATTTACACTTTCAGTTTCTCACACTAGAGAAACTATTTGGTATTTACACGTGTGTCCTATTTATTTCACTTGAGTATGGCCTCAATATACATCCATTTAGCTATAAATGTCTCTAGTTTCTCATTCTTTATGGCTGAGTAGTACTCCATTTTATTAAAAAAAAACCACATCTTTATCCAGTTTCCAGTTGATGGGCACTTGGGCTGTTTCCAAGCTTTAGCTATTACAAACTGTGCCGCTATAAACCTGGGTGCACATATATCGCTGTGGTATGATTCTTTTAATTCTTTTGGGAAGATACCCAGCAAGTTTTTTTTTCTTTTAATCTGTGTCTATTTGGGGATTTTTGGGGGGGTTTTGGCACCAGGGATTGAACTTGGGATCTTGCACTTGCATGGGAGGCAGCAGAACCACTAAATCCCTGGCCCAATCTGTGTCTCTTTGAACAGACCAATTGGTATATAGATAAGAAGGTCAATGTATTAAGTAGAAGTCAAGAATTAAAACCCAAGAAATGGGTTTACAGTATCTCAGAAATATTTAGGTTTAGTGGAAGGACTTATTAGAGGTTGGAAGGCTTTTTTTTCCCCTTCACCCAGCATAGAACTTATACAGTTATATTATCCATTAATTTGACCTTCACATGTGTTCTGCCAGTATTGTGCCTCCCTTTAATTTTGGATCTTTTGGAAGAGCTAAGGAGTATACTCCTCTTTCTACTTGACATCTTTATTACATTGGTGAAAGTGGGAATGCAGAAGTTGAAACATTTTATGGGTTCTGTAGAGCATACTCCCAAATTTGAGATTAAGAGAACATTGAAACTAAATATGTTGTTTTGTTCTAGTGTGATGAAAAGTGGATATTTTTCTGTGTCTTGCAGTTCAGAATTTAGGCCACCCATATTGGCTTACCTTGGCTCCAATGTATGTTTGGTTTATAATTTTCTTCATCCAGCCTCACAAAGAAGAGAGATTTCTTTTCCCTGTATATCCACTTATATGTCTCTGTGGCGCTGTGGCTCTTTCTGCACTTCAGGTGAGTTTCAGGGAGAAGTATATTTGCCTCATTTGGTTTCACTTATTAAATAATTGCTCAAAAACTTAAGGGCAAATTATAGCATAAGTCCAGCTGAGATATAACTTTACCCTTGATACAGATCATATTAGTAAAACTTTTTGCATTGCTAAAACTGCTTATCCTATTCTTATTTGCTGACTACGTGCTTGCATTATTAATTTGTGAGATAATTTGTTTCTGTTGCCAAAAGAAATCCAGTTGCTAATAAAGATACATTTTTAAGTCACCATATGGGCCACCATGATATGATAGTGGTACCTGAGTAAAGCTAATAGAATGTCTGCTCTTTAGCTACTAAATGAGAGTAAATCTTTGTAAGACTGGGATTACATTAGGCAGTTAGCAACAAGGGACACTTTGTAAACCTGGTTTAACACCTGTCCAGGTCAATTCTCTGACAGAATTAATTTGACTTTTCTTTGAATATCTCTGTATTTGTGGCCTCAGCAGCCTTGAGAGTCTTTCTTGCCCCCTGTTATCGTTTGCAATTGATAGGAAACAATTGATAGGAAACAAGTTTTGTTCTTCTTTTTTTGTTTTTCTTGGTACCTGGGATCGAACTCAGGACCTTACGCTTGTCAGGCAGACATGGTGGCACTGAGCTAAATCCCCAGTCCTGTCATTTTTTTTGGTCCTGGGGATCGAACTCAGGACCTTGAGCTTGCAAGGCAGGTGTGGCATCACTGAGCTCACATCCCCAGCATGTAAGTTTTGTTCTTAACAGATTTATTGAGATATAATTCATAAACTATAGTTCACTTATTTAAAGTGTGCAACTCAGTGGTTTTTAGCATATCCATAGATATATACAAGCATCACCACAGTCAGTCTTAGAACATGTTTATCTCCTCAAAAGCCTTGTGCCCTTTAGCTACCTTCTTTCCTTTATCTCCCAGCTCTGGGTAACCAGTAGTCTACTTTCTTTCTGTAGATTTGCTTACTCTGGGCATTTCATCCATCATATAAATAGATCATAAAATATGTGGTCTTTTTGTGACTGGCTTCTTTTATTTAGCGTAATGTTTTCAAGGTTTATTTATGTTAGGGTAAAAGTTTTAAAAATATAACTAATTAGGCCAGGGATTTAGCTCAGTGGTTCCGCCACCTGCCTCACAAGCGCAAGGTCCCGAGTTCAATCCCTGTTATCAACCCCCCCCCCAAAAAAAACTAATTATAAAAGTAATTGAATTTCAGATAAAACAAAAACATCTAGTATTTTTGCATATCACATATCAAGGTTTTTTATGACTATAATAGATCTTTCTTTTCTTTTTTTGGTACCGGGGATCGAACTTGGGTCCTTGAGCTTGCACAGCAGGCAGCGAAATCACTGAGCTAAATCCCCTGCCCATTATGACTATAATAAAAAAAAACAACTGCCAGGGATTTAGCTCAGTGGAACTGCGCCTGCCTCGCAAGCAAGGTCCTGAGTTCGATCCCCAGTATTAAAAATAAATAAAAAATAAAAAAACCCAACTATGTTCTTTTTTTTTTGGTACTGGGGATCGAACTCAGGACCTTGCATTTGCCAGGCAGGTGCAGTGCAATTGAGCTAAATCCCCAGGCAGCTATATTCTTTTTTTTTTTTTTTTTTTTGTACCGAGGATTGAACTCAGGACCTTGCGCATGTGAGGCAGGCAACAGAACCACTGAGCTAAATCCCTGGACCCTCAACTATATTCTTTTAAAATTAGTATTATATCGGGCCAGGGATTTAGCTCAGTGGTTTCGCTGCCTGCTGCGCAAGCACAAGGACCCAAGTTCGATCTCCGGTACCAAAAAGAAAAAAAATAATTATATCATAATATTGCTTGTTGCGGTATCTATATTATTTTAACAGAAATATAATGTTCTGATTTGGATATAATATATAGTAATTGGTTGTAATATATATTGGCTTGGTTATAGTTAATTAAAGATTAGATATAATTTGTGTTAGAGTTTAGGTTGCTTATTCATTTAGTATTGTAAATACTACTAGAATAAATTTTTTCATTTAGATATTTGGATTGTATTCTTAGGACAGAGTCCCCCCACCCTTGTTTTTTTTCATTAGTGCTGGGGATTCAACCCAGGGCCTTACCCAGGCTAGGTAAGTGCTTTACCGTTGAGCCACACTCCAAGCCTTTCTCAAAAATATCAAAAGGGCTCAAATATATTTGTGGTATTTGTTGTATATTACAAAATTGATTACCAAAAGTAATTCCTGTCTAGGAGGGACAGAAGTAAAAGAGATTGAGAAAGTACTTAAAGGGAGCGGATCAGTTGGGAGAGTAACTTAGACTACATGCCTAGCATGCTCAAGGCCTTGATTTCAATCTCCAACATTAAAAAAAATAAGTTCATAAAAATGTGTGAATATATTATAGTAATCATCTAATTTCTAGTTTAGCAGATAATTAATAGCATGTTCCTACTTTTCTGTGAATGGAATTCTTTTTTTGTTTGTTTTTGAGACAGGGTATATATCGGGATATATATCACAGGTTATGTATCCCAGGCTGGCCTCCTCAGCTGAGTGATTAGCTGAGTGCTGGGATTCAGGCATGTGCCACTGTGCCCAGCTTAGGAATTCTTTTTTCTTATTTGGTCATGACACATTTTGTGATGCTAAAAACTGATGAAAACTTGTTAGCAAGGAGATACTCATATCAGTTAAACGATGGAAATACTTTATATATCAAAGAAAACTACCAAAAGCACTTTTGCTTAAATATTTAAAAAATAAGCTATTATGCCTTCAAACACTAGAAAAATACCCAGGTAATTTTCCTGTGAAGCTAGTGAGAGTTCACTCCTGGCAAGCTCTCTGGCTGGGCTGATCTCCAGATAGTGTTAGAGGAATTGGCTTTGATCTTAAAGTTTGGAGCTGGTAGCTCTCTAGGTGTTTGCACTTGCTCAGACCTTCAATTATCCCTCTATTTCTGCTTCTACACTATTGGTATTTCTTTGATGTTTTGTGATTGTATATATTCTGCAAGGTATCTTTTATCAATACAGTTTTCTTTCCTTCTAGAAATGCTACCACTTTGTGTTTCAACGATACCGCTTGGAGCACTATACTGTGACATCCAATTGGCTGGCATTAGGAATAGTCTTCCTGTTTGGGCTCTTATCATTTTCTCGCTCTGTGGCACTGTTCAGAGGTAAATGTGCCAAGGGTATCTGAACCCACATTTATGAGGCACTTTAGATTTTACTTGGTTCAGGCTTGTTTAACACATTTGGCTTATGTTAGGAAGAGGCCTATCCTAAAGGAAGAGCGTGTAGACTTAATTTGATGCAGTGTGACTTCTGTACCTCAGGATCGAAAGAGGTTGAGAGTTCCTTTTATTGTTATTAACTACACATTTTTTCTTATCCTTTTTTTTTGCGGGGGGCGGGGGGACCAGGGATTGAACTTGGGACCTTGCACTTGCAAGGCAGGTGGTGGAACTGAGCTAAATACCTGGCCCTTTCCTATCCTTATTGGGTTTTTTCCCCCCTTTTAATGGCTGCTGATGAATTAAGGAAACCTAAACTTATGATGCAAATTTGGGGTTAAATTTTCATGATTGTATTTTTCTTACAATTACTGTTGGGATCCAGAATATTAGAATATGCTGAAAGAATATAAAGTTAAACAGAAGTTTCTTCTCTCTTTCTTCAAGGACAAGAAACCAAGTTATATTTGACAAAACAGGGTCTCTCCTGCAGCCACCTTTGTAACCAGAGAGACATTTTATACCTGTGGAGCAGACTCCTTGCTGGAGTTGCTATGGCCCTTTGCACTCTAAATTTCATGTGGATTATAATGGGATGTTAACATACATTATAATTAAATTCCAGAATCTCATCTTACTCATCTTTGACTTTTATTAACTGTACTTTCTTCCAGGATATCATGGACCCCTTGACTTGTATCCAGAATTTTACCGAATTGCTACAGATCCAACTATCCACACTGTCCCAGAAGGCAGACCTGTGAATGTCTGTGTGGGAAAAGAGTGGTATCGATTTCCCAGCAGCTTCCTGCTGCCTGATAAGTGAGTTGTCCTTTGATTCCTAGAGTTTTGGTTTTTTTTTTTTGGTACCGGGGATCAAACTTGGGTCCTTGTGCTTGCGCCGCAGGCGGTGAAACCACTGAGATAAATCACCGGCCCTATTCCTAGAGTTTTAAATCAAGAAGTAAAAATAGCAATTATATGGCAGGATCTTCTTAATTTTTATTTTGGATTTTTTACAGAAAGTTATTGAATTATTTGCCATCTTAGATTGCTATGGAATCTGCCTTGTGCATCCATCTCCTGTGCTTGTCTCACTGGGTGCTGTGTTTCGGTATGCACCCTGTTCAACTCATAACCACAGGCTGAAAGTGGTTTGGGCTCCAGGTATCTGCTGGTGACTATTCTTGAAGATTTATATTTATAGATATTTAATTATTTGATATTAATGCACTTCTAGAAGTGGTCTAGAAACTCTAGCTATAATAGTTTTTTAGAAAAATATTTTTGGTAGCAGGGCCAAAGAGTCTTGCTAAATTGTCCAGGGTGGCCCTGAGATCCTCCTGCCTCAGCCTCTTGAGCAGGTGGGATTATAGGTGTGTGCACCATACCCAGTTTAGAGAAGAATTTTTTCCTATCCGATGACAGTGAAAGTTCCCTGTCAATATATGGCAGTGGGGAAAGCTACCATTAAGACATCTGTCCAGCTTCCTTTATGCTGTCTGTTGTTAGATTTAATAGCATATGCCCTAGAATTCCTTATATTTTTCTTAATTTGGTCCTCTTTAGGTAAAAGGGAAGTCTGGTTAAGACGAGTCATCTTGCTCCATTTGAGGAATGGCTTCAGCATAGCAAGATAGCACTGGCAGTAATATCTTGTGCTTAATAAAGATCCTGCATCAATCATTAATGATTAAATTAAAATTTGTTTTTTAAGTTTTGACTTTGGCCTTTGCTTTTTACATTTGAAATAGTTTCATAGCTGAAAATACTTTTGAGGATTACTCAGGAGCAAAGTACTGCTCCCTTAGTATGTTCTTAGTGCTGTATATTACATTTCATCTGTTCAGCACACCTGATGAATTTGCTCTAATTTTGATAAGTCCCTCTGAGCACATAATAATTAGTAATAGGTTTTGATACTTCCCTGATTGGTTGGTGGTATGACTATTTGGTTGCAAGTTTTGCTGCTGAGACTTAGTGAAATAGGTTGAGAGATGTGTAATCATAAATTTCTCAGTGCTTTTGGACTAAACTGCGACCTCTGCCTTGTGCTCCCTGATTGAGGTTTTAGCAAAAATGTTTTTTTTTTTACTTCATGTGAAATGTTTTTCACATTTTTTTTTTTTTGGTTGGTTGGTTTCAAGCACATTTAGCAATATGATCCCCTTGTGTTTTTCTTATTCTCTTTGTTTGTGTTTCTGATAGTTGGCAGCTTCAGTTCATTCCATCAGAGTTCAGAGGTCAGCTACCAAAACCTTTTGCAGCGGGACCACTGGCCACCCGGATTGTTCCTACTGACATGAATGACCAGAACCTAGAAGAGCCATCCAGATATGTAAGGGCTTCATTTTATTGTTGCTTCTTTGAAAAGAATTCTACTCCTAAAATCTCTTTGCATATATAGTAGAGCATTGATAAGAAGAGATTTTCTTTTTCAATATTGGGGATTAAACCCAGGGCTTTCACATTTAGCTGTATCTCTACCCTGTTTTATTTTTTACAGTACTGGGAGTTGAACCCAGGGCTTTTGCACTGAGCTATACCCCTGGACCTTTCTTAATTTTTTTATTTTGAGACAGAGTCTTGCTAAGTTGTCCAGGCTGAGTTTAAACTTGTAGTCCTTCTGCCTCAGCCTTTCAAAGCACTGAGATAACAGGAGTGCGCTACCACACCCATTTTAAAATGAAAAAATTAAAGTAAAGGATTAAATTAAAGTAACAACTTTTGTTAAGAAAGGGTGAACAATATCACTTTTATTTTCAAATTATCTTTCTTTATTTTCTATGTAAAACATATAATTCAATATAACTTCTAAGCTTTTGGATGAGCTAGAAATTTTCTCATGATAGAATCTGAACTATCATTCTGAAACACATTTTGAAACTCTTATTATTCCTTGTCCTATTAAAATATTGGTGGGGAGCTTTCAAGTTATCAGATTACCCTTGACCTAGCTATTACTATATTCTGGTTTTAGCACATGAGTAGTCAGGAAGACTATTTCCACAGTGAGTGCCATGGAGCAATCTCTGTCAGTGCCATGATCTTCTCCCTACTTGTCTACATACTGAGATCCCATGTGAATTTTATTTCAGTTCCTTTGAAAGTTGAGACTTTTGACATTTCATACCTATAAAATCTTTGATGGTAAAAAAGCTGAGACCAATAAAAATAATTATTTTCCTGGTTCACAGAGACAGTAAAAGACCATTTTGTAAAATAGATGAAGAGCACATTTTTTTGACAACCTATCTGTTAAAGAAATGTTTAAATGTCAAATGTATTTAATTTAGGTTCTGTTATGTCATGTGCTTAAAATGTAAAATAGTGAGGCTTCCAGTTGTCTTCTGAAGCAAACCTACAGCCACATCTGGCCTTTTGTCTCCCAGATTTGGGCTGGATAGAATTCCATGGAGCCCTCCATGGAGGGCTTGTGAATGGGAAATGTACATCATAAAATATATCCTTGGCCATCATAAAATATATCCTTTCTCCCTGAGAAAGTAAGATAAACATACCACCATTCTTTTAAAGGAAAGTTTTCATTCCTCTGAGAAAGAAAATAACCCATGGGAGGAGTAAATGTTATTGGTCATTTTAATTTTATCTATAGTCAGTCTCCTGAGACAAGGCTCTGATATTCAGGGGATGACTGTGAAGACACTGGAAAGTCAAAAGGGTGAGCAGATAGGCCATGAGAGCCAGACAGTTTGAATTCAGAGGTGATGTTATCAGAAAATGTGCTTTAGGAAGGAGTAACATTGGGAGGATAAAAAAAGAGAGGTGTAGGGCCGGGGATTTAGCTCAGTGGTTTCGCCGCCTGCTGTGCAAGTGCAAGGACCCGAGTTTGATCCCCAGTACCACAAAAAAAAAAAAAAAAAGAGAGAGGTGTATTTTGGAGCCCATGAGGCCTGGTTCTAATCCCAGCTAGGTTGCTTACCTTGATGACCTTAGACAAATTAGTTAACTTCTCTTTTTAACTAGTTTTAGTTTCTTTCTGTGAAACAGAAAATCGACTTTGGAATTACTATGGGATGTACTATTACTGTATATCTCTGTCATATTAAGCATATTTGGTCCTTTTTTTCTTTGATGCCGGGGATCGAACTTGGGACCTTGCAAGGCAGGCGACAGCACCACTGAGCTAAATCCCCGGTGGGATGTTAAGCATATTTGGAATCTGGTATATATATTTTCCCAATAAATGTTCTTTTTTTTTTTTTTGGTACCGAGGATCAAACTCGGGACCTTACACTTGTGAGGCAGGCGGCGAAACCACTGAGCTAAATCCTCAGCCCTGAATGTTCTTAATCTGATAAGGAAATCTTTTTCTGCCCAAATCTTTCTCTTTCTATACTATTATTGTTCATCACTGTCTTTTCTGTCCCATTGCTTTTGCTTATGTTGGTGACTATGTCTGGACTACTCATCAGCCAACTATTTAATCTGTATTGAGCAGTCTGTTCTTTAAGTGCCTTTAAAAAAAAAAAAAAAAATATATATATATATATATATATATATATATATATATAATTTAGCCATTTAATTTTGTTGTCTTATGTTACCTAAGTTGTTTTTGTTTTTTTTTTGGTACCGGGGATCGAACTTGGAACCTTGCCCTTGCGAGGCAGGTGCTGGAACCACTGAGGCTAAATCTCCAGCCCACATAAGTATTTTTGATTTGTAAGTCCTGTCTTTCTCCATCAGATGTGTGAATGATTACACCTTCTCTCTTTTATATTAACAGTATCTGGGATAGTGCTGTATCCTAGTAGTTAGCCTTTAGGGTAGACTTCCTTTATCTGCAAAATCCTGAATAGATTCCTAAAACTGTTGATAGTACCAAATTCTACATATACTGTACTTTTTTTTCTTGTACACACATATCTATGATAATTTAATTTATAAATCAGGTACAGAATAGATTAATAATAGCTAATAATAAAATAGAATAATTATAACAATATACTATAATAAAATTATATGAACGTAGTCTTTCTCAAAATTGTACTTTAGATCTTAGTAGCCTCAGCATATGATTTATTTTTCCTTCCTTAATAAATTGAAAACTTTTACGTTTTCACTTAAACACTTTATGGCTTCTCTGTGGTACACACGAATTGCCAGCATCATTACTCTTGTGCTTTGAGAGTCATTTTTAAATAATCTAAGAGTTACCTGAACATACTGCTCTGGTAGTGGGTCGGATAACTTAGGTGGCTACTAAGTGGCTACTAACAGAAGCAATAACAGACAGGTAGCATAAACAGTGTAGATACACTTGACAAAGGGATGATTCAGGTTCAGAATATGACAGTACTTGATATCATCGTGCTATTCAGAATGGTGTGCAGTCAAAAACCTATAAATTTTTTATTTCTTGAATTTTCTGATTAATGTTTTCAGGCTATAGTTGACTGACTGTACATGGCCTTTTCAATGGATAATGAATATTCATCATCGTCTGGGTGATGATGTTGAGAGGAGACTGGCTAGAAAATCTGCAGTGGCCTTTGCACATCTTAGTGGTCACTGGTTGTCTCTGGTTAGATCATAGTTCCACATTCTCTGCTACCAGACGTTAAGTTTGTTAAGTGACTCTATATTTTTCAGAATCCCAGTAGGAGTCGCCAAAATGCTGGCTGTTAAAAACTGGGACAAGCAAGTTTATGTATCTGTTGGGTGTGTAGCATCTTTGTGCTTACCCATATGTCTTGTGGTTGAGAGTTTTGCTGTAGCCTTCTCTTTGTGTTCTGATTTCAATGGATTGTCCTGCATGATGGGAAAAGTGCCCTACAAATCCAGTCTGCTCACCTCTGACCCTTTGGAGAATAGCAGGAACATTTGATGGCTTACTATTATATTGGAGGTTCTTCTCTTTCTGTTAACTGTTTAAAAAGATATTTAATTTCCTCTGATAATAAAAGAGTTACATGTTCATTATATAATGTAAACCTATGGACAAGGAAAAATAATATTATTTTGTTATCTAAGTATTACCACTATTACCATTTCAGTGGGTTTTTTTTGGTTCACTATTTTTTCTTTGTGTGTGTGTGTGCATATGTACACACATGTAAACAAAATTATCAGTTACTTTAAATATTTAATGTGTTTAATTCTTTAAGAAATGATGCTGGAGTTAATGGCTGTAATGTCCAAATATCTTTGCCTGACATATAGGAAAACATGCTTTTTTTTGGTATCGTTCCTGGTTGTAAGGCTCATTCAGGATGGCACAATAATTCTGTTCTCTGTCTTTTCTGAACATCCTAACTAGCAGCATTATTTTTATTTTCCCTTTGGTTTTCAGTAACAGCCTTTAGTCAGCTCTAAGTTCAGGGTCAGCGGATTGGTCTGTCCCATTTCTTTTCTGTATGGAAACTAGGAAAGATGTTTGACCTCCTTTTAGTTCACCATCCTCCTTTACCTCCTGAGTTTATCAAGAATTAGGAGAGAGTGTTTATAAAAGACCTGTGGTTTCTATTGCACTATTGTAATTATATTGCAGAAATAATAGTTTTCTGCTGCATATTCTTTCATGGTAGAAATTGAGTAGCTGTCAAACATCCCATTATTGAACAGTGGTTCATGCCAAGATTTTTTGCTAGAATCAAGGTCTGCAATAATTTAATTTACTTTATTATTTTTGTTTTTTGTGGTGCTGGAAGTTGAACCCGGGTCCTCACGCAATGCTAGGCAAGCGCTCTACTCCAAGCTATATCCCCAGCTCCCTCGAGGTCTGGATTTAGAAGGTACATTCAGTGTTACCTCTTTAGTTCTTGACAAATTCAAGTTTTTTTCACTCTTTCAACGTAAATGATATCCCTCTGGCCCCTGGGCTGGTATATAATTTGTGAGGTATTAAGCCAGTGGGTAGACTGGAGAAAATGATTCTTCCAAAGGAGCTTATAGGGCAAGAATTTTCTCTGACTGATTTGATGCTTATGTAGACTTGCTGGTAGCTTGCCTATGTGCTACCTTTAAAAACATAGATTGGGGCTGGGGATTTAGCTCAGTGGTTTCGCCGCCTGCTGCACAAGCATAAGGACCTGAGTTTGATCCCTGGCACCAAAAAAACAAAAAACAAAAAACACATGGATTGGTCATTGATTAATTTTTTTCCAAACAATCATATAGTCAGTTATATAATAACATGTTATAAACTAGCTAAATATTTTTATGCACTAAAAATCAAAAGACTAATGGGAGGGGCTGGGGATTTAGCTCAGTGGTTTTGCCGCCTGCTGCACAAGCACAACTCGAGTTCGATTCCCAGTACCAAAAAAAAAATGACTAATGGGAAAAATGGGAATAAGGACACAATACTTAAAAACTTTTCTAAAGGTATGTTAAAAAAAGATAGGAAGGGCTGGGCATTTAGCTCAGTGGCACTGCACCTGCCTTGCAAGCACAAAGTCCTGAGTTCGATCCCCTGTACTGCAAAAAAAAAAAAAAAAAAAAAGATAGGAATCTAATAAAAAAGGTAGTACAGCTTTACATATGTTAAATGGTTAAAAGTATGCAAATACTATAATAAATAGTTTACCTTGGAAGAAACCAGAAGTTTGGTTTGTGAGGAGGTGTTAGAAGGGTTGCATCTTGCGAAGTAGTGAAAGGATGATCTGAAATCTGACAGTTATAATACCAAAGGTGGGTGGGTGAGTATAGCTCATCACATGGTAAACTGAGGAAGCTGTAGGTAGAGTGTTTGGTTTTATGTACTTTGTTTATTCCTGCACTGTTTGGTTCCACTGAATGCAGTTTTCTGCATGCACCTAGCATTTCTTGTGTATTAAATGACACACAAGTAAACATAGAAGTTAAATTATGCTCAAAATGTTCCCTCATATATCTATTGTGTTGGAACAGATTTGCATTTTTAGGACCAAGTATGGTGACTCACACCTGTAATCCCAGGACTTGGGAGGCTGAGGCAGGAGGATTGCTGTGAGTTCAAGGCCAGCCTGGGCTACATAGCAAGACCCTGTCTCAAAAAACCTTTTTTTTTGTATTTTCAAAACAAGTATTAATACAGAGCTGTTTATTAACTCAAAGCTTTATCTCATTCTTCTTTATCCTTGCTTTTCTTTTTTTCTTTTTTTGGAACCGGGGATCGAACTCCGGTCCTTGTGCTTGTGCAGCAGGCGGTGAAACCACTGAGCTAAATAACCAGCCCATTGCTTTTCTTTTTTAACAAATAGAATTATGGACTTGGAAGGGAATTTAACAATGAGTCTAAAATATCTTCATTTGGGACAGGGATTTAGCTCAGTGGTTTTGCTGCCTGCTGCGCAAGCGCAAGGACCTGAGTTTGATCCCTGGTACCAAAAAGAAAAAAGGAGAGGATTGTGATTCTTTTCTGGAATCAAGGGAAGTGTGTGTTTTTTTTAAGTGACCAGTAATTTCCAAGATCCTTCACATTTCTTTTCATCTCTTTCCAGTTTGCACTAACTGTCCCTGAAATTCACTTGGAATGTTTATATTTCAGCTTACCTTACTACCTGTTTCCTCATCATGTATTTTATGCTGGCAAAGTTTACCTTGAAACTTGAATCCTGGGCAGTGGGACCTCTGACCAGAGACAAAAGTGTACCTGCTGCTTCTGTTTCAGAGCAGATGAGTACATATCTGTTAGAGACTACTGTGTGCTGTGATTTTGAGAATAAATTATCACTGCATGCTCTAGCCTTGACAATGTTTCCATTCCAACAGATGAAGAAAAGCTGTGACTATTTTTTTTTTTTTTGGTACCAGGAATCAAACTCGGGTCCTTGCGCCTGCGCAGCAGGCGCCAAAACCACTGAGCTAAGTCCCCGGCCCAGCTGTGACTATTTTATTACTGCCTACCTCACTTTAGTTCACTGTTCCCTTGACAAAATTCATAATTTTTATATTGGTGACTCGGCGTCTGACACTTTTATTTGAGAATATATATTTGTTTTTGTTTAAATTTGTGATAGTATCAAATTGTCATCCTTAACATGTGTTTATTGATAAAATATAAACAATGTAAAATCAGTAATAAGTTAGTTTCAGTTTCTCCACCATCACCTGTTCCTTGCTTTAGAGGTGCTCATTTGTTCTTCTCCAAAGCTGCCTGTGGGTTGGTAGAAACTGAGAGAAGTCACATTTCTTTCAAAATTAGTCTTGAATGCTTGTGTTTTACAAAATTTTAAATTAAGGCATATTTTTAGCTTCAACAGCTGGTTGATATGTAGACTGTGACTAATGAAATGAAACACATTTTTGTTTCATGATCATGTGTTAATGTCACCCTACAATTTTGTTATTTTTGATGCAAGAAAGAATGATTAAATCTGAAAAAACAAAAAAAATGAGCTCTTTGGTTACACTTAAGGCAGATTTCAATCTAGTCTTTTGATTTTTGAATTATAATGATGTGGTTATAGAGAGTGTTCCCAGATTTTGCAGTGTGAGATACTCATAAAATTGAGAGAAGAAACTATTATTTCTGATTCTAATCAGCTAGTGTTACTTTAGCTTTTATATCGAAGGGGCAATAGATACTTGGTGTTAGAGGGATTTAAACTAAGAAAGCTCAAACTAAAGATAGTTACAGTAAAAGTTTGTGTGTGTGTGTGTGTATGTGTGTATGTATATACAGATTTTGTGAGGAAAATCGATATCTATAGAGAAAAAGATCTGTGATATACACTAATATTGTGTATCTCTCTTTGGATGATTTTCTCTTTGGGGAGAATATTATAATTTTCTTATGTTTAATCACAGTTTACTTTCATCATTTGAGGAAAAAAATAACCATAATTGTCTAACATTTAAAACTGCTAGAAGGTCTCTGATGTCTTTTACCAACATCACTCAGTATGTTGTCAGGTGACTTCGAGTTTCTCTTTAAGTGCAAGAACTTTTAGCTCAAAATTAAGAGTTTTTTCCCCTTAGTCTTCTGGCCTTTTCTGAAATCATTTCATTTAAGACTTTCTTTGCTGCTCTGTCTGTAAACTAGATCTAGATTGCTTTGAAGAAATAGATATATTTTACCTATTTACAAGCTCTGAGGAAAAAATATTTTTTCTGTGACAGATTCTTGCCATGTAGTTCAGGCTGACGTTGAACTCATCATGTAGCTCAGGCCGGCCTCGAACTCATGGTAGTCTTCCTGCCTCAGCTTCCCAAGTGCTGGGATTACAGGCATGTGCCATTACACTCAGCTGGAAGAACACTTTTAGAGGCCGGGGATTTAGCTCAGTGTTTCCTTCGCCTGCCCCCAAAGTGCAAGGACCTGAGTTCGATCCGTGGTACCAAAAAAAAAACAACAAATTTCAGAAACCTAAAACTATAGAGGATGCTACAGTGGGTAAGTCAGGTAGATTATGTTAAACTCTTCAGGCAGGAGAGGAGTTAAAGAAATAAATAAAAATTTAAATAAAGTTAATCTGCCTGTTGGAATTTGGACAAAAAGCCCTGTCTAGTAAGAATGCTGTAAAAACTGCCTATAGGGAGGGGAAGTCCCACCAGTTTTTTGAGTTACTGGCTTATGAAGACAATGATCTATGAATCTTAGCAGCACACTAATGCTAATCTCTATTTTTCAGTTATCTTTTTCATTTTTAATCATTTTTAAGTGTCTTTCATTCTGTTGCTTCATCAGTTCATTCATTCATCCATTCACTCAACTTTTTATTGTCTCTAACTGTGCTGAAAATAAAAAGGTGAAAAGGATAATTATCTGTCCTTTATGTGGTGCCAGGATGGAGAAGGGAGGAACTAGAAGAAACACAAAAAATGTAGGGGGGACCTAAACTTCTATAATCAATGTCTCTAGTAGATTAAAAGTTTGGGATTCATAAAACAAAAATAAATGCTTTGTAAAGGAAACCATCTGGAAATAAGAGTTTCTGGAAATTAAACATAAGGTAATGGAGATTTTTTTCAGTCAGCAGAAGCTGGGAGCAGTAACATGCTCCTGTATTCCCAGCTGCTTGGGAGAATGAGGCAGGGATCTCTTGAGCAACATAGTCAGATCCCCCTCTTTGAATAAATGAGTGAATCAGTCTTCCATACCATAATAGCAATAAAGCAAAAAGATAGGATGAAAGAAAAGGACCTGTAAAATCAGGGGACCTGGGGCCCGGGGATTTAGCTCAGTGGTTTCGCCCCCTGCTGTGCAAGTGCAAGGACCGGAGTTTGATCCCCGGTACCAAAAAAAAAAAAAATCAGGGGATCGGGCATTTACCTAATGAGAGGTCTAAAAAGAGAACAGATGAAATGGAGGAGAGGATTTTGTGAGAAAATCTTCAGAAGTTGGGCCCAGGGATTTAGCTCAGTGGTTCCGCCGCCTGCCTGGCAAGTGCAAGGTCCCAAGTTTGATCCCTGGTACAAAAAAATAAAACAAAAAAACCCCTCAGAAGTGAAAGATGATGGTTTTCAGATTGAAAGCACACAAAATTGCCCACAATGATGAATGAAAACAGATCCATACTGGGGTGTTTCAAGCACCAAAAGAAATTAGTATGTATTATTATTTGATAATTTTAAAAAATAAAAGCTACCAGGAGAAACAGCTGGATAAATTGTGAGTAGTTGTCTCTGGGAAGCTGGACCAGGGGATTAAGGAAGGAACTGATGTTTTTCATAAGTAGTTTCTTATAACTACTTAAACTTTTTAAATGTGCACATGTATTATTTTGATAAACTTACAGTGATTTTAGAAAAAGACAAATCTTGCCCTCAGTCTACTAGGACAGACAAACCTAAAATATTTTTTTTCAAGCCTAAAATATTAAAGTATAATGAGTGCCATAATATGCTGTTGGAGCATGGAGAAAGGAGGAGGACTCTTCTTGCTTCTCTATTTGAGAACACCTTCATTAAGAGATGAGATGGCATAGGAGCTGCTTCTTGAAGGATGATTAAGAGTTCTCTGGTGTAGGAAGGGGAAATTGATATTCTAGTCAAAAGGAAGAGCATATACAAAGGCTTGAAGGATGAGAAACCATCTAGTTAGGGAAAATGGAATGATTTGCGGTTTCTGTCTTTTAGTTAATTAGGCGTGAGCATTTTTCACCTGTTCCCTGTTTCATTTGTTCACCCATACTTACCTATGTAGTTGTGTTCTTCACTAAAGTATATCCTATTTAAGAATAATAGTTCACATCTTCGTCCCTAATCTTTGAAAGCCCCACAGTACCAAACTTAAGGCTATACAGAGCAAATGATTTAAGAAAAATTAACTAGAATACTGACATAGCTCTTCGTTTAATCTCCTTTAACTCTCTTGAGCTAAAGAGAGGCCTCTTCAAACCTTGTTAGTAACAGAGATTGGCTAATTAGGACCCAAGTGATTTGATTTTTCAAGGTCAATTTAAGTTTCAGGAAGAATATTAGGCTACAAGTTCCTGGATGGCAGGGATCATGCCTAACTTTCGTCTGTCTTTTGTTACTAATGTCAGTTGGCAGAGGTAGTATTTGGCATGTTTGCATCTTAGATAGTTTTTTAACAAAATTGATATATGGCAGGAAGGTGGAATACTTTTCTTTTAGCTTTGTTATGTGTATTTCACACAGATAATTCTAAATTCCCCAGTCAGTGTCATTTATGGAAAAGTAAGTCAAAGCCTTCCCAACATTTCAAACCAAGAACAGGACAATAATTTCATAACTTGATGCAGACATTAACCTGGGTAGAGCTTCATCTATTGAATTTTCATTCCTTTGAATTTACATTCTTTTGAAAGTAAAGGTGAAAAGATTTGGTTTTATAGAGATAGTCCTTCTTCTTTAGTGAAAAATGGGGAAATTCAAATCAAAACTACATTGAGATGTGGGGGTGAAGGGTGCATAGGTAATGGGGGAAAAATAAGAACTAAGATACATCATGTTCAGGTACATACACCCAATGATAAATGTAAATGTATTGTATACCTAAAATGTACCAATTAATATATAAATAATAATAACAAAAAAACTACATTGAGATTCCATCTCATCCCAGTCAGAATGGCTATTATCAACAATATAAAAAACAGTAAATGGGCCGGAGATTTAGCTTAGTGGTTTCGCCGCCTGCTGCACAAGTGCAAGGACCCAAGTTGGATCCCCGGTACCAAAAAAACCAAAAAAACAAAACAGTAAATGCTGGTGAGAATGCTTGCTGATGGGAATATAAATTAGTACAGCCAGTACAGAAATCAGTATGGTGGTTCCTCAGAAAACTAGAGCTGCCATGTCATCTAGCTATATAATTTCTTGGTATATACCTGAAGTAATTAAAACCATCATACCATAGGAATACCTACATACCCATGTTTATTGTGTCACAATTTATAATAGCCAATGTATTGACTAACTTAGGTGCCCATCACCAGATAAATGGATAAAGAAAATGTGGTACAGGGCTAGGGATTTAGCTCAGTGGTTCCGGTGCCTGCCTTGAAAGCACAAGGTCCTGAATTTGATCCCTGGTACAAAAAAAAAAAAGAAACGTGGCACATATATACACAATGGAGTATTACTCAGCCCATGAACCTTTGAGGGACAAACAACATCCAGACAATAGCAAAAGGAAAACAGCTGTCAGAGCTTTCTGTATTTCGTATCACCCAGCTTCAGGATAGATCAATGGGGTGATTCTCAGCTCCGTAGGTAAGACATGTGACATATTCCCAAATCATATCTTTTATACTGATAAAGCACTTGGAGTTAAAGAAGCCTTAATGTAGAATTCCTCAGGCCTGCTAGCCCACAAAATTTTTCTAGCTCTTTCCATATTTAACCATGATAATGTCTTGGTTTTAAATAAGCTCCTTGACATCAACAAAGAGAACTGAGTGATCTTATTTTTATTTGGTTTTTGTTATTCATGACAAATAAGTATCTTCAACTAGTGCTAGAAGTAAGACATAGTGCTAGAAGTAAGTGCTACAAGTAAGACATAGACTTTCTAATTGCCCAAGTGTTGGCAATGTTAAGGGCAGACTGTGTATTTGTTACCTCCAATACAGGGATGCCTTTCAATATGGAAATATATCTAATGACAAGCACTAGTAGTTTACAGAAGAATAGAATCAATGATGTGGAGTATATTTAAAGTTGTGATAAAATTAGTTCTCTACAATGATCCTTTTCTAGAGTTGAGAGAGATCTTAGTGATTTGTAGTCCAAGCCATTTAGCGAAGGTAAAACCTCTCAGGCTATGTTTTATGAGACTTTCCTAAATTACAGAGATAGAGGCAGAATATTTAGCTGTCTTATTTCCTGATGCAAATAGAAATATTGGACAGATTGAAAGAACAGCATTTAGAGGCAGGGGTTACAGAGCATTACTGTGTTATGTTGTGCTTTTCTCTCTTTTGGAGAGTTGCATGCTTCAAATACTAGGTGTTTGTTTATTTGTTTATTTGTTTTTTTGGCACTGGGGATCGAACTCAGGACCTTGTGCTTGCGAGGCAGGCGCCGGAACCACTGAGCTAAATCCCTGGCCCATCTCTTAGAATCTTAAACAGAATTTGTTACTATGGTTATTTACCAGAGAATTTTGAGTGATGTTTGACAAATAAGATCTGTCTTATATGTGGAGATGGTTTCCCTGAACTTCACGTCAGCCCTTGCCAGAGATCTCTATTTTTACAACTGTGTGCGTCATTGTCATTTACAGCGGATAGATGCCTGAATGCAAATTCACATCCTTCCTGTTTTAAGACTTGTGGGACTCAGCTCAGGCAGCTGGATAGACAGCAGTGAGGTCACTGAGAATAGGAGATTGGACTATTATTTCTTTTCTTGTCCCCCTATAACATTCTAACTGAGACACATTTACTTGTTACAGTTGTTGAACCCATTCCGGTTACCTTTTCTAGTCTTTAGCCTTCTTACAGCCTGTTTAGTTTGAAATCTATTTTCCACCCTAATTTTTTTTTTTTTTTTTGTACCGGCAATTGAACTCCCGAACTTGTGCTTGTGAGGCAGGCAGTGGAACCACTAAGCTAAATCCCTGGCCCATCCACCCTAATTTTGGGGGTTTTTTTGTTTTTCTGGTACTAGGGATTGAACTCAGGACCTTGCGCTTGCAAGGCAGGTGGCAGAACCATTGTGCTAAGTCCCCGGCCCCTTGAAACTTGTTCTCTTTTACTTCTTCTTCTTCATCCTCTCCAGTGGTCCCTTCTGTTCTTGTATCTCCTACCTCTTCAGGCTAGTATGACAGACAAATGTCTGTTAGGGTTAGGGTTAGCTTCATTTGTGGTCTTCTACTCCTTTCTGTTCCCCTCTTGCTCTTTTCCTACCCTTTCACCCTTTCTTCCCTCTTTTCACTTCCTTTCACTTTTTTCCATGCATTGTATACCTTTGTTAAATATATGTTTAGCACCTGTGGGTTGCTTTTACTGTGCTAGGGTTTTGGAATACAGGAGTGAATGAGACAGATGCAGTTCCAGACTTTATAGTGTCTATAGGTTAACTTCCCAAGTGATTCATAGTTTGTAATTAAGAAATGTTTTGAAAAGTACTGGTTGCTGTGAGCACATGTAATGTGGGGACTTGTCCTAGGTTAAGTGGCCAGTGATGTCTTCCTTAAGGAAATAATGTTTAGCTGAAATCTGATGTAGGACTAGAAATTTATGAAATAGCAGCAGAGCATATTCCAGAAGGCAACTCTCTAGTCACACTGGCTTTCTTTTTGTCACTTGAACACAGCATGCTTCCTCCAGTTTCAGTAGGTACAAGGTATAAGTTATCATCTTTTCTCAGTTTCACCCAAACCGACTGCTCACTGTTGCCCCCTTTCCTTCCAGCTCTGGAGTAGATATCTTGGTTTCATTGATTTTCTTTTTTTTTCTTTTTCTTTTTCTTTTTTGGTACTGGGGATCGAACTCAAGTCCTCGCGCTTGCGCAGCAGGTGGCGAAACCACTGAGCTAAATCCCTGGCCCTCATTGATTTTCTTTTAAATTGACTGGCTCTTCTTTGTTTCATTTTTACTAGGAATTCAGGAAGGCATTTTATCATTTCACATCTGGATACTACATTAGCAAGTAGAGTCCTTGCTTCAGCTTTTCTCCCCACACCTCCTTATTCCACTCTGTCCTCTGTACCCAGGATAGACTCCTTTTTTGAAGACCAAGTTTTCATCATTTTACTTCTTGGCTGAAAAACCTAGATTGCTGATACTCAAGATCCAGTTTCTCCTCATTTGGGTCCTCCATTATCAAGTCCTCAGGCTCTCTAACTTCCTTTCTAGTTTCCTTTCTTAGCACACACCTTTTAGGATCAGCAGATCAGTAGATATTATTCCACCTCCTGCTGTAAACCATGCTCATGTTCACTTTGGCCTTTTCTCTTCTGTCCCTGTGTGTGTGTGTGTGTGTGTATTAAGGATTGTACCCAGGACCTTTGCACTGAGCTTCATCCCCAGTGCTTTTTTTATTTTGAGCTTGGGTCTTGCTAAATTGCTCAGATTGAGCTCTCCAAACTGTAGTCCTACTTCCACAGCCTCTCAGAATGCTGAGATTACAGGCATGCACCATCCTGCCTGATTCTTTCATTAACATTATCCTCTTCAGGAAATCTTTTCAACTACTTTAGTTCTCAGTGATCTCTTCTTTCCTGGACTAATTGCTGTTATAATACTTGCTGTCTGTATTTCATATATGCCAAATTTTTTTTTTTTTGGTACCAGAGATCAAATTTGGGACCTTGCTCTTGCAAGGCAGGCGGCAGAACCACTGAAATAAATCCCTGGCCCTGCCAATGTAATTATTTTGTTTGGTTTGGTTTTTTTTTTTTGGTACTGGGCATCGAACTCAGGACCTTGAGCTTTCAAGGCAGCCGGCAGAACCACTGAGGTAAATCCCTGGCAATAAATTTTTTTTGGCAAAACCAGGGATCAAACTCAGGACCTTGCGCTTGCCAGGTAAGTGTGGTGCCACTGAGCTATACCCTTGACCCCTCAATGTTATTTTTTGACCTAAATTATATGTGTAAGAACAGAGACATGTCTTACAGCAATTTTTTTTCTTTTTTGGTGGTGCTAGGGATTGAGTTTAGGGCCTCGTGCATGCTACGTAAGCACTTTACCACTGAGCTATATCCCTAGCTCTCTTATAACAGTTTTGTTACCATCTAGTTTAGGAGTCCCAGAATATGTACTTAATAAATGCTTTGCTGGTGGTCAGAGGTTTGATTTTGATATCATTTAGTGGATGCTGCTAATTCATTGCTAATCAGGGACTATGAGTAATTAATTTTGTAGCACTTTCATCCTGCATGTTGGGTTTAGCTTGAATTGTCAGTAGACACCAATCTAGATTGAGACTAAAGTAATTCATTTTAATGGGTTCTAATGCTCTGGAGTCCTTTTCTATCAGTTAAATTCTTAAATTTCACAGATCTCATCAAAGAGTTTTTCTAACATTCTAGCTGTTTGTGTAACCCTATATAGTTTATAAGTTTCATTTAAGTAATTCATCTCTTGTAATCCTCATTAAAACTATTTGAGATAAGTAGCATTATGTTTATTTTACATTCGAAGATACTGGAGTTTAAAACACTTAAGTGATTATGTGTCACCAGCTAGTTTGTTGTAGTGGCCAGACTTGCATGTAGGCCTGCTGACTTTAAATCCCTTTTGTAATAACCTTATTTTTCCTCTAAGGAAGAACCTGCCATTGATCATCCCTGTCTTCTGGAGGCCTTCATCCTTGTGTGTTTTAATTTTTAGCAGTCGCTTCCCAGAAAGAATAAAAAATAGGTCAAATTTTTGATGGATCAGTATCTCAATTAATATGATTTTGCTTTGGTATCTTTCTAAGACTTTTACCTAGAATTTAAGTGGAATTTTCTTACGGATAATGTGATGTGTGAAGCCTAAGCTTACTGGTGTAGTTGAGTATTAATTAGTTATCACTCACCTCTCTGTTAGACTGTGTACCCAACACCAGATCTTGATAGACAGACCTGTAGAAATAAGATGTGGAAATGTCGTACTGAGGACTCTTTTCTTAAAGGAGGCTAAGGATGAGACCATAAAAGTCTCTGCCTCTTACTGGTTCTGTTGATTACAGGGGCATGGCACTTGTAAAACCTTTGAAAAAAAATTTCTTTCATGTTCTTACAGTGCTTGGGAGCTACAGAGTGGGTGTTTGGACAAAAAAGGCTACTTCCTGAAGTGTTTATGCAAAGGATCATTTTTAGAGAGTTATGTGGAATGGAATTGGGTCTGACGTCAATTCTCAGTGTGCTTTCTCTCCCCTGGAGGAATAGCCCATATGTAGAGACAGATGTGAGACTGAAATGGTTTTTTTACATATAAGTAATGCTGGGAGAGAATGAGAACATTGCTGGGAGGTAGCAGTTAGGAAAAAACAGTTTATTATAAGCTAGAGATGACCAAATAGCTTTTGCATGCATGTTTTTAAAACTTTCAATTATGTATAATCTATAAGCCTAAATATGTACAAAATATGAGTATACAGTATAATAATAATAATGATAATAATGATAATAGAGCAAGTGCCTATGCAGCCATCACTAGGTCAAATTATAGAACATCCCCAGCACCAGAAATCTTCCGAGTAATTCCTTTTGATCACTTCCATACTCCCATTCAGAGGCTGCTAACTTATGGTAGTAATTTCTTTGCTTTGATCTTTTGACTTACCACATTTACATTTGTCCCTAAATGATTTAGGTATATTTTCCCTGAATTATACTGCATTTACTCTTTTGTATCTTGATCTTTCACTAAACATTTTATTTTAATAATCATATATGTTACTGCATATAACTATAGTTTGTTATCTTTCATTACATATTCAACATTTAATCTTAACCAAAAGGCCAAGAAGCGATTTTCAATATGTATTCAATATTTCAGTGTGTGACAGCACTACAGCTTATTTATTATTTTACTATTGGTGAATGTTTGGTTGGTTTCCAGTCTGGGCCAATTATAAATAATATCACTTTATTGAATATTATTGAACTTGTCTTTGGATGCAGATATTTCTGTTGAATGTACTTTAGGTTGAACCACATACAGTTACCATTTTTGTGGATCAAACATCAAATATTATTTCATATGATGTAATCTAATATGTATATTTAAATATTAACTCATTTCCTATAATTGCTGAATTATAGAAGATATCTTTTAAAAATTTTAGTAGATTCTGCCAGTTGGTACAGATTTTGTACCAACTTAATTTCTCACCAGCAAACATATAATTGTTGCTGTCTGTTCTGGTCACATTTGATATTACAGTTTTTCATTGTGATTTTATTTTGCATTTCCTGGTTACTAATGAGATTGAGTATTTTTAAATTTGTTTTGGCCATTTGGAGTTCTTATGAAATACCTACTCAAGTTATTTGTTCATTTTATTTTGTTTTTTGTTTTGTTTTGTTTTTGGTACTGTGAATCGAATTCAGGACCTTGCGCTTGCGAGGCAGACAGTGGCACCACTGAACTGAATTCCTGGCACCCCACTTTTTTTTTTCCGGTAGTACTGGGGGGTCAAACTCAGGACCTTGCGGTTGCAAGGCAGGCGCGGTGCCACTGAGCTAAATCCCCAGCCCTATTTGCCCATTTTAAAACTGGGTGGCTTGTCTTTATCTGGTTGATTAGAAAGAGTTCTTTATATATTCTAGATATGAATCTTGGGTACTTAAATGCTTTATATATCTTCTATTCTATACTTGTCTTTTCATTCTTTTTTGTTTGTTTTTGGTACCGGAAATCAAACTCAGGTCCTTGCGCTTGCAAGGCAGGCGGTAAAACCACTGAACTAAATCCCTGGGCCTCTTTTCACTCTTTTAATGGTATCTTTTGATGAACAGATACTCTCAATTTTAATGTAGTCAAATTTATCTATCATTTCTTTTTATAATATCTCCTGTATCTTGTCTAAAAAGTCTTCTTATCCTAAGAGCTTGAAGACATTTTCCTATATTCTTTTCCAAGAAATTTATCAGTTTGCCTTTTCCCTTTATGTCCATAATCCATCTGAAGTTGATTTTTGTATGTGGAGTCAGGACGAGGTCTAGTTTTATTTTTTCCTTAATGATATCGAGTTGTCCCAGTGAAAAGACCACCCACTTCCTGCTTCTGTGTAGTGTCACATTTATTACAAATCGGGTTTCATGTATGCCTGCGTCTGTGCTAGGCTCTCTATTCCTTTTCATTAGTCTATTGACACTGTACCTCACTGTCTTAATTTCTGTAGCTTTAAAGACTTGTTCTTTTCTAAGAGTGCTTTGGCACTTTTTGTCTTTCTGCATTTCCATGTACATTTTAGAATCCCCTTGTCAAGTTTCACATGTTTCACAAGTTTCACATGTCTATTGAGATTTTTAATTGAGATTGTATTTAAGCAATCAATTTATTTAGGATTGACATCTTTAAAATAGTGAATTTGTCATCTAGAAATAAGGTATATCCACTAATAAATTCTGTTTTATTGTCTATCAGTATTTGAAATAAAATATACCATTTCAATGACTTTAAAAAATTATGGTAAAGGACCAGGGATTTAGCTCAGTGGTTTCTCTGCCTGCTGCACAAGCGCAAGGACCAGAGTTCGATCCCTGGTACAAAAAAAGAAAAATTATGGTAAAATATATACATAGTAAAATTTACTGTCATAATTATATAATATATAATTATATAATTCAGCAGTTTTTAGTACATTTGTACTGTTGTACAATCATCACCTGGAATTAATTTTAGAACATTTTCATGACCCTTCTCCTCCCTCGAAAACTCACACTCAGTCCCTATAGACCCTTCTGTCTTGGAGAATTGGCATATTCTGGACATTTCATATACTTGAATTATACAGTAGATGGCTTTATTTGTTGGTTGGTTGGTTGTCTTTTGAGACAGGGTCTCACTGTGTAGTCCATGCTGATCTTGAACTCACTATGTAGTTCAGGCTGGCCTCAAACTCATGGTTGTCTTCCTGCCTCAGCCTTCCTGAGAGCTAGGATTACGGGCATGTGCCACCACATTTGGCTTAGTGGCCTTTTGTTTTTGTTTGCTTTTGGGATGTTTTGGTACCAAGAATCAAACTCTGGACCTTGTGCTTGCGAGGCAGGCAGTGGCATCATTGAGCTAAATCCCTGGCCAAATGACCTTTTGTTTTTAAGATTTATTCATGGTGTAGCATGTGTCAGAAATTCATTCCTTTTGTTGGCTAAATACTATTCTGGTGTATGCATTATATATATTATATATAATGTATAAATATATATCACATTTTATATTAATCAGTTGATCATTTATCATTAAAATTGTATAGTTTTTATAGTACTCCCATTATTTATTAGATTTATTTCAATGTAAATATTTTCAAATCCTTGCAAATTATATTGTTATAGATTTTAATTTTGTTTATTGGTGTTATGTAGATGACATTGATTTTTATATCATAGTCTAACATTTAATAAACTCTCTTAATAATTCCAAAAGTTTATCTGTAGATTCTTTTGGATTTTGTGTATACCAGTGGTATTATTAAATGAGCTTTGTTTCTTCCTTTCCATTTCTTTTGATTTTTGCATGTTTTTATTACCTTAATGCTAACTAGAAACTCTAGTACAGTGCTAAATAGAGTAGTGATGGAAAATCATCTGATACCAAAGGAAAATCTTTGTATCCTTTACCATTAAATATGAAATTTGCTATAGAGCTATTCTTGTTTCAGGTGGTCTCTCTCTTTTTTTTTTTTGGTACCAGGAATCAAACTTAGGACCTTGTGCTTGCAAGGCAGGCGCAGTGCCACTGAGCTAAATCCTTGGCTCTTTTTTTGTTTTTGTTTTTGTTTTGGTACGGGGATCGAACTCAGGTCCTTGCATTTGCAAGGCAGGCCATGGAACCACTGAGCTAAATCCCCAACTCCCATTTTAATTTTTAAGAAACATTTAGATGAGCTTCTAAAAGCTCTTTACCTCTGACTCAGTGAATTTTTCACAATACTGAGATATGGCCTTTAAAGTTATATTGACTTTTAGGGCAGATATTGTGTCTTATTTATTTGGTTCTGTCTGTCTTTCTTTCCCTCCCTCCCCCTCCCTCTCCCCCTCCCTCTCCCCCTCCCTCTCCCCCTCCCTCTCCCCCTCCCTCTCCCCCTCCCTCTCCCTCTCCCTCTCCCCCTCCCCCTCCCTCCCTCTCTCTTTCTTTCTCCCGGGATCGAACTCGGGACTTTGTGCTTGCAAGGCAGGCGGTGGAACCCGGCCTTGGTTCTGTATCCTAACTCTAACTTAATGGCTAGTACATCATAGGGTCTTAAAATATGTATGTTGAAAAAACAAAGTTAATTTGAGTCTTGACTTGCTTATTTGATTTGTAAAAATCGAGATTGGGGCCGGAGATTTAGCTCAGTGGCGCCACCACCTGCCTCAAAAGCGCAAAGTCCTGAGTTTGATCCCCGGTACCCCCAAAAAAGAGGGGGGGGTAATCTTTTATAGGCTTTGTTATCATGATTTAAAAATATATGTAAGAGGGCTGGGGATTTAGCTCAGTGGTTCCCCCGCCTGCCTCACAAGCAGAAGGACCCGAGTTCAATCCCTGGTACCAAAAAAAACCCCCCAAAATATATGTAAGATAGTTTGCATGTAAAATATATTGAAAAATATTTTCCTTTCCTTGAGATTTTTTTTTTTTTAACTGACCACATTAGTAGCCTTTTTTCCCTCTTTGGGCTTTATTTTACCTTGTAGAAATTGTATAATTTTTTTTTTCCTCCTATGGTCGCTAAATATTCTAAAGGCTTACAGAGAAGAGGCAGAATGTAAGTTTAATTTGAGGTAAACTATTTAAGCACAGAAGGATCCTAAAGACTGTGTATTATGTTCATTGAAGTAATCAATTTTTTAAGCACAGTACCAATATGGATTTAAATGACATGTATTAATATTCTCCATGAGCTCTGGTATATCCATGTTGTGAGCAACTGAGTAACTAGTTCTGCTGATATTATGTATTTTTCATCTTTATTCCTGCCGTTCTGATATCTCAGGTGTACTGAACTTTTGGTGCAAGACAGTTCCATTGTAGGGGCCGGGGATTTAGCTTAGTGGTGCCGTCGCCTGCCTCAAAAGCACAAGGTCCTGAGTTCGATCCCCGGTACCAAAAAAAAAAAAAAAGACAATTCCATTGTTGATTCTGTTTACTCTTTGAAGGTGCTGATATTCTTGATGTTGCTGTGCTGCCTGTGGGATGCAGTGTAATTTCCTGTGGCTGTCAGGAGAGTTAGGGCTTCCTCACATATTAGCACCTACCTGTGTTTAGACATATCCTTTCAATTTCTGAAATAAGAGGTGATAGACTAGAAAGGAGTAATAATGACCAGGAAAAAGGTTTACCAGAGGTAGGTTGTGGATTCATAGTGCCTTCTCAAATGTCTGTAGGGCTAGGAGACTTACGAACCCAAAGTCAGACCACCCAAAGCTTACATACAGGTTTGAGTGAGTGAGCAGATGCTGCCCCCTCACAAGCCTAAATAATACCCTAGCACTCTTCTAAGTGAAGAGAGCACAGGTAGCATTGTCTAAGAACTTGGATATTTGTTCCTCTGAAACCATGTGGGAATTCTTAGGATTGCAGTTGATGTTTATTTACAACCCTGCAGGAACCTTTGCAATTACTGATGAAGTGTTGGCTTTTCTGTATTTCAGATAGACATCAGTAAATGTCACTATTTAGTAGATTTGGACACCATGAGAGAAAGACCCCGGGAGCCAAGATATTCATCCAATCGAGAAGAATGGATCAGCTTGGTCCACAGACCATTTCTTGATACCTCTAGGTATGTGGTTTTAGTCCTAAGAGATGTAGTAAGACTAGTAAGGATGAAAATTGGATTCTAGGATTGAATAATATCTAATTTCTAGTCTTGGGCTGATTCTAGTAGGTATTAGTTTCTTTTTATTTGGGCCCAACATGTCTTTTTTTGGTACCGGGGATCGAACTTGGGACCTTGCGCTTGCGTGGCAAGCATCGGAACCACTGAGCTAAATCCCTGGCCCCCTCCAACATATCTTTTGTTTTTGTCCAGTTACCTGAGAATGCAGACACCAGGATGCAAAATGTATTCTCATATCATCCAAATGAAAGGCTTCTAAATAATACAGAGAGGTCTACTGTGGAAAACTCAAATCAGTGTTTGAAAATGATTAATTTTGGCAACCAACTTAGCTATCCTCAGAGTACTCATTCTCTGAGGCAAATTGACTATGTCTATTGAAAAGTCAGAGTTTTATGTTCACTATTTTCAGATTCAAAGCTTGTCCAACCTTTGGGTATGCCTTATTAGTTCTTTTTTTTTTTTCCGTTTAGTTTATTGGTACATTTTAGGTATACAGTACAGTTACATTCATCATTGGGATCTTGTACCTTTACATGATGTATCTTGGTTCTTATTTTTTCCCCATTCCCCTAGTCTCCCTTAACCCTCACCTTCCCTATTTACAGAGACTTCGTTTCCATGTTTTTCCTTTTCTCATATTTTTTTCTGTGGCTTATTAGATCTTAAATAGAGAGGCCAAGTAGACCAGGGCTTGGCTGGCTCTTCAGAAAGATCTCAGAGTTAATGATAAGAGGGGATCTGGATAGTTAGGGGTAGGAGTAATGGCAAAGGTCGGTTGGAACCATCATGGTATCTATAAATTTATTATTTGGAGGTGGACAGAGGAAACATACAATAAACAATAAATAAAGAATTGTGTGGTATACTAGAAGATGATAAATGCTAAGAAAAAATAACAAGTTAAAAGGAGGGTTGAGAGTTCACTAGAACTGAGGATTATACCTTTAGCTAGGGTGGCCAAGGTAGGCCTCACTGAAAAGATGGTATTTGAACAAAATCTTGAAAGAGGTGTGAGAATTATTCATTTGGATATCTGTGGAAACAGCTGGTGAAAAGACTCTGGCATAAGGAAGAAACAATAGGAGGCTAGTGAGGCTGGAGCTGAGCAGGAGCAGAGAGTAACAGGTAGTGGGTTCAGGGTGTAGGAGTCTATGACAGTGCAGGTTTTGAAGAGATTTGTAGGCTGTTGAAGTGCTTTTACCCTCAATGAAATAAGAAGTCACTATAGTGCAATAGCCATGTAACTTCTGTTTTTTAAAAAATTCTTTTCAATACTGTACTATGATTAATTGGTAGAGAGTAAGTGTAGAAGCAGGGAGACTAGTTACAGGGCTCCTGCAGCAGTCCAGGGAAGAGATAAGGGTGGTCTGGGTCAGTAAGAGGATAGTACAAATAGTGAGATGTGGTTAGATTCAGGATATACGTATAGAAATGCACTGAATTCAGAATGTGAGAAATAGAAACGAGTTAAAGATGATCCCAAGGATTTTGATATGAGCAGCTGAAAAAATAAACTTAACAATAACTGATGGAAAAGACTGCAAGTAGAACAGGTTTTAGGAGGAGAGTGATAGATCAGCTTTGGTTAAGTTTGATATTTCATTACCAAAAAAAAATAGAATCATTTAGTAGGCAGCTGGATATATAAGGCTGGACAGGGTACTGTCTGAGTTAGAGATAGATATTTAGATCTGTTGGCACCTAGATATTTAAGAATATGAGACTGGGTGAGATGCCCAAAAGAGTAGGTGAAGTTAGGGTTAGTGTTAGGGTTAGGTTAGCAAGATAGTGTTAAATGTCTCAGAAGAACCATTGAAGGTGACTGGTTTAGTCACTTTCCTGGTAACTTAGACACAATACCTGATACCCCTCAAAGGAGGAGAGATTTATTTTGGCTCATATTTTCAGTTCATAGTTGGCTGGCTCACAGGCTCCAGGAAGGGCATATTGGGAAGGCCTGGTAGGGAGGAAAGCTGCTCATGTTATGCTGGGCAGGAAGCAGAGAGAAAAGGGAGGGAGGCCAGGGATTTAGCTCAGTGGTTTCGCCGCCTGCTGCACAAGCGCAAGGACCCGAGTTCGATCCCCAGTACCAAAAAAAAAAAAAAAAGAAAAGAAAAGGGAGGAGCCAGGGAGGGAGATGCACTCTCAGGTCATGATCCCAGCAACCCACTTCCTCTAGCTTGGCCCCTCCTTCATAGCACATCAGCTGTGAACCTACAGTGAACCAATCCACCAATGAGTATAGCATCCCCAAGATGCAGTCACCTTCCATACATGTGAGATTTTGGGAGACTATTTCAAATCCAAACCACAACAGTGACTCAGAAGGAGTGATATCAGTAAAGTAGCAGGAAAATTAGGATGGGACAGTGTCTTGGAAACCAAAGGAACATTATGTTTTGAGGCAGAAGGATCAGCTGTATCAGAAGCTTTTTGTTTTTTTTGCACCGGGGCTTGAACTTGGGACTTTGGGCTTGCGCTGCAGGCGGCAGAACCACTGAGCTAAATCTCTGGCCCAGAAACTTTTGATAAATCAGTAAGATGAAGACTAACAACTGTCCATTCAATTTTGTAGCAGGCAAAAGCAATTTGAGTGAAGTGGCAGAAGTACAGGAGCTTGAGAGATTAGAAGGGTAGGGCTGGGGATGTAGCTCAGTGGAAGAGGACTTGCATGCACAGTTCCCTGGATTCAGTTCCCATAAGCACCATAAAAAACAAATAAACAACAAAAACAAAAACCCCTAGCGAGATAGTAGAAGAGTGGAAATTGTAAATCTCAAGTCTTTTGAACGTTTTTGCTGTATCCAAAAAGCAGAGAATTAGGGCTATAGCTGGTGGGGGGAGGTGTCAGGGAAACTGATAGAAAAGATTTTTGGCCTTTTAAAAATATTCTTATATGGGCTGGGGATTTAGCTCAGTGGTTCTGCTGCCTGACTCACAAGTCCAAGGTCCCAAGTTCGATCCCTGGTACCAAAAAAAAATTCTTACTGTGATAACATAAAATTTGCCATTTTAGCTGCCCCCCCCCCCAAGTATTGGGGATTGAACCGAAGGTATTAACACTGAGCTACATCCCCATCCCTTTTTAGTAATTTTGAGACAAAATCACACTAAGTCACAAAGTCTCACTAAATCTCCCTAAGTTTGAGTCCAAGCTCAAACTTGCGAGTGAAGTGGCAGAGTGCTGGGATTATAGGGATGTACCACCATGCCTGGTGGATTTTTTTTTTTTAGAATAGTTTTAGGTTCACAGCAAAATTAAGCAGGAAGGTATAGAGATTTCCCAGGTACTCCTATCACCACATAGGCACAGCCTCCTGCATTATCAGTATCAGCTACCAGAGCGATAGATTTCTTACAATTGATAAACCGCCACTGGAACATTATTACCACCCAAAGCCTATAGTTTAGGTTAGGCCTCACCCTTAGTATAGTACGGTTTTATGGCATAATTTCATGAATCTACCCAAACAGTGTTCTACAGAATAATTTCACTACTTTAAAAAAACACCCTCTGCTCTGTGTGTTTTCTCCCCATTGCCCCAGGCAATCAGTGATCTTTTTATTGTCTTTAAATTTTGTTTTTTGCAGAATGCAGTGCATGATTCAGGTTTTTTTGTTTTGTTTTGTTTTTACTTTACCATGGTGTGAAAGCAATAGACATTCACACCAATAGTAGCAATAGGCAATAGTAGAAACCATATATCAAATTATGAATTTTGGTCTTTTGCAGGCTAAAAATATATAGTATAATACTCTTGCAAAGTTGGGCAGTGGCAGTGAGCTAAGCTTCCACATAGCTATATATTACAGGGGTAAACAGTGGATACTCTGCATTGTACTGTGCTGTGATCTTCAGAAGGTTAGGTGTAATTAAATACATTCTAAATTGACTTTTTTTTTTTTCAGTACTGGGGATTGAACTCAGGACCTTGCGCTTGCCAGACAGGCACCAGCACCCCTGAGCTAAATCCCAGACCCAAATTGACAGTATTTTAAACTTATGGTGCATTTGTCCCAACATAACCTCATCCTGAACTGAGGAGCATCTATAGTAAACTGAAGAAATCTTATAATGAATAGGCTTTTCATATTGCTTCTTTCACCCACAATATGTACTTAAGTTTTTCCATATCTTTCCATGGCTTGATAATTCATTTCTTTTTAGTTCTGAATAATATTCCATGGTCTGGATATATCACAGTTGTTCCATCTACCTATGGAAGCACATCTTTGTTTATTCAAAGTTTTGGCAGTTGTCTTAGTTCTTACTGCTGTAACAAGTTATCATAGACTGGGTTGCTTAAATAATAAGCATTGCTATCTCACAGTCCTGGAGTTTGGAAGCCCAAGATCAGGATGCCAGCACAGATTCTGATTCTGTTCCAGGTTGCCGACAGCTGATTTCTCTTTGTATCTTCATGTGGGGGAAAGAGGTCAAGGTAGCTTTCTGGTCTTTCATCAAGGCACTACTGTTCCATTCTCGAGGACCTCCAAATTCAGATTTTTTTTGGTACGGGGGTTGAACTCAGGACCTTGCGCCTGTGAGGCAAGTGTGGTGCCACTGAGGTAACTCCCCGGCCCAGAAGTATCCAGATTTTGAAGTATTTGCTTATACATAATGAGATATCTTGGAGATAGGACCCAAATCTAAACACAAAATTCATTTTGATTTCATATACACTTTGTATACATAACCTGAAGCTAATTTTGTACAATTTTTTTTTTTTTTTTGAGTCAGGGTCTTCTTTTGTAGTTCAGGCTGGCCTTGAACTCACAGTGATCCTCCTGCCTCAGCCTCCTGAGTGCTGGGATCATAGGTGTGTGCCACCACGCCTGGCTACAATGTTTTTAATATTTTGTGCATGAAATAAACTTTCATAGTATGAAAATTTCCACTTGTCTTATGTCAGCACTCAAAAAGTTTTGGATTTTGGGGTATTTCAGATTTCAAATTTTTAGATTAGGGATGCTCAACTTGTATAAATATCTGTGTACAAGTTTTTGTGTGGACACATTTTTATCTCCTTTGAGTAAATACCAAATAGTTTAATTTCTGGATTGTATGATTTGAGTATATTTAGTTTCCTAAGAAGCTGCTAAATGATCTTCCAAAGTATTTGTACCATTTTGTATTCTTACAGCCAATGAGTGAGAGTTTCTGCTGTTCTATATTGTAACAAACAATTGGGATTGTTAATTGGGATTGACAATTGGGATTGTCAATATTCTGGATTTTTGGCCATCGTAATAGGTTTATAGTGATATCTCATGGTTGTTTTAATTTGCATTTATTTAATGACATATGATATAGACCATCTATACATAAGTTTTTTGGGGTTTTTTTTTGGTACTGGGGATCAAACTTGGGACCTTGTGCTTGTGAGGCAGGAGCCGGAACCACTGAGCTAAATCCCCGGCCCTATACATAAGTTTTTAATTTCAAATTTATCATCTGTAGCTCTTCTTTGGTGAAGTGTTTTTGCGGTCTGGCTCATTTTTCTAATTGGGTTGTTCATTTTTTATTGTTGAACTTTAAGAGTTCTTTGTATATTTTGGATAACAGACCTTTAGAAGATGTGTCCTTTGCAAGTATGTCTTCCAATCTGTGACTTCTCTTCTCATTCTCTTGATGATGTCTTTTCAAAGCAATTTTTTTATTTTAATGAAGTCCAAATTATTTTTTTTTAAGTGAATCATATCTTTAGTATTATATCTAAAAAATAATGACCAAACTGAAGGTCATCCATATTGTCTTCTATGTTATCTTCTGGGAGTTTTATACTTTTCATATTACATTTAGAATGATTTGTTTTGTTTTGTTGTTTGAAACAGGGTCTCATTATGTAGTCCAGGCTGGTCTGGCACACACTGTGTACCCCAGGCTGGCCTCAAGCTCACAATCCTCTTGCCTCAGTCTTCTAAGCCCTGGGATTACAAGTGTACATCACTATGCCTGGCCTATGATCCATGTTGTGACAGATGCATGGTCTATGTCTAGATTTATTAATTTTGAATGAGGATGTCCAGTTGTTCCAGCACCATTTTATTGCTTTTGTTCCTTTGTCAGAGATTTATAGTTGGGTGTATTTATGTGGATCCATTTCTGTTTTGTTCCATTTACTTGTCTATTTTTTCTCCAGTTCCAAAATGTTTTGATTGCTGTAATTTCATGGTTAAGTCTTGAAGTCAGGTGATGTCAGTCTTCCAACTAACTTTTTTTTATCTTTTCCTGCAATATTGTGTTGGCTACTCTGGGTCTTTGTCTATCCATATAAATTTTAGAATCAGTTTGTCAGTGTCAACAAAATAATTTTCTGGAATTTTGATTGGGATTGCATTGAAGCTATATCTAAGTAGGGAAGAACAGACACCTGAAAAATATTCCATCATTCTATCCAAGAAAATGGAGTATCTCTACATTTATTTTTAGAACTTTATAGTTTTCTCCATATATATCTTTTTTTATATCAATATATTCTTTATTACATTGGTATAACAGTTCAATGATCAGCTTAAAATTAATTAGATCTTATTAATGAACTTCTGATAATTTTCAGTGTTTTCCTTTTACACATAATATTGTAATACACATATTCATCATCTAGACTGATACTTAGTGCAAATTACAGGACTGCCATGATTGAATCAAAGATAGTGATTATTTTAATTTGCCCTATATTTTTAATGGCCTTAAAATACTGTGTTTGGACCTATGAGACTCTCACTAGTAGTGCATTAGCATCTTTTTTTCCCCATACTGACCAAAATTAATGTTTTAAAAAAAATTTTTTTTTTTATTGAATTCTTTTATTGGTGCATTGTAGGTATACAATACAATTACATTTCTCATTGGGAATTGTACCTTTACATAATGCATCTTGGTTCTTATTTTTTCCCCATTCCTAGCCCTCCCTTCACTGCCTCCACCCTTCCCTATTTACAAAGACTTTATTTCCATTTTTTCCATTTCTCATCATTTTTCTTTTCCCTTTTTTCCTTTCCCCTGCCCCTCCCACTACCCCTACCCCTTTGGACCTTTTCTTCCTATTTTGCATTATCAATTATTCATTCTAATCATTGGTACATTTTAGGTATACAATATAATGACATTCATCATTGGAAATTTGCACCTTTACATAGTCTCTCTTGGTTCTTATTTTTCACCCTTGCCCAGCCCTCCCTTCAACCCCTCCAGTCCTCCCTATTTACAAAGATTTTGTTCCTATTTTTCCATTTTCTTATAGTAATCCCATTCCCTTCTATCCTTTCCCCTAGCCCTCCCACTTCCTTCCCCTTTGCCCCTTTTCTTCATATTTCACATTACCTGTTATACATTTTAGTCCTTATTTACACTTTCAGTTTCTCACACCAGAGAAACTATTTGGTATTTACACATGTGTGTCCTATTTATTTCACTTAAGAGTATCACCTCAATGTGCATCCACTTAGCTATAAATGTCTCTAATTTCTCATTTTTTATGGCTGAGTAGTACTCCATTTTATAAAAAAACCACATTTTCTTTATCCAGTCTCCAGTTGATGGGCATTTGGGCTGTTTCCAAGTTTTGGCTATCACAAACTGTGCTGCTATGAACATGGGCGCACATATATCACTGTGGTATGATTCTTTTAATTCTTTGGGGAAGATCCCCAGCAGTGGAATAGTGGGGTCAAATGGGACTTCCAGTCCTAGTTCTTTGAGGTATCTCCATACTGATGTCCACAGTGGTTGCACCAGTCTACACTCCCAGCAGCAGTGGAGCAGGGTTCCTCTTTCCCCACAGCCCCGCCAGCATTTGTTATTGGTTGATTTCATGATAGCAGCCATTCTTTCTGGAGTGAGGTGGAATCTCAGTGTTGTTTTCATTTGCATCTCTCGAATGACCAGTGATGTTGAACATTTTTTCATGTATTTATTTGCTATTTCTACTTCTTTGTGTGAGAAATGTCTGTTCATTTCAGATGCCCATTTTTGGATTGGGTCTTTAAATTTGGGAGGTCTGATCTTTTTAAGTTCTTTATAGATTTGAGATAGTAGACCTTTGTCTGAGGAAGAGCAGGTGAAGATTTTTTCCCACATTGTGGGTTGTCTCTTCACACTGCTGGTGGTTTCTCTTGCTGTGCAGAAGCCTTTTAATAAGAAGAGATCCCATTTGTTGATTGTTTGTGCTAGTTCAGGGACAACTGAGGTTTTGTTCATAAAATCTTCTCCTACACTGATGTCTTCAAGGGTTCTACCTAACCTCTGTTCCAGCTGGTTCAGAGTTTCTATTTTAATATTTAGATCTTTAATCCATTTTGATTTTAGTTTAGTGCATGGTGAGAGATATAGGTCTAGTTTTAATCTTTGTCAAGTTGAAGCTCAATTTTTCCAGCACCATTTCTTTTTTTTTTTCTTTTTTTTTTTTTTTGGTACCGGGGATTGAACTTGGGACCTTGCGCTTACGAGGCAGGCGCTGGAACCACTGAGCTAAATCCTCGGCCCTGAGCACCATTTCTTAAAGAGGCTATCTTTCCTCCAGTGAGGCTGTTTGGCTCCTTTATCGAAAATGAGATGGCTGAGTGTGTCTGGCATTGTTTCTGCATCTCCTAATCTGTTCCACTCCTCCTCAGGTCTGTTTCTTTGCCAGTACCATGCTGTTTTTATCACAGTAGCTTTGTAGTATAGTTGCAGGTTGGGGATTGTGATACCCCCTGGGATGTCTCTGTTACCTAGAATTGCTTTTGCTATTCTGGGTCTCTTTTTGTTCCAAATGAATTTTTGGATTGTTTTCTCAAGGTCTATGAAATATGCTGCTGGGATCTCAGTTGGAATTGCATTAAATCTATATAGCAGTTTTGGAAGTATGGCCATTTTCACTATATTAATCCTTCCTAGCCAGGAGCAGGGGATGTCTGTCCATTTTCTGATGTCATCTTCAATCTCTCTTTTCAGAGTGCCATAGTTTTCAGAGAAGAGGTCTTTGATTTCTTTTGTTAGGATGATTCCTAGGTATTTCAGTTTTTTGGATGCTATTGTGAAAGGAATTATTTGTCCTATTTCTCTCTCAGTGAGTCTGTCATTGGTGTAGAGGAAAGCTCTTGATTTTTGTGTGTTGACCTTGTAACCAGCTACTTGACTGAATTTGGTTATTAAGTGTAGAAGACTTTTGGTGGAGTTCTTGGGGCCTTCTATATAGAGTATCATGTCATCTGCAAATAATGACAATTTGACTTCATTTCCTATCTTTATTCCTTTTATTTCTTTCTCTTGTCTAATTGCCATGGCTAATGTTTCCAGAACTATATTGAACAAGAGTGGTGATAGTGGACATCCTTATCTTGTTCCTGATTTGAGTGTGAAGGATTTCAGTTTTTGACCCTTTAGTATGATATTGGCTGTTGGTTTTTCATAGATGGCTTCTATCAGTTTAAAGTAGAGACCATGTATTCCAATTTTTTATAGGGTTTTTATCATAAATGCATGTTGGATTTTGTCAAATGCATTTTCTGCATCTTTGGAGATAATCATATGGTTTTTGTCCTTGGCTCTATTGATATAGTGTATTACATTAATTGATTTGCGTATATTGAGCCATCCCTGCATTCCTGGGATGAATCCTACCTGATCAGGTGTATGATCTTCTTGATGATCTTCTGCATTCTGTTTGCCAGTATCTTATTAAGGATTTTTTGCATCTGTGTTCATTAGTGAGATTGGCCTATAGTTCTCCTTTTCAGTTGGGTCTTTCTCTGCTTTGGGGATCAAGGTGATGCTTGCTTCCAGGAATGAATTTGGGAGTATTGCTTCCCTTTCAATTTCATTGAAGAGTTTAAACAGTAGTGGCAGCAGTTCCTCTCTAAATGTCTTGTAGAATTCAGCAGTGAAGCCTTCAGGGCCTGGGCTTTGCTTAGTGGATAAGTTTTTAATTACATTTTCAATTTCATTGGTTGATATTGGGTTGTTCAGAATTTTTAGGTCTTCTTCGTTCAACCTTGGTAATTCATATGTATCTAGGAATCTGTCCATTTCTTCTGTGTTGTCCATCTTTTTGGCATATAGGTTCTGGAAGTAGGTATTGATGATCATCTGGATTTCTGCTGGGTCTGTTGTAATTTCACCCTTTTCATTCCTAATTGCATGGATTTGGGCCTTTTCTTTCCTTTTTCTGGCAAGGTTGGCTAAAGGTTTGTCAATTTTGTTGATTCTTTCGAAGAACCAACTCTCGTCTTCATTGATTTTTTGTATTGTTCTCTTAGTCTCCATTGCATTGATTTCTGCTCTGATCTTTATAATTTCCTCCCTTGTATGAGCTCTGGGGTTGTCCTGTTCTTCTTTTTCTAGAAGCTTGAGGTTCAGCATGAGGTTGTTTAATTGGGCTCGTTCTGTTTTCCTAATATGCATATTCAGTGCTATGAATTTCCCTCATAAGACTGCTTTCATTGTGTTCCATAGATTCTGATATGTTGTATTGTCATTGTCATTTAATTGAAGGAACTGTCTGATTTCTTCTTTAATTTCCTCTGTGACCCATGGTTTATTCAGAGTGTGTTGTTCAATTTCCACATGTTTATGAAATTTTTCCAGTTTCTTTTGCTATGGATCCCCAGTTCCATCCCACTATGGTCTGATAATGTATAGGGGATAACTTCAATTCCTTTGCACTTACTTAAACATGTTCTATGTGTGAGTATGTGGTCTAATTTGGAGAATGACCCATGTGCAGCTGAGAAGAATGTGTATTCTGATTTTGTGGGGTGGAAGACTCTGTAAACATCTGTTAAGTTCATTTGTTCAAGAGTTCGATTGAGTTCTAGTATTTCATTACTTATTTTTAGTCTAGTTGATCTATCTATTTGTGCCAGTGGGGTGTTGAGGTCCCCCACTACAGTTGTGTTAGTGCATGTATGACTTTTCATGTCCGTTAGTATTTGTTTTATATAGTTGGGTGCACTAGTGTTTGGTGCATAGATATTTATGATTGTCATCTCTTCCTCTTGGATTCTTCCCTTTACAAGAATGTAGTGTCCTTCTTCGTCTCTCTTAATCAGTGTTGGTTTGAAATCTACTTGATCTGCAAAGAGGATAGCTACTCCTGCTTTTTTTCGGGTTCCTGTCACATGGAGTATTGTTTTCCACCCTTGAACTTTCAGTCTGTGAGTTTCCTTTTGAATGAAGTGTGTTTCTTGTATGCAGCATATTGTTGGATTTTGCTTCTTGACCCATTCTGCCAGTCTATTTCTTTTGATTGGTGAATTGAGACCATTAACATTGATGGTTATAACTGAAATGTATTGACTTGTCCTTGCCATGACTTTTTCTTTTTGTTGGGTTCTCCCCCTTTACATTTAATTTCTTGTCATGCCAGATGGGTTCATTGTGCTTTGCTTCCTGGGGTTGTGATCCTCAATATCTGTTCCTAGGATATTGTGTAAAATTCTTTGGAGAGCTGGTTTGGTATTCACGAAGTTCCTAAGGTGCTGTTTGTCATGAAAGTATCTTATTTTCCATCCATTTTGAAAGATAGTTTTGCAGGGTACATCAATCTGGGTTGGAGGCTGTTTTCTTTTAGTTCTTGGAATATGTCACTCCAAGCTCTTCTTGCCTTGATGGTTTGTGTTGAGAAGTCTGCTGTGATTCTGATGGGCTTTCCTTTGTATGTGATTTGTTTCTTTTCTCTGACAGCTTGGAGAACTTTGTTCTTCTGTTGTGTTTCTGGAATCTTAACAATTATATGCCTATGTGTAGATTTTTTTTGATCAAGGCTATTTGGAGTCCTAAATGCCTCACTTATCTGTATGTCAAGCTCTTTTCCCATACTTGGGAAGTTTTCTGCCATTATTTCTGTGAAGAGATTTTTTATGTCATCTCCACTCTCTCCTCTTTCTTCATTGAGCCCAATCAGTCTTATGTTACTCTTCTTTGCATCATCTAGCAGCTGCTGGATTGATTTCTCATGTTCCCTTATAATTTTGAAGCAATTTTTCTTTTCCTGGTCACTAATTGCAATCTTATCTTCTATATCTGAAATTCTGTCCTCACATTGGCTCATTCTGCTGTGTAGACTTTCAGTGGAGTTTTTCATGTCCTGGAAATCTATTTGCATCTGTTTTATGGATTCCATTTGTTTCTTATGTTGAGATTCCATCATGTTTCTGAGCTCCTCTCTAGATTTATTAATCATGTCTTGCACTAGGGGCACAATTTCTCCTTTTATCTGAGAAAATATTTCTGATTTCATTTTTTCCAGATCCCCTTTTGTTTCCAGTTCATTGGGTCCAGGTGGTTGAGTATCAGAGTGTTCCATCTCATTTCCCTTTGAGGTTGCTGTAGGTGATCTGGAAGTCTGGTTTTGAGACTTATTTAAGTGTTTTCTCATTTTGACTGGGTGGGGGGGGCTGTTGGCACCTGCACAGATTACCTCCTCTTAGCTGGGAGAGGTGGGACCGGGGCCGGGAGCAGTAGTAGGGATGGTGGCCCCAAAGCCCTTTCCTGTGGGCTGGGAGCAGCAGGAGGGATGTTGGCCAGGAAGCCCCTTCCTCTGGTCCAGAAGCAGTGGGATGGCGGCTCAGAAGCCCCTACCCCTGGGCCGAGAGTGGTGGGAGGAATGGTGGCCCGGAAGCCCCTTCCTCTGGGCCGGGAGCGGCGGGACAGAAGGTGGCCCAAAAGCCCTTTCCTCTGGGCTGGGAGCAGTGGGAGGGATGGTGGCCGGGAAGCCCCTTCCTCTGGATCAGGAGCAGTGGGACAGTGGCTCAGAAGCCCCTACCTCTGGGCCAGGAGCAGCAGGACTCAGTACCATGGTCTGGTGGTCCAATGTCCTCTGTATCTTTGTAGTGTGGAACTAGCTGGCTGTACACAGGAGCGGTGGGGGTGTGTTCCAGTGGATTGTTGCCAGGGCGCAGGCTGGTTCGGCGTGTTTGGCGGGACTCGGGACCTTGGTAGGGCATGCACAGACCTGCCTGTCTGCAGCGGGCTGGTTCGGCGTGTTCCGTGTGACTCTGGCCCTTGGTAGGGTGTGTGCAGACCTGCCTGTCTGCAGCAGGCTGGTTCGGCGTGTTCTGCGTGACTCGGGACCTCAGTAGGGCATGCCTTCATATAGATCTTACGCATATTTTGTTAGATTTATATCTAAGTATTTCATTTTGCAAGATACTAATGTAAATGGCATTGAGTTTTTAATTTCAAATTATTCTTGTTTATTGCTGGTGTTTAGGAAAGTGATTGAGTTTTTTTTTGGTACTAGGGATCGAACTCAGGACCTTGCATTTGCGAGGCGTGATTGACTTTTTTTGGTACTGGAGATCGAACTCAGGACCCTGTGCTTGTGAGGCAGGCAGTGGCACCACTGAGCTAAATCACTGGCCTGTGATTGACTTTTATATATTAATCTGTTTTTTTTTTTTTTTTTGGTATGGAGGATTGAACTCAGGATCTTGTACTTGTGAGGCAGGTACAGTGCCACTGAGCTAAATCCCTGGCCCTTTTATATATTAATCATGTATCCTGTTACATTACTGTAGTTGCTAATTAGTTTTAATTAGTTCTAGGAATTTCTAAAATATTTTTGTCTTCACAAACTATCTTTTTTTTAAAGATGAAATAATGGATATGTTTACATACCAGTGAAAATAATCTTCTGTACAGCTGAAAATTGATGCTGTAGGAGAAAGGAACAAATTGCTGGAGCAATGCTGTTGAGTTAGGTGAAAGGAGATGCACAAGTGTAGGATTGGCTTTAGATAGACATACAGATCATTTGTGTCCAACTCTGCCCAATAGAGCTTTCTGCAATGATGAAAATGTTCTGTGTCTGTCTTGCGTAGTACAGTAGCCAAGCCACATATAGCTATTAAGCACTCAAAATGTGACTAATAAGCTGGGCATGTGGTGCACACCTGTAATTCCTGCTGAGGCAGGAGGATTCGGAGGCGGAGGCAGAAAGATTGCAAATTTGAGCCCAGCCAGGCCAATTTAGTGACTTAGCAAGACCCTGTCACAAAAAAAACCCAAAAAACAAAAAAACCCAAAACCAACAACAACAAAAAACCTGTGGCTGGGGGCCGGGGATTTAGCTCAGTGGTTTCGCCTCATGCTGCCCAAGCTCAAGGACCCGAGTTCGATCCCTGGTACCTAAAAAAAAACAAAAACAAAAACAAACCTGTGGCTAGTATGACTGATGATCTGGATTTTAAATTTTATTTAATCTTAATTTAAATCTGATTAGCCACATAGCAACTGTACTGGACAGTCAGTATAGTACTAGACAACAGGTAGGTGTGATGATGAAAATCCGGATATTCTCTTCTGGTAGCCTTAGTTTTCTCATTGTATTAGGAAGCAGGATTGTTAGACAAGAAATAGGTATAAGATGAGATTTTGGAAGTTTGAAGTGAGAGAAGTTGTGAAATAGTTGAGAATAGTAAAAGACAAAAAGAACTAGAGAAATGAAGTATGATTGGAAAACAGAATCAACCCATTCAAGTTTTGTATGGGGCCAGTGTAGTTGCTTTTTTCTTCTCCAGCTATGTATATCTATAGCCACATGGGTGAGACACAAAACAGGAAATTTTAACCAGGATTTTTTTTTTTTTTACTTTATTGTCACGTAGTTCATGTACTAAATTGTACAACTTTTACCACAATCAATTTTAGAACATTTCCATCAGCCCAGTAAGAGACCTCATTCCTACCCCCAACTCCAGAGACCCCCTAGTCTACTTTCTGTTTTTATATATTTGCCTTTTCTGGACATTTCATGTAAGTGGAATCATACAATATGTATAGTTTTGTGTTTGGCTTCTTTCACTTGGCTGTTTTTGAGGTTTGTTCGTGTTGTATGTACCAGTAGTTGTCCCTTGTTACTGCTGAATATTATTCTGTTATCTATTCCTTCACTAGATGATAGATGGGTAGATTGTTTCCACTTTTTGCCTGTTGCGATTAATGCTGCTTTGAACATTCATATGCACATCTTTGTGCAAGGTTAGGTTTTAGTAAAAAAAGTTCAACAAAGTGTGAAGGGGCATGGAAGTTGAAGGTTTATGCAGGGAGGTGCTATAGTGAGTGACCATAGCTTTAAGATGGTATAGAGGGAAGTGGAAAACGCATCAAAGGAATGAAAGACAGTGAAAGGAGGTGGGATCACAGATGAATGTTCAAAATGTTGTCAGAATCAGGGTTCAGGGAGTAAACTAGAAAAAGTAAAGCAGCAATGATGGTGTGAAGGTCTCTGCATTGCACATGTTCTTTGGTGCCTGGCTTGTTCTCTGATATAGTACTTAGGGTTGGTTTCTAGTGTGGCTTCATTTTCAAGTTGGGAAAACTATGACAGCATGAGACCCGGGCCTACAAAGATCTCCATTTTGGAGGGAACAGCAACCTTTCTCTGAACTGGGCAGTCCCTTCAGAGGATTTTCATTTCCTACAAGTTGTGCTCAGGGAATCATTTTTATGACCACTTGCTAGGAAAGAAAGAAATCAGTTGGTTAAGAACTGAAGAGGTACACTTTACTTGAGGATGTATAGAGTAGAATGGAGAGAGCATGGGGTTTGAAGACTATGAATTTACCCCTGTCCCCTGGCTATTAATACCCTTTTGAGGCCGGGGATTTAGCTCAGTGGTTCTGGCACCTGCCTTGCAAGCGCAAGGTCCTGAGTTTGATCCTCGGTACCAAAAAAAAAAAAATACCCTTTTGAACCCCAAATTTCCACATCAGTAAAAGAGAGATGATTGTTTTACCTATTGTATAGGGTTAAGGTAAGTATTAAGTAAGAATGGATACATGAAAGTGATTTTAAATTATAAAGCAGGATAGAAATGTCATACTTTTCATTGAATTAGCAAACTGCCTAGGGTTCTAAAATTAAGCTGGTTTTCTTTACATTTATCTTTCTCAGCTTTTCCTAGTATATATTAATTTAACTGCCAAAACAGCAGGATCCTGCCAGGCATGGTGGTGCATGCCTATAAACACAGAACTTGGGAGGCTGAGGCAGGAGGATTGCCATGAGTTTGAGGCTAGCTTGGACTGCATAGTGAGGTCAAGCCCAAGCTGAACTATATAGTGAGACCCTGTCTCAAAAAAACAAAATCAACAACAAAACAGCAGCCCCTTTTGTCACAGCAATTTGTCTGTCAGCAACATAACATCTCATGTCTCATGTCACTGACTTTGAGCCAGTTATGTTAGATGGTATTGTCAGAGTTTGCACCTCAGAGATGGCACTCTGAGATTGGGTGTGTAGTGCTTTGGAGCACTGGTCCTGAAATGTCTCAAGCCTATTTACTAAGTTGTTATATTTCCTCTGTCTTCTTGAGATGTTGGCTTTGTATTTTAGTGATTTATATAACCAGGAGAAGTAATGGTACCATCCAGACTTAACAGTCACTCATATACTAGATGCTAGATCAGGTGGACTGCAGGCCTGACTCTAATGTACCTCTTTCTGAACAAAGCAGAAAATTTTAGTAAGCATGTAACACATAATCACATGATCTGTTCAGAAATATGAGCTGGTTAATTTCACAAGTGTTTAGGTTCCTAAAACCTAAATCTGTGTTATGTTAACAGTAGTAACTTGGTTTATGAACTTAATTCTTTCCGCAATTCTGGTTACAAACCTAATTGGATGAGAACTGAACCAACTTCCCCCATAAAGTCAACATTGAACCTAACCATTGAATTTAATTTGGTTCTTGTCCAATTCAGTTTACAACCAGAATTGTGGAAAGAATTAAGTCCATGAACCAAGGTACCGCTGTATTTATTTGAAATATTTCTTCTTTCTTCCATTTTCCATCTGTCCATCTACCCATCATCCTACTAGTAAGCAGATACTGTATTTATTGAACACTGATGGGCACTGTGATAGATCTTTGGTAGATTGTGATGATCAGAACACACAAAGTTCCTATCTTCTTGAACTCTATAATATAATTGGAAAGATGACATTTAAAAATAGGCATACAAATTTTTTATTGAATTACAAAATACTTTAAGTGCTTTAAAGGAAATGTACTAGGTACTGCAAGAGAATGAGCAGCAGGGAAGTACCTGTAGTCTCTTGTTACATCCTTAACATGTTCACAACAGGCCTGTAATTCATAGGTCTTGCTGCTGGGTAGCTCTGAACCACCAGTGGTACATACATGACTGTCCCATCAGGCTGCGTGGGACAGTTCCATTGGGTGGTACAAGCTGCCTGACAGCACGGTCCATCCCGTGGTACAAGCCACCCAATGGGACAGTCATGTTTGTACCACCGGTAGTTCAAGCTGGCAGAAACATGTTAAACCAGCTGGTTAAGCAGGTTCGGAAATCAGAAAGTCTCTATGAATATTTATTATACACTCCCACAGAGCTATACTCTTTAAGGAATAGTATAAAAGTAATTATAGACTTTGCTCTTGGGTAACATAACTTTTGTAGGGGGATCTACACATAAAACCAACTTGAAAATAGTGTTAATTTTTTTTTTTCTGGTATCGGGGATTGAACTGAGGACCTTGCACTTGTGAGGCAGGCACAGTGCCACTGTGCTAAATCCCTGGCCTTGAAAATAGTATTAAGACTATAGAGGTACCAAATTATGTGCTGGAACTTCAAAACCCATAGAGGTTAGAGGACATTGAGAAAGTTCCTGAAGGATGTCATAGTTGAGTTTAGGCATAAAGGAAAATTAGGATGCAATAGGTGCTGGTAGTAAAGAGGGAAGAATCACTTGTTTAAATCAAGAAGAGGAAATCTTGACTGTAAGTGGAAATATAGAAGCCTGTTGGATGAGGGGTCTTGGCTCAGTTAAAAAAGTAAAAAAGCTTTATTTACCTATTTGTTTGGTTTGAATTTGCTATTACTTAACCTACATCATCCAAACCAGAACCCTTTTGAAAGTAAAAGGAGCCTTGTCCTTGCCAAATTAAGGTGTGTAGTCGTTTTGCTTTAATGTAACCAAAATAAAGAGCCTTGTCCCCACAATGGATGGGAGCATGACGCATATAGCTACTTTCTCTGTCCTGTAGTCTATGAATTTGCCCATAGTTTATTTTCTTGATTTGACTTGCTGATATTTCTGGTTGTTGAAACCTAGACTGGGTCTCAGCTGTCTCACAGGGAAATAATCTGGATAGTTTGAGGACAGTCCCAGCACATTTTAAAAAAGTACTACTATCTAGTGTATATTATTGGAGATTCCTTGCCAAGAAGCGACCTATGGCAGTTTTGTGATTTGAACAGATTTAAGAATTCCAAATATCAGTGAACAGGTGAAGAAACTTATTTAAAGTTATAGTTAACAGTAATTTATTGTATTTTTCAAAATAACTAGAAGAATTTTAAATGTTCCAATACAAAGAAATGATAAATGTTTGGGCTGGTGGATATGCCAAATTGCCTTGATATGATCATTACACCTTATGTACAAGTTTTGAAGTATACCATCAGTATGTGTAATTATCCCAACTAAAAATTAAAATAATTTTATTAAAATTATTGTAAGATAAGACCTTTGGTGTTAGACTCAGAGGAGTATTTACGAAGTAAGGCTAAAGAACTCTTTTGGGAGAACACTCATACACTTCTTTTCCTAAATGGCCTTTTCTTTCACTTATTGGAGTCCCAGAGACCCCAGATCCCATTAACTTGCAAGAAGATCCAGGGATGGGCTGGGGATTTAGTTCAGTGGCACGGGACCCACCTGGCAAGCACAAGGTCCTGAGTTCGATACCCAGTACAAAAACAAAACAAGAAGATCTACGGATAAGATCTCAAAAACCAGATTTTGGTTTCTACTCATGCATAACTGATTCCAGAGCCACAACTTCCTGTCTTTGAATTTGTGGTGTTTGTATCTGGCAAAATTTTTGGAGGATTATGAGACTCCCAGAATGTGAAGTCTAAACTAGTTGACAGTATCACTTTTTAAACCAAACACATTTGTCACTATGGCCATCTCATATTAAATAGTTTCTAAAATGAGAGGATTTTTTTTCTTCAAACCAAAATATAATTATTACTTATATCAGATAGCTTAACAAGTAGGTGGAGTAATTCCTACTCTGAGAGTCCTCAGAGAGGAGTGAAGGGAGAGTGTTGCAATAAATCACCAGCTCAGTGGTGGGTTCCTTTGTAAGTGTGGTGAGAATGCCGGGCAGTGGGAGCCTGGTGGGAAATGCCTGTCCAGGATGTTGGAGTTGGCCTCCTGAGTAGCAGGGCCTGTTTGTAGCTTTGAAAAAAGTTGAGAGGCCATGCTACTGCTTTGCACAGCCTCTTTCCACCCACTGTTTCCTTCTTTATTATAGGGTCCCTTTTGTCTTGCTTGTTTTGCTTTCACTATAGATTTTGGATTGTGAGATTTTAGTGTTTCATTTTTGGAGCACATTAGCCTCATCTAACTGCATTTTAGGCTTACTTGATCAGAAGTTTGAGACAATTTGGGGGAATTTATACAGGACAAAATTTCAAAGCCATCCACATTTATAATTACAGGTGAAGAGCAGATGCAAGAAAGGAGTTAGAAGTTAAACCCTTCAGCTATATGGTAGGAGCAGGGCCTTTTTCTAGTCAAAGGACCTCCAGAGCAGCAAGGTGAATACTGTGTTGATGTGTTGCTTATGGTTTTTTTGTGTCCAGAACAGGATTCACACTGGCTACTGAACTTTAGCTACTTGGGAGAATTTTTACTGAGGCCATAGCTTTCCTTGTAACCTCCGTGAAGTGAATCTAACAACTACAAGGCCTAAAGAATCCATGGTTCTCTGGATGTGGTGGCACATGCCTGTAATTCCAGCACTCTGGGAGGCTGAGGCAGGATGACTGCAAGTTCAAGCCCAGGCTGGGAAACAGTGACTTAGTGAGAATAAATGGTGGAATAAATGGTGTAAAATGTAAATTAGTTGGAAGCTTATATTCTACTCATTCAAACTTAGTGAAATAAAACAACAACAACAGTTCATTGTTGTTTTCTCTCATGGTTCTGGGGAGTTCACTGGGCGCAACTAGCCCACTCTTACTCAGCCTCTTATGCATTGGTCATCAAGTGAAAGCCAGTGCTGGAGGCATCTCAAAGGCTGTCTCAGTCCCTTGTTTGGCAGCTGACACTGGCAGTTGGAACATCTACCTACATGTGGCTTCTCCATATGACTTGAGCTCTCTTGCGGCATGTTTGCTGGCTTCCATTGGAAAGTATCTCAAAAGCCATACAGCTTTTTATGACCTAGCCTCACAAAGCATGCCCCCTCCTATTGGATGGAAGCAAGCCACATGAATAGCCCATGCCCAAGAGAGAAGAATTTAAAATTCCCCTATTTATGGGAGAAGTGTCAAAGAATTATGGACATGTTTTAAAATCATCACAGCTATTTTAATGCTATTATCTTTCCAAATTAAATAATTTTTCCTTTTAGAGAGGATTTCTTATAGAACAGACATATGGTGTACAAAATAATCCAGCATGCTGTTTCTGCCTGAAGCTTCTTGCTACCCAGGTGGAAAGGGAGACTATCTCCCATGGCAGAATTTGGTTGTAGGCCAACAATTTGACATGCTTCAGATGGTATTCTGGCCCTTCGGGTAGAATTAGTTCTCCCTCCTGAACAGTAATTGAAATACTCTTGTCTTTTTACTACATGTCAATCATGGTAATGCCCTTATCTCCCTCACTGGTGCTAAGATTATGGAGAAACAGTAGGGAAAAGAGATCAGAGTTTTTGTACTTTTGTACTTCTTTTTTTTTTGTACCATGGATCCAACTCAAGACCTTGCACTTCTAAGGCAGGCGGCGGCACCTTTTGTACTTAGCAGCATATTGTTATCTCATGCTTTCTGTTTCATTCTCTATCAGTTTGAAGCCTTTCTTTTTTTTTTTTTTCTTCTCCCCAGATACTTTCCTCAGACCTTCATCTGGCAGAGCTATCCCAGGACAGACTTGGCTTTAAGACACATTGGTATAAAGAACATTATATTTTTATTCAGCTGCTTAATCTTTGAGACCTGCTGACACTTTAGGAAGAATAAAAAGAATAAACCTTTTTTCATTCTCCTAAAGTGCAGGAATTCTGCTTTGTATTGTTGTAAAAAAAAGTTCTCTAGAAAGAGACCATCTATAGACCATTTGTGTTTTAAGTTTGTGCTATAGAATCTCAGCTTTAAAGAATGTGTACAGTGTTTCTGCCACTGTTTTTGCTAGACTGAGTGGCCCACTGGCATCATCAGAGGTCTTTGTAATAGGTTCCTTGAAAGTTAGAGCCACATCTAATTGTAATTCCTTACAACTCCCAACATATTATAGGATCTAAGAAAATATTATTTGCTATATTTCACGTTCTTAAAATTGCATTTATACTAGGATAAAAGAAGAAGAAAAAAGTGAAATAAGGATTTCTTCAAAAGCTTCTGGTATCCTTATTTGGTAAAATAAAGATCACTGAATTATTTTAAAATATACCCATTGTTTATTTCATCTCTATAAAGCTTTCCGGAGTCATCTACTTGACGTGGCCTCAAATGCTTCTTCTGTTTGTGACATAGAATTAGACCAGATGGGGTCCAAAGAGCAGGGGCAGAGACCCTCTTGAACACAGTTGGGCATCTTCTCCATAGGAGTGGTTAATGGAGTACATACTGCCTATGTCTCTCAATAGCTATCAGATGGGTGAAAGACTGGTGAAGAGCACTTTCCCAGCAATCATGAATGGAGGGACTCAAGGTCAGAAAACGGCCAGTTGCATAATAGCAATTCTTTCTCAATTACCTCATTCTGTATGCTTTTTTTTTCTGGTACTGGGGATCGAACTTGGCTTCTTGCTTTTGCAGGGCAGGCGGTGGAACCACTGAGCTAAATCCCCAGCCCCAGTTCCCTCATTCTGAATATTGGCTAAAGGTGACTACTGGTCAGGAAGTTATGATATGTGAGATGTTGGTCAGGGTCACCAATCAGCAGAATGAGTCACTCTGTATGCTAGTGATACAGTGCTATGATTCCACTTTGTGCCTCAGTCACTTCCTGATCATCATGGATCTGTGGAGATTACTCTGAATAGTCAAAACTGTAAATACCTTCTTTGCAGGGCCTGCTGTAGGTGCCTGCTGAAAAGAAAGTGTCATATTGATCAGATAAATGATTATGACTCAGCAAAATTTGTGTAAACTGGAACCTGGAGAAGTCACTTGACCTGGATGCCTGCTACCTCTCATGTGCACTGTGACATCTCATGTGCCACTGTGGTGTCCCCCTCCACTCCACATATACTATATTTAGTATATGTGCTGCTGAAGCGAGCACAACTCCACATATACTATAGGCCCCTACTTTGCTCCACCTGATGACTAAATTGGGAAGGAAACAGAAAGAACTTTATATTATTATTTTTTGTATTTTTTTCTTGTGGAAGATGAATATTGCAAGATGGGAGGGAGGTAATCTAGATATTCTGAGAGGGCATATTTGGGGATCAAACTCAGGACCTTGCACTTAGGAGGCAGGCGCAGTACCACTGAGCTAAATCCCTGGCCCTTGGCTTTCTTTTTTTTTTATTCATTAAGTTTATTGGTACATTTTAGGTATACAATATAATAACATTCATCATTGGAAATTTGTACTTTCACATGATACATCTTGGTTCTTAATTTTTCCCCATTCCCTTGCCCTCCCTTCAACCCCTCCACCTCTCCCTATTTACAAAGACTTTGTTTCCGTTTTTTCCTTTTCTCATATTTATTCCTTTCCCTTCTTTCCTTTCCCTTACCCCTGTCATTTCAGCTACTTTATCTTTGATAAAAGGGCCAAATACTTTCACTGCAGGAAAGACAGCCTCCTTAACAAATGGTGCTGGGAAAACTGGCTATCTATATGCTGAAGATTGAACCTAGACTCCTATGTCTCACCATGCACTAAACTAAATCAAAATTGATCAAAAATCTAAATATTAAAAACAGAAACTCTTAAACAGCTGTCAGTTTTGCTTTTTGTTCAAGGCACCTTTCCTCTGCCTTTTTTTTTTTGTATCGGGGATCAAACTTGGGACCTTGTGCTTGTGAGGCAGGCAGCAGCACCACTGAGCTAAATCCCCAGCCCTGGCTTTCTTGATGTATCAAAGTCAGACCCATGTTTGTCCTCTACAAGATGGTTATCACATACCAATAATTCTTGGACTTTGAATTCCTCTTTAGGAGTAAGAACCCTTTCTTATTCATCATTGCATTCCTGGTGGCATTTAACCTTGTGGCATTGCTTGATGTGGTGCTCAGTTACTTGTGGTTGAACTAAATTAAATTGAACTTATATCTCATTTGTATAATATCTCTCCCTTGCTCTCTTCATCTCCTATCCATCCATCAATCCATTCTTTCAACATGCTTTTTTAGCATTTTTTTTGTTGTTGTTGCTTTACTTACATACTTTATTTTTTAATTAGTACATGTTAGCAGTATATAATGTTTACATTCATCCTAGGGAGCAGCTACGTGTACTTATATCTTCATTCTTTTTTTTTTTTTTTTTTTTTGGTACCGTTGATTGAACTCAAGTTCTTGGGCTTGGGAGGCAGGCGATGGAACCACTGAGCTAAATCCCCGGTCCTATCTTAATTCTTTTTAATTCTGTGCTTGCTTCGGCAGCACATATACTAAAATTCTTTTTAATCGCCTTCCCTGCCCCTCCCTTCTCCCTCTTTCTGTCTCTAGATCCCCTTCCCACATTTTCATATTTTTCTGTTAGTTCATGTTTGCAACACATAATGATTACATTCATTGCAGGTATTCGGCACACATACACAGTACATCTTAATTCTTTCTGTGTACCCCCCTTCCCCCCACCCTCCATCTCTTGCTCTCTTTACCATTTGCAAAATGTCTATCTTTGTGTTTCTTTTTATTTGTCCTTTATTTTGCTCTATATTTTATTTATACTTCAGATTTCTCATATAAGAGAAACCATATGGTAAGGTTATGTGTCTGATTTATTTCATTTAACATTATGTTTTCAAGTTGCATCCATTTTCCTACAAATGACTCGTTTATCCTTCTTTATAGTCAAGTATAGTATTCTATTATGTATAGATACCACATTTTCTTTATCCATTCATCTGTTGATGGACATATAGGCTGCTTCCAAGATTTAACGGTTACAAATTGTGCTGCTATAAACATTGGTATGCATGTATTGCTGTAACAGGTCTTTAAGCATGGTATCAAGCATTTCTTTTTTTTAAAAGTAGCATTTTATTTATTTATTTGGTACTGGGGATTGAATTCAGGACCTTGAACTTGTGAGGCAGGCATGGTGCCACTGAGCTAAATTCCCGGCCCCAAACTTTTCTTAACGCCAGTCACATATTTAAATAAATAAAGCATACTTGGTATCTGAAATCTAGATGTGGAGGTGAAGGGACAGACAATAAACAAGTTAACCAACAAATAAAAATTACAAATTTTGAAGAGTGTAATAAAAATGAGGTGCACCGAGAAAGAATAAGTGAAAGGAGGAAACCGTACATGCAGAGGCCCTAGGGTAGGAAGGAACTTGTATTTTTAAGGAACTGAAAGGAAGCTCTGTGGCAGGAGCATAGAGAGCAAGAAGGAAAATGATGCAAGGTGTGGCAGGTCAAGCAAACAAGGGCTGGATCTCCTAGGGCTTTGTAGGCCATGAGAAGGAATTTGGGATTCATTCAGTCTGTTGCTAGTAGCTGCTAAGTGGATAGAGCATGTAAGCTGAGAAGCCTTAGGTTTGGTTATGGTTGAACAAGTTGCTTCTCTTGCTTGATACTTTGGATAGTAGGGTGAATAAAATGAAATGTTGTGTGTTAAATCCTTTTTCCACCCTTGTCCAGCCTTTAGAGTTTGACCTCTCTTCTGAATGTACATGTTATCATTTTGAACTTCTGTGTCAGTGATTTATTATTTAATATATGCTGTTATGACTACATGCCATTTATATTCTGTTTCTCTTAACTGGATCCTTAGTCCTTTGAGAATAGATTTATGTGTATACTTGGCCACCACACAAATCCTCATGTGTAGTAGGCACTCAGGGCTTTTGTTTGTTTAGTTTTTGTTTTTGAAGAATTCAAGGTTAATTTTATTGAAATAGCTGTCTATTAGATTTTGTTTTATGTTTTTAAATTAAATTTTATTTTATTTTATCCCATTCTCCCCAATAGTTTGTAAACATTTTTATAAATAATATATTTGATCTACTTTTTATATATTTTATACTTTTGTTAAATGGAAAACAAAGTAAGTTAAAGTCCTCTGCTATACTATAGGGCAGTAATGACAAACCTTTAAGAGCTTTCAATGACTCATCAATGAAATTGAAAGGGAAGCAATACTTCCAAATTCATTCCTGGAAGCAAGTGTTATTTTGATTCCAAAACCAGGGAAAGACCCAGACAAAAAAAAAAGAACTACAGGCCAATCTCCCTAATGAACATAGATGCAAAAATCCTCAACAAGATACTGGCAAACAGAATACAGGCTTATCAAGAAGATCATACACCCTGACCAAGTCGGATTTATTCTAGGGATGCAAGGATGGTTCAACATTCATAAATCAATAAATGTAATACACTTTATTGGGGCAACCCACTTTCTGGTCCCCCTTCTGTCTCTCTTAGGCAGAAGCTTTCTCTCAATAAGTTTTTCCTACTCTTAAAAAAAAAAAAATAGAGGGGACCGGGCGCCTGAGGTACCGCGCTGTCCCTGGCCGCCCTCGCTCCCTGCTCCGCCGTCTCGTTTGCCGCCTTTCCACACGTGACCCTGGCGCTCTCCCGTCCAGCGCTCGCGTTCCGTACGGAGGACAGACGCGGGACAGGACGCACCTCGCGGTCTCATGTGCTTCCTCCCTCTGGCAGTCACCGCGCCACAGGCCGCGTTCCTGCCCCTCGGCAGAGAGCCCGCCGCCGCCATGTCTACCAGCGCACCGCTCAAATCGGTGGACTACGACGTGTTCGGGAGAGTGCAGGGTGTTTGCTTCAGAATGTACACTGAAGGTGAAGCTAAGAAAATAGGAGTAGTTGACTGGGTGAAGAATACCAGCAAAGGCACTGTGACAGGCCAAGTGCAAGGTCCTGAAGAGAAGGTCGATTCCGTGAAGTCCTGGCTGAGCAAGGTTGGAAGTCCTAGTTCTCGCACTGACCACACAAACTTTTCTAATGAAAAAAACCATCTCTAAACTTGAATACTCTAATTTCAGTGTTCGATACTAATAGAAAAGAAGTTAAAATTGTAATAACTCCAATGCACAATAGATACCATATATTCTGAAGTCTATATTCTAGAATAGTAGTACCGAAGTAGGATTTTAAAAAGGGTACTTTCTGCTCTGAAAGCTACAGAATTATGTTGCTAAAAATGTTTATCACTGAAATAATTTTAGTAGACCTTTTTGAATGAGCAAAAAAATTCTAAGTTTGAAAATGTCATTATGAATATTTAATATGAACATTCAATTTAAGCCTTTCTCATGAAATCTTTCATTTCAGTGAACATTATAGCGTACATATTATTTGGTTAGACATAGAAAATAAAGTGAACCATCCAAGGTATTTTAAAGTACTGTTTGTCTAGAGTGAATTCTAATGCTGTCTGAATAATAATTTGCTATTAAAATTGAGTTTAATGATTGAAGTCTTTGAAAGAACCAGTGGTTAAAATAAATATTTGTATGTGATCAGTATAATCATAAAATAATATCAATAAAGAGTTAATTAAAAAAAATAAAATAAATGTAATACACTTTATTAACAGAGCCAAGGACAAAAACCATATGATCATTTCAATAGATGCAGAAAAAGCACTGGACAAAATCCAACACCCATTCATGATAAAAACCCTACAGGAAATTGGAATAGAAGGTCTTTATCTCAGCCTGATTAAGGCTATCTATGAAAAACCAACAGCCAACAATCATACTAAATGGTCAAAAACTGAACACTTTAACGCTAAAATCAGGAACAGGAACAAGACAAGGATGCCCACTGTCACCACTCCTGTTCATTATAGTTCTGGAAACATTAGCCACAGCAATTAGAAAAGAGAAAGAAATAAAAAGAATAAAGATAGGAAAGGAAGAAGTTAAACTGTCATTATTTGCTGACATATCGATACTTTGCATAGAAGACCCAAAAAACTCCACCCAAAGACTTCTAGACTTAATTGACAGATACAGTAGAGTAGCTGGATACAAGGTCAACACTCAAAAAACAATAGCCTTGGGGCGGGGATTTAGCTCAGTGGTTTCACTGCCTGCTGAGCAAGCACAAGGACCCGATTTCGATCCCAGGTACCAAAAAACCAAACCAAAACAAAACAGTAGCCTTGTACACAAAAAGACTCACTGAGAGAGAAATTAGGGAAACAATTCCTTTTACAATAGCATCCAAAAAAATGAAATTATCTCGGAATCAGTCTAACAAAGGAAGCAAAAGACCGCTACACAGAAAACTACAGCACTATGAAAAAAGAGATCGAAGAGGACATAAGAAAATGGAAAGAGGGCCAGGGATTTAGCTCAGTGGTTTCACCGCCTGCTGCGCAAGCTCAAGGACCCGAGTTCGATCCCCGGTACCAAAAAAAAAAAAAATAGTGAAAATGGCCATACTTCCAAAACTGCTATATAGATTCAATGCAATGCTGATTGAAATTCCAACAATATATTTAACAGAACTAGAGAAAACAATCCAAAAATTCATTTGGAACCAGAAGTGCTTTCAATGAAACAAGCAGCCCTCTGTGGCATGTGTGCCATAGGTTCGCCACCATTGCCATAGGGTCTGAATAGTTTTTATTTTAGTTGATGCTGCTAAAGTGTCTGTGCAGGTTTATATTTTCACTGGTAAGGTGTTTCCTAGTTTCTTACCAATGTTAGATACTGTCATAGTTTTTTAACTTTTGCAAACCTGATTGTTGAACATTGTATTTAGGTTTCCATTTCTGTGATGGCTGGTAAGAGTGAGTATTATTTCATATGTTGGTCATTTGTATTTATTTTGTCAATAAGGATTTGATCTATTTCATCTCAAAAAATATGAGCCTGGCGTGGTGGCACATGCTTGTAATCCCAGTACTTGGGAGGCTGAGGCACCAGGATTGCTATAGGTTTGAGGCCAGCCTGGGCTACATACTGAGTTCAAGGCCAGACTGAACTACATGGCAAGACCCTGTCTCAAAAAAAAAAAAAGAAAAAAAAATATGATAAAGATTTCTATGTCTTAAAGATTTCTTTATATATTTTCCCTGTAGAATTGGTTTTCTTCTTAACTGTAGTAAGTTTATATACTCTAAATATTAATCCTCCATTCTGTGTATTACAAATAATTTATCCTAATCTCTTTCATTTTTTGCCTTTATTTCAGCTTGCCATTTGCACTCAACAGTAATACAGAGTGGCCCTTCTTCCATTTTAGTCCATTTGTTTTTTTGGTTTTTTGGTACCGGGGATCGAACTTGGGACCCTGCGCTTGCGAGGCAGCCGCCAGAACCACTGAGCTAAATCCCCGGCCCTCCATTTGGTATTTTTGATGATGATTATGTCCTTTGTGTGGCACAAGGTAGTTTTCTGAAATATCTTTGGAACCCCTTGGCGGGACCTGTCAACATACCATGAAAGTAGTCTTCATCAGTTCCTGCCTTGGTCCAATTGACCTTTTTTTCTTATTATAATTTTTAGTTATTTTATAAGTAACTTACAAAAATAAGAGTAAAAGGATAATGAAAGCATCATAATTTAAATGATATATATTCCCTGTTTTTATTGCTATATATATATATATATATATATATATATATATATGTACAGAGACTGCCAAAAAATGTTTACATACTTGAGCAGTTTGCTGTGCTAATAAATGTCTGGAAGCTAATATCCACCACTTTGAGGACCTCTTGTAATTGTAGTGCCAAAGGTAACTTGTATTAATTTCATGATGTCTCAATGAATTTAGTATTAAAATATTTATACAAGTTTTTCTTTTCCTAATGTATAACATTTTTTGGTGGATTCTGTATTTATATGTATACATAAATGTATATACGCACACATGCACATGCCAGAAATGCTTAATGCCTCTGATTGCAACTAGATATCTGTCTGCTGTTATGTGTAAATCTGGATTATATCAATTTTAAAAATACTATATATTTCAGATATACTGCTTATAAATTCTTGCCTGTCATTACTTCTGATTCTTCTTGCATTTATATCATCAAATTACAATACTTGAATATTTTTTGAAACTTTTGATGGCTTATGGGTTTTTTTTGTTTGTTTGTTTGTTTGTTGGTCCCAGGGCTCAAACTCGGGTCTTTGCGCTTGTGAGGCAGGCGGCAGAACCACTGAGCTAAATCCCTGGCCCTGATGGCTTATGGTGCCACTAAGCTACATCCCTAGCCCTGATTTTTAAAATTTTGAGATGGACTCTCACTAAGTAACTAAATTGTCCAGGCTGGGCTCGAACCTGTAATCCTCCTGCTTCAGCCTTGTAAAGTATTGGAATAATTGGCAGGTGCCACCATGCCCAGCTAGCATTATCCACCTGCGAGCTCTATCAAGTAAAATTTGGCACACAGCATCATGTATGGTCAAGTTTGTTTTTAGCATAACAAGATGGTTCAGTTCTTGTAAAATATTGCATGATGAAGTCCTTCTTATTGAATGACTAACTGGGTAAGGGTACCTTATTTTCCTTTGTCCTTATATATTGTTCACTCACCAATTCTTTTTTTTTTAAGGTAATGAGGTTTTACATTTATTAAAGGTAGGAAAAGAAAAGAAACGTATTCTGCAGATTGAGTTTGTGCCAAGTAAAAGTAGGAAAAGAAGTACACTCTACAGGGTGAGGGCGGACTACTGTGAACGAGAGCACTGTGGCTCACTCACCATTTCTTGAGTTTGAGGAAGTTCATCTAGTTTATTGCCATCTGTTTCCCCTAGTCTGAAGAGGTTTTGTTTTGTTTTGTTTTGTTACTGGGGATTGAACTCAGGACCTTGTGCTTGCGAGGCAGGTGCGGTGCCACTGAGTTACATCCCTGGCCCAAGTGTGAAGTTTTGCTAGCGCAATCAATTTCATCATCATTATTAGAGTTGGTTGTGGTGCCATTTTTCTCTTTGAATTTATCTTCTGATTTGCCTAAGAATTGAAACATCTTCCTCTGTTGAGTTTCTTTTAGTTGCTATTATACATGGAAAATTTAAAAAAGCTTCTGTATTCTGAACTATGTTGAACAAAAGCTAAGAGTTTGCTATAGATACTATATGTAGATATCATTTAATATGATACAGTACTTTGGGGTGTGCAGTAAGAAAACTGAAAGATAATGCAGTAAGGATGTTTGATTTCACTATTACATTATCCTTTTCAGTGATTTCATCATTTTTCTTATTTTCATCTTTTTTTAAAAAGCATAATTGTAAATAATTCAAGATACAGAAAATGTGCTTGCCTAATAGCATGCGAGAGGCCCTAGGTTCAAAGCCTAGGGCCTTGAAAACAACAACAGATCCCAGAAAAAAGTAAGACTACCAAGATCCTATAATGGGGTGTTTTTTTTGTTTTGTTTTGTTTTTTTGGTACTGGGGATTGAACTCGTGTCCTTGCACTTGTGGGGCAGGTGGCGGAACCACTGAGCTAAATCCCTGGCCCTCAAGATCCTATAATGTAGCTTAGATTTATAAAAAAAAGTATATGGACCCATATGATAACTGCTAGAATGGGCCTTATTTATTTTTCAAAATAGTATAATTTTTCTTTTTTCTTTAGAAGAATCTGAAAAGAATAAAATTATAAACCAGAATACTTGCCAAATAGTAAAGAACTGTTCCAAAGAGAAAGTTAAAAAAAAAAAAGTTCGGTTCAGTGGATGCTGATGTTATACCAAGGGCTGAGTTGCCCAGGAATATATAATGACTATATTAATGAAGTTTTTAATAGGAGTGATACTTCCGCTGGTAGGAGTTTGATCCAGGTTACGACCTGTTCCAGCCATCACCTTATCTGTGCACCGTGGCCAAAAAGAATAATTTAACTTCTTGTGTTGTGAGGGAGGCACTTCCTCTACTTGTTTATTCTGTTTGCAAGAGCCCTGCTTTATCTCTGTGTGTTCTCCTGTAAGCCTCTTTTCTGTATCAGAGCCCTTGAGCAGTTAGCTGTTGAAGTGAAGTGCATCTCTGTTGTGCACAGGGCACTGCCAGCGTCCCAGTTGGGAAGGATCTCTAAGCTGTGTGTTTGCCAAGCATGATATCATTGTGTACAGGCATTGCAGAGTTTGCCAAACTCAGATGTAAGCTGCGGTACAAATGCCATGTTGACATGACATTTACAAGTTTAGAATTCCGAGAAGGACTAGCACTAGAACACACCTCAGCTGTCTCATTTAGGGCAGCAATAACTGGGCCAACTTTTGATTTTCAAACTCAAAAATGAGAGTCAGGAAACAATACTTCATGTAGAATTTGAAACTATTACTACAGCTTTTTCTGGAAATGATAAATCCGTTTAGCTTGTTCCTGGAATGCAGAATAAACCATAATGATTAAGCATACCAACTTTAGAATAAAACTTGGATTTGAACAAGACTCTTTTCATTTACTCTGTGGGTCTGAGCAAGTTGCTTAATCTGTTTGACTGATTTTAAGCCCCAGTTTCCCATCTATAAAATGGAAAAGATCATGGGATATAGCTCAGTGGTTCTGGCACCTCCCTTCCAAGAGCAAGGTCCCGAGTTCGATCTCTGGTACAAAAAAAAAAAAGGGAAAAGCCCAGTGTGGTGGTGCACACCTGTAATCCCAGCACTCAGGAGGCTGAGGCAAGAGGATCATTGTGAGTTTGAGGCCAGTCTGGGCTACATAGTGAGTTCAAGGCCAGCCTCAACTATATAGCAAGACCTTATTTCAAAAAACAAAACAAAACGAAACAACAACAACAAAATCCAGGGATAATAATGTCATTTTCCCTGTATGATTATTAGATGGATTAAAGAATATATTTAAAAGCAAAAGCACTTATATTCTTCAGAAACTCATGAGAAATTTATGTTTTCAGTTATTCTCTTATTTCAGTAATGAGTAGAATAGATAGGATAGAATTTTGCAGGGACAAGTTGTCACAACAATTTGTGTGTTGACTCTCCCTGACTTGGGCATCAGTGAAATACTATGCACAGGCACCCAGGACTTAGTTTTCTTTGTCTGTTTAGGAAAATTTAGACCTGGAGTCAGGGTAATCTGAGTATGTGACATCTCTACAGTTTCTCAGATGCAGAAACCATTTGAGTGTTAAGAATTCATCTCTGCCTGGTGTGGTTGTGTACACCTGTAATCCTAACTACTTGGGAGGTTGAGGAAGGAGGATTGTAAGTTCAAAGTTAGCCTAGATAACTTAGGAAGACCTTGTCTTTTTTGTGTGTGTGTGCTAGGACTTGAACTCAGGGCCTCATGCTTGCCAGGCAAGCACTGTACCACTGAGCTACATCCCTAGCCCTGGAGACCCTGTCTTAAAATGAAAAGGACTGGGGCTATAGCTCAGTGGTACAGCATTCCCCTAGCACATGCAAGGCCTGCTCTAACCCCAGGACTCAAAAAGTAATAGCAGCCCTTTCATTGACCTAGGACTTTTCTGTGGCACATTCTTATGCAAAATGAAGACCTAGAGCTATTTTGAAGGATGTGCTTTGGCTTATTAGGGGGAGACTTTGTTTTTTTGTTTTGGCATGGAGAACTTGGTTTTAAGCCTTCTATAATGATCTAGTACCTAAATAGCAGACTTTTATGTGCTGCTTTTATAAAACATAATCTTCACCAGAAGACTTTAGTGTTGTTTCCATTAGTAAGTTCTCCCAAATAATAACATTCTTCTCCATTTCCCTTGTTTTTCAGATCTTCAAAGCTACTTCGGGCATTTTATGTCCCCTTCTTGTCTGATCAGTATACAGTGTATGCAAACTACACCATCTTCAAATCCCGGAAAGCAAAGCAACTCAGGAAGAAAAGTGGAGGTTAGCAACATGTTCTGGCCTCAAAGGACAGCCATCTTGTTAACTAGCATTTCCACTGACCTGACTCCCTCCAAGTCATCACCTGTTGTATTTTTAATAAAGGTCACCTGACATGAATAGAGCAGTCTGGGTGCTTGGGCTAGCTGAAGTATTTCTTTCAAAGTCTAGTCAAAGTTACATTCACTTCTGTGTTTTCTGCATGTAAACTGCAGATAGGCAGAAAAGGCTCTAAAGCAGATAGATATATTGCTGAACATCTCATTGTTTTTCTTCTATTCAATTATTTAGTATTAGACCGGAGAAGAACAGAACCAACTTACAGGAAGATTTGAAAATTCCTGGACTGGATGGCTATGTTAAGCTACTGTCCACACTGTGGTTTGGGATCTGAGAACTAGCAAGCCTCTCTTAGACCACATGGGCTTCTCCACCAAAGCTATTTCACAGCTCCTAGCAGACCTTATTGCTGAAATCCTAGTGCTGAAAATGAGCACAGCCTTGTTGCTAACAACATGTCCTTTTTCACCTCCAGCAAGACTAAGCTTCTGTAAAGCACTTCACAGGACCAGGACCCTGTCCTGGAGCTATCTCAGGAAAAAGGCAAACATTTGAGGAACCATGATCTAATTTTATTATATATGATGCCTTTAATTTCCATTTTATTCCCTTTACAACCACTTATATGGCTATTTTATGTTTTTTGTGTTTTTTTTGGTACCAGGGATCGAACTCGGGACCTTGCTCATGTGAGGCAGGCCGTGAAACCACTGAGCTAAATCCCCAGCAGCTATTTTATGTTTTTAAGTTTTAGCATGCTGTATCTTGAGTTCCTGACTGTTCTATATAAAGTATCAACAGACTAACATGTAGTAGGGCATTCTTAGAGAAATTAATTCTGCCAGTTGATAGATTTGGATGACATCACACTTTCAAATAATGTATTCTGAGGCCATTTCTGAGAAAGTAAGAATTTCCTTTTTTTTTTTTTGGTACCTGGGATCAAACTCAGGACCTTGTGCTTGCAAGGCAGGCGCGGTGCCACTGAGCTAAATCCCCAGCTCAAGAATTTCTTTTTTTAAAAAACAATCCTAGTGAGGGGCGGGGATTTAGCTCAGTGGTTTCGCTGCCTGCTGCGCAAGTGCAAGGACCCAAGTTTGATCCCGGTACCCAAAAAAACCAAACCAAACCAAAACAATCCCAGTGAAAAGGACCAGTGTATATTTATAGCCTGTTTTTAAGTTCTGTCTATTGCAAGGCACATGCTGCATGGGACACTTCTAGTCAAATAAGCAATGAGAGGGCTAGGGATTTAGCTCAGTGGTTCCACCACCTGCCTTGGAAGTGCAAGGTCCCGAGTTCGATCTCTGATACAAAAAAAAAAAGCAATCAGAAGGACTCAAAATGTAATAAGCGTATACTATAACTTTACCTTTATTTACAGTATTTCACAGTTTACAAGGTACTTTCTCAACATCTCATTTGATCCTCACAGTCATAATGTGAGGTAGACAACAGGTGATTTTATCTCCATTTTACAGATGAGAAAACAAACTAAAGAGGAGGGAAAGTGCCTTGCCCAAGGTCACACAGCCAGTAGAAGAGCTAGGTCCTGAACCTAGGTTGCTTAACTTCTCATCTAGCTTGAAAAGATGATGAAGTTGACCAGAGGTTTGACTGATATGTAACTTTCTATTTTTAAAGAACTTTATCTACATTTCTTTGAGTTCTTTGGAGCCTCAGATCTTCCTATGTATTAGACCATCACAGAAGTGCTGCATAATATAATCGGTCCTGTGACAGGAGAGTATTACTTACTTTGGAAGTCATGTTTCTTTGCAGCCACAGAGGATCCCACTATCTGTACTATCCCTGTCATTCCTCTAGGGTTATTTTATAGGTGCCTTATTTCCCTCAGGGTAACTATTTCTAGTATCTGAAAATAGAATGGCTCTGTTTTTCAGAATTTTCCGTCTTTTATCTTTCAAAGAGAAGGACTTTCCAATAGGAACTGATCCCAAGAGAGGAAGAAAAGTGATAATTGGACAAATGGGTGGTTACCATATAAACACTCTCTTGGGATCCTCTGTAAGGAGGAGCTGGAGCTCCAGCTTCTGAGCTGGAGTTAAAGCATTGGAGAAGTGATAGATTCACATAGTATAGATCAGTAACTGCAAAGTAAACTGGAGCCCCACTTGTTTGAAAAATCTCTAGCTTTTAATTTTTGATACTATTTGGTTACTGTTTTCCAAAGCAAACAGTGGGTATCTGATCTGATTACAGGGAAAAGCACTTTATTTATTTATTTATTTTTATATATTAATTGGTACATTTTAGGTATACAATACATTTACATTTATCGTTGGGTGTTTGTACCTGAACATGATGTATCTTAGTTCTTATTTTTTCTCCCATTACCTATGCACCCTTCACCCCCACCACCCTTCCCTATTTACATAGACTTTGTTTCCTTTTTTTTTTTCTTTCTCATAATTTTTCCTTTCCCTTCTTCCCTTTCCCCTTCCTCTCCCACCACCCTTACACCTTTGGACCTTGGGAAAAGCACTTTAAGTGAAGCCTTGCCTTTCTTACAGTAATATCACACTGTCCTTCACAGCAGCCAAAACCCTCTACTTTTTTTTTTTTTGGTACCTGGGATCAAACTCAGGACCTTGTACTTGTGAGGCAGGCACAGGGCCACTGAACTAAATCCCTGGCCCCTGAAAACCCTCTGCTACTTGCAAGGATAAATGAATCCAGTAATGGAGGTCAGTTTGTCTAATCAGACTGCTACAGGACTGAAAGTGTAGCTCAGTGGTAGAGCGTGCTAAGCATTTGTGAGGCCCTGGGTTTGATACCTAGCAAACACACATGTGCATGTGCGCACACACCCACACACAGTAGTGAGATGCTGATCTGTGTTATCATCTTGCTTGTTTGAAAAATAATTTAAAAAGCCTCCTGAGCAAGAACTTAGTTATAGCATAAAAAAGTCAGGATTGATACAGGGCTTCCTTGGGAATATCAGTTCCTGTCCCTTTAAAAACCTCATTTTGGTTTTCTCTGTTTTATGTATCTCTTTAGTGAGAGCACAATAAATTGGAAAATACTGTGCCAAGTGCTCCAGGTAAGTGATTTTTGTTGTGAAGGTGTTTTTCATGTGACAGTTAATAAACACATTAAAAAAATTTTTCATCTCTTAGCAATGCTGGGAGGTTAGCTTTGCATGGGAAAATGAGTTTCAAAATACCTGGTCAAAACACTAGCATTTCTTCCTCCAAAGAATCAGTATTCACTATAAGCTACTTTGCTCACCCTAAGTACATATGATACTCAATACTCCATAGTCTGTGGAATATTGAAGGATTAGGGACTAGGGATGATTCAGAATACCCTTTGATTATGGGCTCAGTGAAAGCGTGGGTACACCTGGCAAATCTAGGATTCTTGATGTCCAACTCTAAATTAGCCTTATCTGAACTCAAATCTTATAACATTGAGTACCATTATGAACCAGTCTGTATGGCAGGCATCTATTAACAAAATTTACTTCTCACTGGGGATTTAGCTCAGTGGTTCTACCGCCTGCCTCGCAAGCGCAAGGTCCCAAGTTTGATCCCTGATACCAAAAAAAAAATTTTTTTACTTCTCACCTGGTAGGTGTCATATGATAAAAAAGAAGACAGGTCATTTTAATCTCTTGGGATAATCATAGAAAATTGCAGCCTATATTCTTTATTACTGAATTCAAGTTTAGAAGCAGACTCATTGTTTTAAATTAAGATGGTTCTTGCGCCCAACCACTCATTTAGGTCATTTTTTTCCTCGTTTGATGTTCTGGGAATGAAGTTTGATGCCATGCGTGGTGGTGCATGCCTGTAATCCCAGCACTCAGGAGGCTGAAGCCATGAGTTTGAGGCCAACCTGAACTACATAGCAAGACCATGTCTCAAAAAAAGAAGAAAAAAAAAGTTTGAAAACCCCATGTGATGCTGCAGCATGAGATACAAGCTGATCATTTCACCAATGGCAGTCCTTTATTGTGTTTCACATTTCCTGGGATTTATTGAAATAATTCACTGTGATTATACACTCATCTGGCCAGTACCAGGCAGCTCTGTTTTTAATTTGGTTAATTTTATTTTCTCTAGAGAGGGAGAAGAGACAAATTAAATCTTTGCCTTCACAGACATAGTAAAGCTCATGTGTTAATTTATTCTTATGCTCCTACATTAAATGCCTTGGCTAAGTGGATAAATGGACATCTGCTCAGCTTTAATGTTTTTTTTTTTTTTTTTGGCAACAGAAAGATCACACTTCTGTTTGGCACTGTTGGGAGTTTAGAGGCTCTCTGGTATATCCTTAAAGGTGAATGTTGCCTTTAATTTTTCCAATTTATGTAACCATATGATTTATGCTGCAAATGAAATCAGGAAGCAGTACAATATTAAAGCAAGAATATTATCCAGTTCATTTGTCTTTCAGATTCTTGTACTTTATTTCATGTATCAGTGTTTACATTACATACATATTGTGTTTTCTGTGAAAGTTAAGTCTTGACAGTTTGATTTTCCTTTTGTTTTCAGCTTTTAAATCTTTGTTGGAAATTGGAAAATGACAGAGCTAAACTCCTGTTTCCCCTATTCTCACCTTTCGGTGCATAGACTTGCCTTCTAGAGGCCAAGTAGCCCAGCATGTTTTATTCTAAAAATTTTAGGAAGAAGCCTTTGGAAAACCCAGTGAGGATTAGTTTTATTTTACCTAATGGAAAAACGAAGCAGAAGTAGGAATTATTTAGTATTTGTATATAATGCTGAAAAGAGATGAAGTTCCTAGATATATCTTAAGTGGACTTAGAATCTCTGGACTGTGAAAGTATAATTTCATAGAAATTCTGATCCAGTTATAGCTGATGTTTGGGTAATTTCTCCCTTTGTTGAGAGTTGTCAGGAGGAATAAAACTTTTTTATAAATGAGTTTCTAGAATCATTCCTGTACTTTCCACCTTATATCCAATAACCTCTAGTAGCCATCTGATTTTATACCATTAGTTATCACTTTCTTTCCCCTAGGACCCAAAATCCCTTGATTCTTATTTTTATTCATTTCTCTCATGTTATTTTAGAGAAGGATGCCTTTAGTTCAAGGAGGGAGAAGCTCATAGCCTTAATTTCTTTTTCCTTTCTACAGTGACAATCTTTTGCTCTGTTTATCTGTTACTTTGCTTTTAGGGCTGAATCTCTTAAGAAGCCTTTCTAGATTTCAACCCCTATTATTACTTCCTTTCCTGAATTCTTTTGGAGTGTATAGTGCCTTTTTGGAGAGCATAGAACCTTAATACTTAACCTTTTACACTTGTCTACCCCAAACATTTTTAGCATGTCTGGGCAATGCCACACTTCTCTATTTCCAATGCTCCCCACAGATTCCTGAACATTTTGGTAATGTACGTGTTTATTGACAATGAATTTTAAAGAAATAAAAAGACACCTCGAACTAATATATAGCTGTTGCCTTCAATTTGGCATGGATTCTTAGACCACAGAAAATACAGCAAGTTGTAAGTCCTGCAGTATTTGAAGGTCAATTTGTGAAGGATACTTAATATGTGCACAGTGTAGCAATTCTCCTGAAGTATACAGGCTTCTGCACAAAAGTAGATTCCTCAGAGTAGCTTCTAAAAGAGAGAGAATAGAATATTTCTACTACTTGATTTTGGAGGGTCAGACCTAGCACAGGAGACCTTTTGAACGAGCCTGGGTCTGAAAGCCCTTCTTGGAGTTGTGAAGAATGCTTACCTGTTTCATGCCCTGATAGAAAAAGAACATCTGACTGCAAGGTGACTTTGCAGTCTTATATTTGGGTTGAATAATATTAAGTAGAAAGTGATATTTTAAAACGGAAAGCTGTTTTGTTTCTTCAGCTGTAGAGTTCAGCATAGTTTAAACAAATTGTAACCCAACAAATCTGATAAATGAAGGAAATTCAGATTGGGGGTGAGATTATGGAACTATGGTGATGAGGACAACCTGGAAGTTTCTCATTGTCACTTTGTAAAATAATTAGCTTGTGGTAACTTAATAGTCATGTTTAAGTAGTGTTTTACCTGAGAATGAGGTTTTATTTATTTATTTTCTTAATGTTTACATGGATATTCAAGTTCTTCATCAAATACTTACAAGATAGAGATATTTGTTGTTTCTGCTAGCTTCTGGGCTTACTCTGTCATTCCATGCTTGGAGATAAAAGTAAAAAGCAGGTGGCTTCTTGATGGTTCTTGCATCCAAAAGAATGTACTTTTCAGATTTCACCTGAGACTGGATTCCAGATATCACCTGCATTGGGAGGGCTCTTTGATCTTCATTTGCCCACAAAGAAAGTATTTGACAATTGGCACTCTAGCCTTTTGGTTTGTCATTTTAACTAATGGTTCCCAAGTTTTCAAATGTAAAGGGTTCAGTTTGTTTACCAGCTGCTTCAGCACCATTGTACTCAATGCTGGATGAGTTATAATGTATGAATAGCAATTCTCAACCAGCCTCACAAGATAGTGACCTGGAGATCCTTTAAAATTGCCATTCTCTGGTTGGCCCCAGAGAATTCTGAGTTAGTAACTAGGGGGCTCCCATCACTATTTTTAAAAGCTCCTTAATGTACCTTGAGATCATACTCTTAAGTGAGATATATTGGACACACATATTTACTACATTGATCTCTGGTGTGAGAAACCGAAAGTGGAAATAAGGACCAAAATGTATAATAGACGTTGGGAAATGGGAAGAAAATGCTTAAATGAGAAGGGGAACAAAGCAAGGGGGCAGGGGAAAGGAAAGAAGGGACAAGAAAAAAAAGAATAGGAAGAAAATGGGAACAAAGCTTTTGTAAATGAGAAAGAGGGGTCAAGGGGAGGGGAAGAGAATGGGAAAAAGGGAGGAAGCAAGGGATATCATGTACAGGTACAAATTTCCTATGATAAATGATCATTATGTATATCTAAAATATACCAATAAATGTTTTGCTTCAAAAAAAAAAAACCTCCTTAGATAATTTTGCTAATACTGTGTAGCAAGAGTTGAACACTACTGCTCTTTCTTTCTTTTTTTTTTTCTTTTGTACCAGGGATCAAACTCTGGTCCTTGCGCTTACGGGGCAGGCAGTGGAACCACTAAGCTAAACCCCCAGCCCGACTACTGCTTTTTTTTTTGGTATGGAGGATTGAACTCAGGACCTTGCATTTGTGAGGCAGGCGGTGGAACCACTGAGCTAAATCCCTGGCCCCCTGACTACTGCTCTTGATAAGGACTGAGAGTCAAGCCAGGCATGGTGGTGCATGCCTGTAATCCAGCACTTTAGGAGGATGAGGCAGGAAGATTACAAGTTCAAGCCCCACTGAAGTAATTTAGCAAGATCCTGTGTCAAAATCAAAGAAGGGCTGGGGATGTAGCTCAGTACAAAAAGCCCTGGGTTCAATCCTTGGTAGAGCAAAACAAACAAAAAACCCGAGAGGCAAACATTACACCAAAGATAAAAAATGATTAAGCTGGTAGAATGTTTGGTAACTTTTTCTAATTCTGACCCCTGGTCATCCAGACCTACATCTGGGGCCCTTCCCTTCCACAAGCCTTTTTTTCCTGTTATCTGTCCTCATTCTCTCTGGGCCTCGCTTGCTGGAAAACAACTAACTAATATGGCACTGAAAAAGCTAATGGATGTTGGGCTGGGGATTTAGCTCAGTGGTTTCACCGCCTGCTACGCAAGTGCAAAGACCCAAGTTCGATCCCTGGTACCAAAAAAAAAAAAAAAAGCTAATGGATGTTAATAATTCACTACAGTTCTCGTCCCATTGACCCTCTCCTCTCAGTACATTGAATGATATCACATCTAGAAAAAAAAAAAGAAATGACTATCATTTTGCCAACTTCAGACCCATGTGGTGTTTTATTATTAGGTGGGAGGAAACAGTTTGAGCAGGCAGGGCCTACATTCAAGAAGACTACGTTCAAGAAGACAGCCTATATAGTTCAGTGGTGCCACCTGCCTTGCAAGCACAAGGTCCCAAGTTCAATCCCTGGTACCAAAAAAAAAAAAAGCCTGCCCTTCAGCCCTACCACTTGGCACTGCTTGGCCTACTCAGGTAAGACCTGTGGCTGTCTGGAGTAGGATAATGCAAGGTGTGTGGGTGTTAAGCCTTCTTTCCTGCTCAAGACACACTAGGAGAGCCAGCTTTATATAGTTTTTTTTTAAATTAAATTCTTTTATTGGTACATTTTAGGTATACAACACAATTACATTTCTCATTGGGAATTGTACCTTTACATAATGCATCTTGGTTCTTATTTTTTCCTCATTCCTAGCCCTCCACGCCCTCCACCCTTCCCTATTTACAAAGACTTTATTTCCATTTTTTCCATTTCTCATCATTTTTCCTTTCCCTTCTTTCCTTTCCCCTGATATATAGTTTTTTAAATGTATATATAGTTTTTTTAAAAAAACATGCTCAGCTCTGTTCAAGACAAACACAGTGAAGGCCCTAGCTTGGCCTTGTTATTTTGCCACTGATCTGCAAAGAGAGCTTCTCTGCAGCTGCTGCCACCATTCTCAGATGAGAGCAAAGGTTAATTTCATTTTCAGAGAAATGACCTGAAATGTGTTCAGTTACTCAACAAAGAAAGAGCATGCAGCACTCAGAAGTTGGTTTCCCTCTTTCTTGTCTCCCTCTTGGCAGTATGTCTCTAAACTTCCCTGGTATTTCCTAAAACATGTTTAACATGTTCCCATTCTCTTCTTGCCAGTGAAACATTGGTAGAGATACGGAAGAAAAGAGGCTGGTTTTTCAGTGCTACATTTGTAAAACAATCTTTCTAACTCAGCTTTCCCCCTTTTCTTTGGGCCTTTTTCTGTATTTGTGTTCTCACAGTTTATGATGACTGGATATTCTAAAAAGTAGCACCAGAATTTAAATTTGCTGTCATGTTTGTTTTGCTTTTGCTATACTACTGTCTGACAGCTTCAGGCGCCGTGGCCTGCAGTGCTGTCACAGAAGCTCCCCTGTGTCCAGCAGAGGGCATCCTACTCCTATGAAAAATTTCAGAGCTCCTTCTGAAACTTGACATAAAGACAGTATTCGCTGTATTCTTGGTGTTGTTCCAGTGTAAGTTGAAATCCATTTTAAAAAAATCTATATTCCTACATGACACTCTTGTGCTATAGTTGAAACATTTCTTGGAGAAAACCAGATCATAAAGCTGGGTGTGGTGGTACACACACATGTAATCCCACCACTTGGGAGACTGAAGCAGGAGAATCACCATGAGTTCCAGACCAGCTTAGACTACATAGCGAATTCAAGAGAAGCCTGAACTATACAGTGAGACCTTGTCTCAAAAAACAACAACAAAAAAGCAAACAAAACAAAAGCAAACAGACAACCCCCCCCCCCCAAAAACCAGGTCATAGTTTATTAGAGGATGAACTGCCCATCACAACAGTGGTTCCCTGATTGATAGTCTAGAAGTTGACACTTCTCTATTAATTTCAGTTCTATTTGCCATGATATTATGTTTGGAGGTTATACTGTAATTGACATGCTGGGTTGAGGGGGAAGCAGCTACTTTTAGAGACAATTATTAGTCACTTACCTATTTCCAAGTTTTCATATATGAGCAAGCCATATTACATACACATTCCTAATTTTACCACTGCTAACTTATTGATGCTGTCAAAGGCAACCCAAAGGATACAAGAATGTTCAGGAGTCTCTCATTTGGGTGCCAACACATCATCTACAGAACAGTAGCTCAATGGAAGGTAATGGCATTTAGCAAGCCCTGAGCCCTGTGAAATGAAAAGCCTTTGAATACCTTCCATTAGTCCCATGCCTAGGCCATGTGGTGAGGTGCAAACATTTGCCAAAGGAAGTAAAATTTGCATCTAAAAAATGTAGGATCACTGCCTAGGCATACTTGGGCCTTGAGGAACAGGGTCAACTTCAACTCTGTCAAATACAGAATGTGGATTCCCTTCTTCAAGTGTATGACACCTGATACCCTCTTTTGTGCTTAATCTTAGAAACATGGAGATTATATGGATTGGGGGTAGTGTTTTATTTGTGTGGTTTTTGTTATTTTATTTATTTATTTTGGTGGTGTAAAGATTCAACCCGGGACCTTTGCATTGAGTTATATTCCCTTCCCATTCCCCCTTTTTTTGGAGACAGAGTCTAAGTCGCTAAGTTGCCCAGGATAGACTTGAACTTGTCATCCCCCTGCCTCAGCTTTTCAGAGTGCTGAGATTCATAGTGGCCTGAGCCACTATGCCTGGTTTTTTTTTTTTATAGATACACCCTCTAGGCTCAGATTTGTTGTGTGAAGAAATAATACAATAACAGCCAATGTTTGCTAAATAGTGGGATGGGGATGCAGCTCAGTGGTAGAGTGCTTTGCCACCATGTATGAGTCTGTAGATTTGATCCCTAGGACTACAAAAGAAAAAAAAATTGCTTTATGTCAGGAGTGTTTTAAGCTGCTTTTTCTCATATATTCCTGACAACAACCTTATGAGGTGGTGACTATTAACCTCTTTTTATAGATGGAGAAACATGCTGAGATGTTATCTGTTTTGCCCAAGACAGCTTCAGTAGAAAGTTACAGACATAGGATTTAAACCTAAGTAGTCTAGGGGCTAGGAGTACAGCTCAGTGGTAGAGTGCTTGCCTGGCATGCTCAAAGCCCTGGGTTCCATCTGTAGCATCCAAACAAACAAAACACCAAAAGCCTGGTTCCAGAGGCTCTCGGTTTAACTATGACTTTATATTCTCTATTTCAGGACCTCTTTGTTGGTTTTTGTTTTGCTTTTTTTTGAGACAGGGTCTTACTGCACAGTTCAAACTGGCCTTGAACTCACTATGTAGCCCAGGCTGGCCTCAGATTCACAGCGATCCTCCTGGCTCAGCTTCCTGAATGCTGGGATTACAGGAGTGTGACACCATGCCTGGCTTGTTTTTCTTTTGTGGTTCTGTGGCTCTAACCCAGGTCCTCACATGTGCTAGACCAGTGCTCTATTACTGAACTACACCCCCAACCCATTGTGACCTCTTTGAAGTCCACAGTCCTTGACCTCCTTTCTAGATGTTGTGATAGAAGAACCTGGAAGGATTAGGTGAACAGAGAGAAAGGGATCTAGTCAGGTTGTTTCGTTTATCATTTTCTTAATCCACTTCCTTTAACCACCTGAAGGTTGTCCTAAGAAGACACAGTGTACAGATTGTATATTCAGTCTTGGTAGGGGCTTTTCTAGAACAGTGAGCCCCAGCTAATTTTAATCACAGAGTGAGATCAGCAAGGGAGCTGATTTCCTAAAGTCCTAGAAATTAGGGGAAATTTGGTTTCTGATTACAGACTTAGCTGGCTTTATGCCATGATATGAACAGCACACACAGGATCTTGGCATGAGTCCTTTCTTAACTCCTGTGACTTTCCTCCTAATACTTCCACAGGGCAGATCAGACAAGGAAGTGGGAAAGACTACCATCTTCCTGGGAGACTACAAGTAGAAGCTGTCAAAGGAGCAGGAATACGTTAAGCCCTGCTTTTATAAAACCAAACCTGTCTAGCTGGAGCCAGTGTGTCCAGCTGCTGGATGCTACTACTTATGTTGGCTGGGTCTGGTACAAGACAGGATGATAAGAGGCTTACAAAAATAAGAGAAAGGAAGGAAATCGGGACTCTACCCTGTGGACGTAGCAGGGCTGGATAGGGAAGAGCTGGGCAGGAGAAGCCTGTTACACATACATGCCTATGGATGCCACAAGGCAAGAGCAGCTGGGGTGGGGGTGGGGGTACATTCTGCAGTGCAGTAACTAACAGCCAAGGATTGTTTGTTTCAGTAAGTGATAATCGTTATGAATGATTTGAAATCCAAAAAGCCTAGAGGCAATGTGGTACCCTGGTTATGTCCTACAAGAGAAAAAGGGCATTCATGGAAAAATAGGTGACATTGAATCAAATTTGGAGTTTGCTATGTAGTAAAAAAACAAAGTATGAATACTACACATTGAAAAATCTCTTTTCCATGTCTGTTTCCCAGTTACCTGGTTACCCAGTCATAATCAACCAATCTTATTAGTTGTATGTGTTCTTTTAGAGGCATGTATATGTATGTGTATATATGTATGTATGTGTATATATATATATATATTTTTTTTTGCATATGAGTGAATTCTGTTTTATACAGATAGTAGGATATTATGTATACTGTTCTGTCTCTGACTTTAAAATTTTTTAAAGTTTTTTTTTTCTTGCCTTCCCTCCTTTTTTCTCTTCTTTCTGTGTGTGTGTATGTGTGTGTGTGTGTGTGTGTGTGTGTGTGGTGTGTAAAGGCTGTAACCCAGAGCCTTGCATATGCTAAGCAAGTGCCCTTTCACTGAGCTACACCTCCAGCCCTTAAGATACTTTTTAATATCCATTAAATTACCCATTTATTATTTCTAACATTTGTAACTTAAATTACATCTGCAACTTCAATAACATTGTTTACTCTGCCTTTTCATTTACCACTATAACCAAGGTTTTTTTGTTAAGCTGTGTATAGAATCTAGCAAGATAACCAGGAGTTCTGTCTTGAGAACATTAAAACCTATCACAGGACTCAGAGGACAATACTTGAATAAAGGTCAAGTATTCTTGTTTGAACTAGTTTGCTATAGCTTAAATCTAGCCTAATGGATAAAGGAAATACTAATTCTGACTGCTGTTCTCAGGGAACTGGGGGCTTTCACACTCTTTCTGTATGTCTTGATCACTGGACTCAATGAACTCTTAGTAATAAATGATACAGCTTCTAACATTTGTGTAGTACTTTCCATTAACAAAGCACTTCACATTATGATCTTATTCCTCACAGCTCTGAGAGGCAGAACTATTTTACCAAGGGAAAAAAATCTAAACTTGGTGTGGTGATACACTGCTGTAATCACAGCTACTCCAGAGGCTGAGGCAGGAGGTTCGCAAGTTTGAAGCCAACCTGGGCAACTTAGACCATTGCAAATTTTTTTTTTAAAAGGCTGGAGATGTAGCTCAGTATGAGGCTTTGTCCTGAAAGAAAGAAAGAGAGAAAAGAAAAAAATCTTTCTTTTTTTTTTGTTTTTTGAGGCAGGGTCTCCCTTTGTAGTTCAGGCTGGCCTCGACCTCACAGTGATCCTCCTGCCTCAGCCTCTTGAGTGCTGGGATTACAGGCATGCACCACCCACCACACCTGGCAGAAAAAATCTGGAAGACATGAAGCAGATCTCCTAAGTCATGTACCCCTTTCATTCTTTTAGGCTGGTCCTCCCTGTTGCCAAAACTCAATTGATTGGAATGTTTTCTTACCTCCTTCTACTTCCTCAGTAGATAGTTACTATTGACAATAATATTTGAGGACTCCCCCAGTATCACCAAAGTATAAACAAATAAATAAGCAAAACAAAGAGAGAAAGAAAGCAAAAATATGAGGTGAAATTAGGGGAAGATATGTGAGCTTTACTGAATGATGACATTGTATAAACGTAAATTTATCATTAATGTCATAGTGATAATCACTACTTTGCAAAGGATTTAATACAGACCTGGAATCAGTTTACTAAGGTCATCGTGCTAAAAGATGATACAGTTTGTTGTTCCTCCTTACACACAGATTCTGCATCCACGGATTTAATTTACCATGAAAAAGTATCTATACTGCCAGGTGTGGTGGTGCACACCTGTAATCCCAGCACTCAGGAAGCTGAGGCAGGAAGATTGCTGAAAGTTCAAGGCCAGCCTGGGTGGCATAGTGAATTCAGGGCCAGCCTGAACTACACAGCAAGACCCTGTCTCAAAAAACCAGAGAGGAAGAGGAAGAAGAAGAGGAGGAGGAGGAAGAGGAGGAGGGGGAGGGGGAAGAAGAGGAGAAAGTTTACATAGCATTAGGTATTATAAATAATCTAGAGAAGATTTAAAGTATACAAGAGTATGTACATGGGTTATTTGCAAATATGGTGCCATTTTATAGCAGTGACTTGGGTATCCTTGGAGTTTGGTATTGGTGGGATGGTCCTACAACCAGTCCTCTGCAGGTCCCAAGGGAGGATTGAAGGTGGAAAACACCTCTGTGTGCCACAAGTTTTCCTCACACGGACTGGGCCATCCACCACTCTCTCGGTGGGCCTTTAAATGGGACGAGTTTGGGAGAACCACTTACAGTTCTGCACTTGACCTTCTCTCCCAGTGGGTGACTCCGTGGATCAGATTAGCATTTGCATGAGTGCCTCTTTTGTCAATCTCTGTACCTAAGAGCAAGAGAGAGGATGATAGGATTCCAGGATTTGTCCTTTTCTGTTGTGACAATTAAAGCTGTTTTAAGCACAAGAGTTAATGGCTTTGATTCCACATTCTTGTGCTTTCCCATATTCTTGATACTTTGTCTTACAGGAACTGGGCAAGTCTAATCCCGTCTTCCCTTGATTCACTGAATCAGTGAACTGTATATAGGTGTCAGAACTCTGTACTTACTTACTTACTTTATTTATTTATTTATTTATAGATGGTCTCACTGTTCAGGGTGGCCTTGAACCCACTATATACCCCAGGCTGGTCTTGAACTTGTAATGATCCTCCTGGCTCAGCCTCCTGAGTGCTGGGATTATAGGTACACTACCACTTGTGGCAGAACTCTGTGCTTTTGTGGTGAGCAGTTCTTGTCTCCTGAGGCCTGCGTTTAATCCTTTGATCTCAGCAGTTGCCTCTGGCGCTCACCAGTCATTTGTATCTTTGTGGTGTGGGTGGGAAGTGAAGAGGAGACCAGAGGGAGCAATAGAGAGGAGAGAAGGATGTGGAAATAGCTGAGTGCCACAGCAGTGTATTGGTTGTGCTTGGGGAACTTCCAGGAATCCAGCAAAAGAGGGATCATCTTTTTGCTTTTTGGTTTTTTTTTTGGTACCAGGAATGGGATCATCTTTTTAATCTGGCAAAACCCACAAAGGATAGGCACAGGACTGCTTGATACCCAGCTAAAGCTGTCATTTGCTTTTGCTGGACAGAGGTTGCCTTCAAAGACTAAATTTAGATTCTATCTGAGCAGATGCTTAATTACAGATGTTAGCAGATGTTTATTGACATGGAAATTGTTTTTACAGATGAACCTTTTAAATCAAAGACTTTCAAATGTCATGCACATTAAATCATTGGGGAGACTATAACATGTCTGGCTCCATTCTTGGGGACTATGATTCAGTAGGTCTGAGTAAAGGCCAAGAATCTGCATTTTTTAATTTGTTGGTGCTGGAGATAGAATCCATGCATACTAAACACATGTTCTACCATTGAGCTACACCTCCAGCCCCAGGAATCTGCATTTTTAAGAGACATCTTGGGTGATTCACATAATCAGCAAACCACACTCCTCAAAAGACTGCCTTACAACTTGGCCCAGTTTTTTAAATAGCTTCTTTCTATTACAGTCTGTTTTAATCACTCTATTGAAGGATTTATTGGCATCTCCATGTTTATTACCTGTTTCATTCTCACAGCATCATAGTAACTAGAGCAGGAACCAGAGGTGATTAGCTGTATTTTGCTGGGACTGAGGGGGTAGACAGTGCGACTGCGACCTAGGGAGAGGTAGGTCACCATGAGTCAGTGACTAAGATGGGAACTAAAGTCCAGCATTGATGACTCTCAAACCAGGCAATTTTCTGAGCCCTGTTTTCTCAGCTTGTGATTTCATATTTAATCATAATTACTCCTTAGGCCTCCAATTCATTGTGCTTGGGGAAGCAAATCATATCTGACTTTTAACAAAATAGCTTATCGTCGGTGTGCTAGTTTTGTTAGCATATCAAGCCTCTTCTAAACCTGAGTGAATAGATTATGATATATACATAGGTGGAACTGAGTTCATCTGCTTCTCTCTGTGCTTCCTTTTTCATTTCTGAAGACTTTTTACATAAAGTATAAGGGAACAGATTTGTCCTTTCCATGCTAGTAGGATCTCCTCTGATCTTCTAACTAGTAAAGTACTAATTTAAAAACCTCCTTGTTCTCTGTCTCTCAAATTTGAGCAGTATATGGATCTATTTTTAATGGAAAAAAATCCTTAAAACTCTCAAATTATTCTTACTCCAATGTTAATTTTACAAATATAAAGCAGGAGTATAATGTTCTTTTTTCTTTTTTTCCATTTACTTATTCTAGTATTTCAGTGATTTTCTTTTTTGTTTCTTCTTTTTGTGGTGCTGGTGATTAAACCCAGGACCTTACACATGCTAGGCAAGTGCTCTACCACTAAACTATACTACCCCCAGCCCCTGTTATTTTATTTATAGTTCTTATACAGCTAAAACCCCAAAACAGATGTACAAATCAAATGCAGATAAAACCACAAGACTAATATTATTCAAATTAATATTACGGTAATTTAACATGACAAATGATTTTTTTGGACAAATGATGGTTTTTGTTAAAACTAAAACATCCTCATATTGAATTTTCTTTTTTAAGGGCAAGGTCTCACTTTGTAGTGCAGGCTGGGCTTTAACTCACCATGTATCCCAGTCTATCTTTGAATTTGTGGTGATCCTCCTGCCTCAGCCTCCTGAATGCTGGGATAACAGGCATGCCATCCCTTGTATTGTGACTATGGTATGGGCTGCTGAAATCTCAGTTTCTTTTGAACATGCCTATGATATCTTAATTTTCTCACTTCTCTCTCTCTCTTTTTTTTTTTTTTTGGTACCGGGGATTGAACTAGGGTCCTTGCACTTGCACAGCAGGCAGTGAAACCACTGAGCTAAATCCCCAGCCCAATTTTCTCACTTCTTTTAGCACTCCTGAAAATGAAGTCCCATGATAGCAGTTGGCTTTCACTTTGTGCATGAAAGCATCTTTTTTTTGCTATTTTTTTAAATTAAATTCTTTTATTGGTACATTGTAGGTATACAACACAGTTACATTTCTCATTGGCAATTGTTCCTTTACATAATGCAACTTGGTTCTTATTTTTTCCCCATTCCTAGCCCTTCCTTCACGCCCTCTACCCTTCCCTATTTACAAAGACTTTATTTCCATTTTTTCCATTTCTCAGCATTTTTCCTTTCCCTTCTTTCCTTTCCCCTGCCCCTCCCACTACCCCTACCCCATTGGACCTTTTCTTCCTATTTTACATTATCGATTATTCATTCTAATCATTGGTACATTTTAGGTATACAATATAATGACATTCATCATTGGAAATTTGCACCTTTACATAGTCTCTCTTGGTTCTTATTTTTCAACCTTGCCCAGCCCTCCCTTCAACCCCTCCTTTCCTCCCTATTTACAAAGATTTTGTTCCTATTTTTCCATATGAAAGCATCTTTTTCATTTTAAATCCACCTATTTTTTCTCATTATCCCAGAACAATAGAAGCAGCAATGAAACACATTCAAATGTAGGTGCTGAAATCATGGGGCAATACTGATTTATAAAATAGTTATCCCAATAGCACAGACTATGTTTATGCAAATCTAAAAGTATTATAAAAATAAAACCCTGGAGAACACATTCATGGATCTGATTTGAGAAAAACTGTTCAGGTCTATTGGTTCCCAAACTTTCACCACTATCAAAAGTTTTATGTACTCTGTTTAACTTCCTGGAGTCCTATGCTTTAAAAAAGTTTGTCTCCTAAATTGCATTTATTAATATTAATTTTTTCTTTGCAGTTCTGGGGGATTGAATCCAGGGCCTCTGGATTGAGCTGTAGCTCAATCCTAGTCTCCTACACCTTTTTTTCTAGACAGTCTTGCTGAATTGCTAAATTGACCAAGCTAGGCTCGAACTTAAGATCCTTCTGCCTCAACCTACCAGAGTGCAGGGATTACAGATGTGCGCCACCATGCCCTGCTGCATTTATGAATAATTTTATAGTTTTAATAATCAGACCTATAAAAAGTATCATTTCAGAACTTGTGGTCATCATATGCAGTTAGAATGCTAAATTGCTTAAATTCCAGTTCACAACAAACATAAACATTCTAATTGTTTTGTGGTGCCCTTTTGGTAAGTGAAAACTTCCCATTCACTTTTGTTTTTGGTACCGGAGATCGAACTCAGGACCCTGCGAGGCGGGTGGCCGAACCACTGAGCTAAATGCCCGGCCCCCAATCCCTTTTGTAAGAAAGAACTCCCACCCTATCTCCTCCTCCTGCTGCCTTTAAGGACTCTTGGGAGTCTAGGGAGGCCAGTTTAGGCTTTCTTGTAACAAGCAAAGTAGCCATCCCACCCAACTTGGAAGGATTAAAGCTTGTCCTAGTTTTGCTTGATTGTTTTACTTCTTGCATGCTAAAGAGCTACAAAATGGAAGGAAGAAAATACAACAGAAGGCACCATTCCAGTACCAAACTGAAAAGAAACACAAAAACAAGACAGCAGCATGTTTTAAACAGCTTGCATAGAAAAAATATTGACTGGGAATTTGGACAGCACTGTTCTCATTTTCTCTCACCGCCCGCGTTATTTGTCTTTGGGAGCAGCAGCTAACCACGATTCTGGCAAAGAGGCCGAAGGAAGAGGTGGAGGGGTTCGGTGTAGGCTTGAGGCCCAGTGGAGGAATTAGGGCCTCAGACCCAGTGGCTCAGAGCCAGGAAGAAGTTGGGGGAGGTGCTAAAGCCTTTTTCCTCTTGGCCTTGGGCACCCTTTCTGACCTGTCTGAGTCCTGTAAGATCACAGCACGGATGGCTCAGGTCTCTTGATTCCTTAAAACCACAACTAGTAGGATGAGTCCCTGCCCCTGTTTCTTTCGGCTGGGGAAAGGTCGTAGGGGTTCCATTCGCTTTCTCAGCCCACCCTTCTTCTGGAGTTCAGATCTACAACTCCTGGAATGTAAGTCAGGTGGGAGCCTCTATCAGCAAGGCAAAGGTCAGTTCCCCCACCTCCACAGAGCCGGCGTGCCGGCCTCACCCAAGCCAGCCTGCGCGTGGGGCGGGTCCCGGGGCGGGTCCCGGGGGCGGGTCCCGGGCGCGGGGCAGCAGGCGGCCACTCCCCAGAAGAGGAAGAACATGGCGGGTGCGGCGGGGCCCGGGAGCGGCCCGGGGTCAGCGGGGCGAGATGCAGACGATTCATTGTATCCGATTGCGGTTTTAATCGACGAGCTCCGCAATGAGGACGTGCAGGTACAGTACTGGACTGAGGCTGAGGAGCCGAGGCAGGCCCAGGGGACGCGTGGTGGGAAAGGGGGAAGGCCGGCCCTGCCTTGTGGGCGAGGCCCAGGAATTGAAAGAACGGGATTTGGAGCAGAAATGTGAGGGTGAGGCTGGAAGGACCCTAGAGGGTTGTGGTGGCCAGCCCTTACTCTCCCCTAGACCTCTCAGGCACCCCTTACCAGGGGCCCTGAGGCGTGGGCGCGGCACCCGGCTGCCCAGGGCGGTTTCGGAGAACCGGTTTCCCGCCTCTACCCCTTCCGGGCGGTGCGGTGGTCTCGCCGCGAGCGGCTGAAGCGGCCTGCGCCTCTCAGGAAGCCGGGGAAGCCCTTGGAAATGCAACCGCCTGCCTTCTTTCCGGCTTGGAAACTGGCTGGGCTTGTTAGGTAGAAAGGGTGAGATGGCTGATTAACCTAGACGACTCTGTCTGTCAGCTGTGGTTGAACTTTTCTTTAAAGAGACAGGAGTTATATTCAGCCATTTCACCTGCTTCACTACTGCCACAGTTATTTTTTTTTAAAAATTATCTTATTCCTGGGTATTGTCATTCATTCATTTCTGTTCTAAGCTCCTCGGTGTTTTTCCTTGGAAATTCTCCTCTGGCTAGTGAGTGTTACCTCGCCTGGTTTTTATTGCCATATTTGTTATTTTGTTTGCCCCTTTTGTCTTTTGGTCTGAATTGCAACCCTTTCTTTACTTTGTTGTTCTTCCCACTTTATTTTTTTTTAAAAGCTCCGTCTCAACAGTATAAAAAAGTTGTCAACAATTGCTCTAGCACTTGGAGTAGAAAGGACCCGAATGGAACTGCTGCCATTCCTTACAGGTAAGTGTCTTTGTTTGGAGTATCATTAAATACTGAACTGAGGCTGGTGCTTTTTGTGCAAAAGAAACAGAACAGCGTATAATAATGTTACAGCTGGTGCCAGGGATTTAGCCCATTGGTTTCAAAGCCCACCTCGAAAGTGCAAGGTCCAGAGTTCGATCCCTGGTACCAAAAAAAAGAAAAAGGAAAAAAGTTACACCTGGATGTTATTCGAACATTAACCAGTTAGCAAACTGGAAAGTAATTGATATGGGAGCATGAATTTCTAATTCTGTAAGACAGATTCAGGAAGACTGCTGCATGAGAAGGAAGAAAATGCTGTTAGGATTGGGACTGCGCCATCTTACTGTCTGCTTGCTGAGTCTGTTCCAACTTTTGTGTGAATGTCCAGCTCAGGGCCACTTGTCCTTATTGATGAGTACCCAGTTGTTGTCATTTCCAGATACAATTTATGATGAAGATGAGGTGTTGTTAGCTCTTGCTGAGCAGCTGGGAGATTTCACTGGCCTGGTGGGAGGTCCAGACTTTGCCCACTGTCTACTGGTGAGTACCTGTCTTCTGTGTACCCTCCTTCTAGAACTTTTATAGTATAAATGATACGTTATTTGGTGAGAGACACAAAACAGCATTTTTTATGCACATCTTTATGGATATATAGTCATAATGCTAGCAATTGAGAACAAATAATGTAGGCACTTTTAACTCAACTCTTGTTATTTTTTCTGACTGACTACAAGAACTTTTTCTTCTAGCACAGTAAACCTGTTAGTTCAGAGGCAAGAGGGAAAGAATTTGATTATTTTTATGTTTTGTTTTCCACCCCTGAAATTGGAAGTCTTTTTTTTTTTCTTTTTGGTACCAGGGATTGAACTTGGGACCTTGCGCTTGTGAGGCAGGCGGTGGAACCATTGAGCTAATTCCCCGGCCCAGGTTTTTTGTCTTTTGATAACAGAGTCTCGCTCTGTAATTCAGGCTGGCCTCAAACTCGTGGAGATCCTTCTGCTTCATCCTCCTGAGAGCTGGGATTGGCATGTGCCACCACACCTAGTTATGAAATTGGAAGTCTTTTTTTTTTTGGTACTGGGCATCAAACTTAGGACCTTGTGCTTGCCGGGCAGGTGGAGTGCCACTGAGCTAAATCCCCAGCCCGAAATTGGGAGTCTTAATTCTCATCTAGTAATATTTTGTTTTTATTTGTCTTATCTTTTGCACCTGACTAATCTTTGTGAATTTAATGAATTCAATTTAGTTGACATGTTACCTGATTATATCAGGCACATTGTAAGTCACAGTATTAATGTTTAAGACCAGTGTGAATGCAGTGTGGTCTCTTTCTGTGTAACAAATAATTAACTGTACAGTTTTAAATGGAAAAATATAAGCACCCACAAATCACCCAAGTAATGGTGAGCAGAAAAGGATTAATTTAGGGTAATCAGGGAAGATGATGTCTGAATTAGGTTTTACTGTTCTTTTTTTTTTTGGCAGGGGTGGGTGGATACCGAGTATCAAACTCCGGGACCTTGTGCTTTCGAGGCAGATGCTGGAACCACTGAGCTAAATCCCTGGACCTTGAATTAGGTTTTAAAGGATGCCTGAGAATTCACTAGTTGGACAATATGGGGATGTATGCTTCAAGGCTTTTAATAGTGATGGTACTGGCTTTTGTCATTTCTCTCCCTACCAACATCTGTTCCATGAAACTCTGGAGATGTATGGATAAATAAGTACAGTTTTTTGTTTGTTTGTTTTTTTTCTTTTTTTTTTTTGGTACCGAGGATTGAACTTGGGACATCGCGCCTGTGAGGCAGGTGGTGGAACCAGTGAGCTAAGTCCCTGGCTGGGGTTTTGTGAAAAATAGATGTAGATAGTTTCTGTATATATTTACCTGTAAGTATATCTGTTTGTGGTTTTCCTACTTGAATTTCAAACAGGCATTTTAAATTTAACATGCCTAAAACTCTCCTTAAAATATGCCTGTCATTTAGTTTTGTCACCATCTACCACCCAAGCCTAGAATTTTTATTTTCTTTTTTTCCTTCTGAGATTGAATTCAAGGTCTCCCACATGCTAGCTAGGCAAGCACAGTACCAGTTGGCTGCATCCTGAGTCCTAGAAGATATTTTTGAATCCTTTCCTCCTCCTTCCCATATCTAATCCATTAGTAACATGTAGAGAGTCTACATATATTCCAAATCTGTTCTCCTTCTTTCATCCCTACTACTACTGCCTTAATGTAAACCCCACAACCTTTTTACTTTCTTTCTTTTTGGTACCGGGGATCGAACTCAGTCCTTCTGCTTTTGAGGCAGGCGGCGGAACCACTGAGCTCTAGATCCCTGGCCCCCTAAAATTGGTACAACATATACTATGTAGGCTTTTTGTTCTTTCTTTCTTTTTGGTACCAGGGATTGAACTTGGGACCTTGTGCTTGCAAGGCAGGTGGCAGAACCACTGAGCTAAATCCCTGGCCTCCCACAACCTTTTTTATGTTACGGTTGTAGCTTTCTAACTATAGACATTCAGTTTAGAATTTGTTGACTTTACAATGCTGAAAAATGATATATAGTCAGTAGAAATTGTACTTTACGTTTTGAATTTTGATGTTTTCCCAGGCTAGCAAACTCAGTACAGTACTCTCATGTGCTGCCTAGTATTGACAGCAAGCTGCACATCTCAGCCACAATCTGATCACAAGGGTAAACAACTGATACTCTGCATGTACTGTGTGGCTAATCTAATGTTTGTAGGTTGTGTGTAGTAAGTGCATTTTTTACTTATGTTGGGTTTATTGGGATGTACTGTAATTCCATTGGAAATTTGGGGGCATCTGTAGTTGCCTCCTTTTGCTTCTTCCCACCCCTATAGTTCATTCTTTACTCAACAGATGGATTACTCCCTGCTATGACTCCTTGAAAATCCAGACTCTGTACCTTGTTATAAGACCCTTCTGTGATCTGTCTCTGTAGGCTTATCACAGGTCACACTCTGCCTTGATAATTTTATTCCATTCACATTCTTTGTTCTTTTTTTTTTTTTGGTACCAGGGATCGAACTCGGGACCTTGTGCTTGTGAGGCAGACGGTGGCACCGTGCACTCCATGTATTACTTCTTTTTTTTTTTTTAGCTACCGGGGATCGAACTCAGGTCCTTGCGCTTGCAGGGCAGGTGGCAGAACCACTGAGCTAAATCCCTAGCCCCTCCATGTATTACTTCTAATGAAATACTCTTTCTTTTTTTTCCTCTCGGTACCGGGGATCAAACTCAGGACCTTGAGCCTGCCAGGCAGGTATAGTGTTGCTAAACTACATCCCCGGCTCCTGAAATGCTCTTTTGAAGTCTCCCATCTCGGGCTTCTTGTCACAACCACTTCAACTCATTTTCTGAGGCCTTCTCTGACCACTCAACTTGAAATAGCCTCACAGTCACTCCTTATCACCTCATCTTGTTCTGTTTCTCTACCAAGTACTAGTTACCATCTACTCGGTGTTTTTTTTTTTTTTAGTTGTGTTTTCCTCCATTAGAATGTAAACCTTTCCCTAAAGCAAGGAACTTTGTTTGCACATTTCTTCTGTATCCTCAGTGTTAGAGTACAATAACAATAATTTATTAAAAGAATGAGTTTCATAGGCTTAGAACCATGAAACTTGTTGGGTTCAAAACTGCTGAAGTGTAAAGAGTTGGGGCTGGACTAGGCAGGAGTGTTAATTGGGCCAGTAGGAAAAGAACATAGAGAAGTAAGTGGGCAGTGTTCAAATCAAGAGACAACTCACAAGTGATTCTCCAGAGTTTGGCCTTAAACTATAGTAGTGATAGAGATTATTCAGTGATACTACCTGATCAGGCAGGGAACAGTTGAAAAACATTGGCAAGTCAGAAGTAGTATCTTTTCAATGGCCTGCTGAAATACCCTCTATTTTTTGGTATTGGGGATCAAACTCAGGACGCTGTGCTTGCAAGGCAGGTGGCTGCACCACTGAGCTAAATCCCTGGCCCCCTGAAATACCGTCTTGGAATCTAAGTACTACCTACTTCTGGTATCAAACAGTTTCTGAAATATATTGCTGTTTGAGGCAGACTCAGTTCTTTCCTTTGAATCATTATCCATCTGTTTCATTCTATTGGTCAGTTCTCGTGGAGTTTTATACTTTAGCATGTACAGCTCATGCCGTAATGCTGAACCTGGCTGGACCAATGCAAACCCAGAAAGGCAGAGATTTAGAGAACCAGCCTGTTGTACTTTACACTGGGCTATGTCATACTCAATACCTAATTCTGGTCCAGACCATCAATGCCTTTGATCTCTTCTGTTTCTTTTTTTTTTTAGAGTAGGAAAAATTTATTGAGAGAAAGAAAGCTTCTAAGAGAGACAGAAAGGGAACCAGAAAGTGGGTTGCCTTGATCGCTTCTGTTTCTAAAGCTAGAAGTAATATCTCCTACTGTCTTTGTACTTTTCACTTGAGGTTCTGTCAGAAACCTGCTCTTTGGTTAAGGGAAACGTTCTGAATATATTTTGAAAAAAAATTAGTTTTGTACTCAGCCTTTTATAGGTTGGATAAATTGATGGTGTGGAGTAAGTAGACAGGGTTGATTGTACTTCAGGAATGGTAGAATAGTGCTTAAAAGGCTATGGACCCAGTGACCTGCCAGAATACCATCATATAATTTGATGCCAAGTTTTGGTTGTATTACTGCGCTTAACTTTTTATTTTTTTGAGTGGGGGTACTGGGGATCAAACTCAGGACCTTGTACTTGTGAGGCAGGCACAGCGCCACTGAGCTAAATCCCCCACCCTTGCACTTACTCTTAAGGAAATATACACAATCCTGTCTGAATTTGGCTGCACATTATTTAAACTTAATGATTCAGTTCCCAGTAATAGTAATATTGTGTCAAATCTCTTCTACTGTGTCATTTGTAGATACCAGCTGGGAATTGCCATCTGGGACATGGATCTTGGCTTTTCTACAGAAGTCGTGTCTTTAGGTTGGCCACACCATATGTTATCACTGTGTGAATTGAAAGTAACCATGTGGTATGGTGTAGCTAACATTCTGGCTACGTGTACTGCTTCCTTTCAGTCACATTAAAGGTGACAGTCTATATCTAACCTGATTGAGTAAGTTTTCTTTGGTTTTCCTCTTCAGCCTCCTTTGGAAAGTCTGGCAACTGTGGAAGAGACTGTTGTTCGAGACAAGGCTGTGGAGTCCCTGAGGCAGATCTCTCAGGAGCATACTCCTGTTGCTCTGGAAGCTCATTTTGTACCTCTGGTGAAACGCCTGGCGAGTGGGGATTGGTTTACCTCTCGTACATCTGCATGTGGTTTGTTCAGCGTTTGCTATCCCAGGGCTTCAAATGTTGTCAAGGCAGAAATTAGACAGTAAGATATTTTTAGTATTTATTAGTATTAGGGGTTTTTGGGGACTCAGCTGACAATTTACACAGCACAGTATATTTTTAACTAGTGAGTCACTGATACTAGGATAGTGGAATTAATGATAACATTTTCATTATTCCTTTGAATATATCCTGTTTTGTTTTTGTTACAAACCTAATCGCTGATGTTTATAAGAGGAGTTTCTGTCTGTATATGATGGGGTATGTTAAATCAATAGTATTTACCAGAAAATACTTTTGTTTTATATTGCAGGCACTTCCGTTCCCTGTGCTCAGATGATACACCAATGGTACGACGTGCAGCTGCTTCCAAATTGGGTGAATTTGCAAAAGTTTTGGAATTAGACAGTGTGAAAATTGAAATTGTTCCTTTGTTCATTAATCTAGCTTCAGATGAACAGGTAAATAACTTGTATTTAAGCGGAACAGGTATGTTCCTTCCCTCTAACATTTGAAACACTTTTTTTTAATGGTATTGGGGATTAAAGTCAGGGTGTGGCACACTGAGCTATATCTTTAGCCCTTTAAAAGAATTTTATTTTATTTTTTTTGGTACGGGGGATCAAACTTGGGACCTTGAGCTTGCGAGGCAGGCGCCAGAACCACTGAGCTAAACCCCCCGGCCCTTTTAAAAAAAATTTTGAGACAGATTTGCTAAGTTCTCCAGGTTGGCCTTGAACTTGTGATCCCTCTGCCTCAGCCTCCTGAGTAGCTGGCTTGTGTGCTACCACAGCCATCTCATTTGAAACATTTCTTTGGGCATTTTGTTTCTTATATTTGGATTCTTTTTGTAAAATTAGTACTTAATTCTGGTCTGATACATCTCATCTCATTGTGTTCAAGTTTCTTAACCAGACCATGATTTTCTCTAACAGCTATTAAAAGAAGGGGAAGTCAGAGAGGAAATAGGAGCCATAATTAGAAAGGAAGAGCAAAGCTGCATCAAGGGATAACGCTTTGGGAATTACAGGCTGTATTGTAATATGGTAGTATAATGTTTCCTGGAATTTTGACTTTCAGATAAATATTAAAGCATAGGATGAATGTGTTAGGAAAGCTATTTGATCTCTGCACTAATGAATGGGATTACTGCATATAATAATTTTAACTCCAAGAATCTAGATTTCTTTTTTTGTTTTTGTTTTTTGAGACAGGGTCTCCCTGTGTAGTTCAGGTTGACCTTGAACTCACCAAGTAGCTCAGGCTGACCTCAACTCACAGAAATCCTGCTTCAGTCTCCTGAGTGCTGGGATTACAGGCTTGTGCTACCATGCCTGACTAATTTAGATTTCTTTGGTGTAGAAATAATAAAATAGCAAACATCTAAGTAAAGTACTTAGTATAGTCATCTTCTGTATAGAGGAGGTAGGGATTGATTTGAGTACCATCTAAGGATAAAAAAATCTACAGATGCTCAATTCCATTACATGAGATGGTATAGTGTTTGTGTATTACCTGGGCACATCTTCCTGTATACTTTTTTTTTGTTGTGCTGGGTATTGAACTTAGGGCCTGGTACATGCTAGCTAAGTGCTCTACCACTAATTTACATTCCTGGCATCCCCCATGTACTTCAAATCATCTCTAGATAATATCTAGTACATTTAAATGTTACATAAATAGTTGTTATACTTTATTATTTAGGGAATGATGATAAGAAAAAAAAGTATGTGTTCAGTACAAAAAATGTATTTTTCCTTAGTATTTTTAATCCATGGTTGGTTGAATCCATGGATGAGGAACCCACAGATATGAGGGAGCTGACTGTATTAACATCTCTTTAAGTAGCTGCTGTATTAAGAAAACCCTTATCAGATGGGTAACCCCTGTTTAACATATTAAGAAAGGGAGGCATAGAGAGTTTAAGCAGCTTGCTGAAGGTTCTGTAGTTGGCTGTGGTAAAATCAGGATTTGAATCTAGACTGTGGCTTTTGAGTTTACACCCATTATAGCTAGGGTCTACTGCCTGTCTGTAATGGTGCTTAGAAAGGTTAGCTCCCAGAGTTCCTGGTCTCTGGGGGAAGAGTCTTTCTGGATTTTTGATGGCCTGCTCTAGGATTAGTTCACATGTACATACTAGGAGCACCAGCATACATTGATGAGTCCCATTTTCAGATTTTGAATTTAAAGATGCTTAATCTTGTAAAATAATTTTTTAAATTTCTTGAAATAACATACAAAAACACATAGCATACAACTTAATGAATTATTATAAAACAGTAGCATCTTACAACTTTCATCTGTGAAAGGAGATATACTTTGACAGCTGCTACCCCAGAAACCCTCCCTGGGCTAGTCTTCCGCACATAATCCCTACCTCTTTCATTTCCCAATCCCATAAGAGCAACCTTATCTTGATTTAACACATTGTGGTTTAAAACAGAGCTAACAAATACAATTTTGGCTACCTGTAATTTTAGGTTTTCTACTGTACATTCTTACCATTTGTATTTTTATTATTTATTTTTGGTACCGGGTATTAAATTCGGGACCTTGCGCTTGCGCTACAGGTACTGGAACCACTGAGCTAACCCCTGGCCCATACTGTCTACATTCTTAAGAGTAGAAAGAAATAGTGAAAGTAATATATTTTATTTAACCCAAAGTTTCTGAAATCATTTGAATATGTGGCATTAGCTTCATTTCAAGTACTCAGAACCCACATTAAGATGGTGGCTATAACACTGAACCACCGCAAGTTCATAATCTTCATTTGGAATTTTGTTCATTATACTTCCCATGGTATAATTTTAACATTTTCTTTTGTCTTCTATATTTCCTCCCAAGTGATAGTCGTATCTAGAGTGGAGGTTTGCAGACTTCTTTTGTGAAGGCCCAGATCATAAACATTTTAGGCTTTGTGGGTCAGATAGTTTCAGTTGTAACTACTCATTTCTGCTGTTGTAGTGCAAAAACAGCCACAGAGAATGTGTAAACTAATAAACATGACAGTGTTCCACTAAAACCTTATTTATGAAAACTGTCCTGGATTTGGCCACTATTTTCTCCACACTTGACCTATAGTCTTAAAGTTAAGTTTGATATTTTAGGGGTAAAAAGACAACTTCATAGTCGGAAGTATATATGGTACTGTTAGTAGCATTTGATGCTCAAAATATATGAAGTGCTTTGTTACAAAATATTTACATTCCCTCTGAACACCAATAGAATAACTGCTTTTGGCTTATTCATTTATTGAAAAAATATTTATTAAACACCTACTATACAATTAGGCACTGTTCTGTTCCTGGAGTACAGTGTTGAACAAGGCTTAGACCTTGTTCTCAAGGTATTTACTTTTTAATGGAGAAAATAATAACAGACAAATATTAGGGATAAATGATATGAAAACAAAGTAAAGTAACAAAATACGGAAGGATTATAGAAGTTTTTTCTAGATTAGCTAGTCAGAGAGGACTCTGGAAAAGTGGCATAAATTGAGACATGAAAGAAAAATGTCATGCATGCTGTTTCCTAGATTGTCAGAGCTCCAGAAAAAGAATTCCTTGAAGACAGGATATGAGGTATAAAGGTCCTGTGGTTGGAACATAGTGTTCTAAAGAGACATAGTGGTAAGAGATAAGTTGGAAGAAGGTAAGCAAGGCCAGTTCTCTAAGCCAGAATATAGAGTTTGGGTTTCCTTTTCAAGGTGCAGTGGGACTACACCGAGATTTTGAGTAGAGATATGACATGATATAATTAATATTTTCAAAAGATTATTCTGGCTCCTGGATGGAAACTAAATTGGATGAGGGATGAAAATTTAAAAAACCAGTTAGGAGACTTTTACAATGGGGAAGAGCTGCATATAAGATTTGGAAGTGGAGTTCAGAAAATTTATAGTGGTGTGTTAGATGAGGGAAAGAGGAATCAAGACCTAGATTTTTGGAATGAGCATCTGGATGGTGGTGTCATTGCCAAGATGGAGAGGATTCTAGTAGGGGAGGCAGGTGTAGGGGAGAAAAATCAGGAGTTCTGGAAGAGAAGTATTTGTTGACATATTTCAGTAGATGACAGTAGTTTCGTGCGTTAGTTTCATTTTCAAAATCCAAAAATATTTGTGTAGCCAGTACCAAAAACCTAGTTCTGCCTTTTTTGCCTGTTCCTTTGGATACAGAAGAGTGAGTATGTCTTAGGCATATAGGTTATTGTTGTGGATTTACAATATTTAAAATTTGTACTATTTTAGAAAGTTGAAGTCTCGTCTCTGATTATATATGTGTATACCGGTATGTAATTGTTTGTATCTACATTAAGTTTTTGTCCTGTTTCTCCTGGGTGCTTACATGTTCACATGTTTCCTGTTTCTGCTTACATATGTATAATTCCCAAGTCATCTCAGTTCCTAATTGTATATTTCCACTTATTCAAAGGACATACAGGTGTCACATTGGCACTTGGCATTTTACTTTTGGAACTCTGCGTTCATTAGTCCTATGTCTTTCTAATTTTTTCTGCTGTTTTTTTAGACATGCTGACCTCAATGTTAGTCTGTCTTTGATCTTCAGCATTTATTTAATTTATTTATTTAGGTTTTTTGTTGTTTTTTTTTTTTTTGGTACCAGGGATCAAACTCAGGACTTTGGACTTTTGAGGCTGGCGGTGGCACCACTGAACTAAATCCCAGTGATTTATTTTTTTTGACGCAGCGTCTTACTTTGTAGTACAGGCTGGCCTTGCACTCATGATGTAGCCTAGACTATGGCAATCCTCTTGCCTTAGCCTCCTGAGTACTAGGATTACGTGTGTGCCACCATACCTGGTGATCTTCAACATTTACATCTTTTTTTTTTAATTACTAACTTTCCATTTGTTCTGTGTTTTTCTTTTCTGAATTGCAGTCTCATGCCTAAATTCCTATCACAAATTGAGTTATTTTGAAAACAGCTTCCTCAGTGATTTTCTTTGACCCCTTTGTTCTGATGTTAAAAATAACTTATACAAGTATAATTTTCATTTTTATCCTTTGACTTCCTATAACAGGCTTTGAAGGTATCATTAAAATATTATTTTTTTCATTTTATCTTTACATATTCTTTCATTTTTAAAAATAAATACCCTGTACTTTTCAATTTATAACAGTTTTATCTTATCTACCATTGCAGGCAAAGAGGGCAGCTATTCAGCTGTTCCAAGGCGTGAAGACATGAAATCACACGTGGTGTAGCTGCAGATTTTTTTTTCTTTTTTTAAAACGATATCCACAATAGCACCGCTTCACACCATACACAGGGCCCCCTTGGCTCTCACTAAATATTGTGTAACAGAACTTTGTCTCTTTAGGACTCAGTACGCCTGCTAGCTGTGGAAGCTTGTGTCAGTATTGCCCAGTTGTTGTCTCAGGATGATCTTGAGGTCTTGGTAATGCCTACCCTTCGACACGCAGCTGAAGATAAATCTTGGCGAGTTCGCTATATGGTAGCTGACAAATTTTCAGAGGTAAAATCACTGCACTGGCATTTTTTTTTTTTTTTTGTACTGGGGATCGAACTTAGGACCTTGCGCTTGCAAGGTAGGTGCCGGCACCACTGAGCTAAATCCCTGGCCCTACACTAGCATTTTTAAGTATTAAAGGAAAAAACCAAAGCAAAAACCCATCAGATTTGCTGTTTCACCAAAAGTTTCTGAATGAATTCTGTTGAATAGTGTTTGGCAGAAATATATACTTGAAGATTACAGTTTTATATGCTGATTATTTTGTTAGTATATATGAAAACCTGTACAAATTTCTTTAAAGCTCCAGAAAGCCGTGGGTCCTAAAATCACCTTAAATGACCTCATCCCCGCCTTTCAGAATCTGCTTAAAGACTGTGAAGCTGAAGTCCGAGCAGCTGCTGTTCACAAAGTAAAAGGTTAGATGGTTCAGTTTGTGTTGTAAAATGTCATTCATTTTGGTGTTTTTTTTATTGGTGGTGAATTTTGCACATTTTGTATTTTTGAATATGTCTTAAATACAGATAATTTCATTGTGTGAAAATGTCAGTTGTTATATAAACCTTTACATTTCAAACTAAACCATTTTATCTTTTTTTTTTTGGTACCGGGTATCAAACTTGGGTCCTTGCACTTGAGCAGCTGGCGGCGAAACCACTGAGCTAAATCCCTGGCCCTAAACCATTTTATCTTGTTTCTTTTAAAAATGAATTTATAGGTTAGATTGATATCACAAGTGGCATAAATATTGATAGGTTATTTATTGATAGATTGATAGGTATTTCATTTAGAGTGAGTCATTTTCCCTCTTAGAGCTTATTTGCTTCAGTATTTGATGTAATTTAACTTGTAACTGTTGATAAAACTTAAGAGTTCTTAATTTGTCTTATAAATGACTCTATGAAAATATGATTTTCTTCTATTTATCTTCTTTTAGAGCTTTGTGAGAACTTGCCTATTGAAGGTAGAGAGACCATAATTATGAATCGAATTTTGCCATATATAAAGGTAAATGTAACTTCAGTTTATTTTTTTTCATTCTGCCCTATATGAAGGTAAACCTTAACTCAGTTTTTTTTTTTCTTTTGCCTTAAAACTCTTGGAATTTAAAGGTGGACAAGGGATGAATGGGACAGTTGTTAAATTGTCACATTATTATTTATCACTTATTAATACTTATGGTAAAATGTTCTTTGATGCTTCAATCTCTTATCTAACAGATGGTCTGAGGAAACATTGCCAGCCAGTCAGTATTGGAATAGTGCTATATTTAAATTCCTTGGGAGATGGTATGGGGATTTCTGTTGTATTACAAAAACAAAAGTCTTTTAATTTTGATTTTATTTTAGGAATTAGTATCTGATACCAACCAGCATGTCAAAATAGCTCTAGCTTCTGTAATTATGGGATTATGTACCATTTTGGGCAAAGAGAATACTATTGAACATCTTCTACCTCTTTTTTTAGCTCAGTTAAAGGATGAGGTGAGTCTACATGTAATTTCTATTGCCTTTGATAGTCATTGATTTGATAAGATTTTGGATTAGAGTTTCACTAAAATAGGACCCAAAATATGGAAATGGATTTAAAAAACCGTAAATTGTAAAAAACCATAAACTTGTGTTTGGATTTAGGGTTACAAATTCCCCAGAAAATGGACATAGGGACTCATTAAAGCAAACTTAAAAACATCTATCCAGGCCACTCTGTTTGCTCTTGCATAGTGGTCCGTTCTCACGCTGTAAGGTGTACTTCTTTTCCTACTTTTTCTTGGCCAAAACTCGTTCTGTAGAGCTTCTTTTCCTACCTTTAATAAAACTTTATTAAAGTTAAAAAAAAATCTACCCATCTTCTCTGCACGATTTTTGCTTTATATTCACTGATTATCTTTAAAGCTAATCTTTGCTTAAAAGGACCTTTTATTTAAGTTTAAATATAATATCAAAAATTATAATAGCTGACATTTATCAAGTGATTAATATGGGGTAGGTGTGATACTACTCTATTATTGTTACATGTAATCTTCATAAGACTTTGTTTGCATTTTTCAGATGAGGAAGTTGAGGCACAGAGATAAATTGAGTACATGTAATTTCATTCCCAAGCCTGTGCTTTTTAACATCTCATAGATTTCTCCCTGAAAGTTCTAGTTAAGATCAGTTACATTTATTATCTTAAATTATTTGTATACTCAGTATTCAGTATTTTTTTAAGGCTATACTTTTTTGCGGTGATGGGGATTAAACCCAAGGTCTTGTGCTGTTAGCAAGTACTCTATCATTGAATTATATCCTCAGCCCCCTCCGCCCCTTTTTTAACCAGAGTCAATAGTTTCTTTCTTTTTTTTTTTTTGGTTCTGGGGATTGAACTCAGGACCTTGTGCTTTCGATGCAGGTGCTGGAACCACTGAGCTAAATCCCTAGCCCCTGGAGTTAATAGTTTCTAATTTGAAAATTTACTTAGTAGTTTTTACCTTACTATGATGGGAGAATTTGTGCTGAGTGTCTAATTTTTACATGTGGTCTTTGCGGGCTTGTGTATTTATAGTGTCCTGAAGTTCGTTTGAATATCATCTCAAATTTGGATTGTGTTAATGAAGTTATTGGAATCCGTCAGCTCTCTCAGTCTCTCCTTCCTGCCATAGTGGAACTGGCTGAAGACGCCAAGTGGCGGGTGCGGCTAGCTATCATTGAGTATATGCCACTGCTGGCGGGCCAGCTGGTGAGTATATGCTTGATGAACTGAAAGGTAGCATCACAGAGTGGAGATTTACCATAAGTAGGAGGCCTGGATAGCCTCCGTGATTCTGTTCATTTAGATGCATGAAAGGGTACTCTTGTCCTTGTTGCCTTGGGATTTTTTTTTTGTTTTCCTTTAGTGCATTAACTTCTAACAGGTATTACAGAAACATGTTTTACCTTATTGCCACTTAACAAAACCACAGAAGAATGTAATCAATTTATTGGTAAATTAAGCATAAACTTTGTAATATTTAATGCCTATCTGATTTAAAGACTAATCAATGAAAAAGAAAATTGTGGTGGCCAGTTAAGTCAGTTTTGTTTTGTTTTTTTTTGGTAATGGTAGCAAAGTTTTATTAAAGGTAGGAAAAGAAACAGGCTGTGCAGAGTGAGTTTGGGCCAAGCAAAAGTAAGGAAAGAAGTACACCTTACAGTGTGAGGGCAGGCCACCATGGAAGAGCAAACAGTGGCTGTCAGTTTTGCTTTTTGTTCAAGGCACCTTTCCTCTATTTGCTTTTTTTTTTCTTTTGGTACTGGGGATCGAACTTGGGACCTTGTGCTTTTGAGGCAGGTGGCAGAACCACTGAGCTAAATCCCCAGCCCTGTTTGCCCATTTTTTTTTTTGGTACTGGGGATTGAACTCATGTCCTTGCGCTTGTGCACCAGGCGGTGAAACCACTAAGCTAAATCCCTGCCCCTGCCCATTTTGTTTTTCCAGTATCGGGGATCGAACTCAGAACCTTGCACTTGCCAGGCCGGTGCTGGCACCACTGAGCTAAATCTCTGGCTGTTTGCCTATTTTCTAAGCAAGATGCCCCTATGAACCATTTTTCCTATATTCTGATTAAAGGGAATTGTAGAATCAACATGTAGAAAAGCGTATAATGCTAGTTATTTTGGCCAAAGTTAGCTTTATCATGTTATATCTTACTATTTAAATTTATGATTAGTTTTACTCTTAACTGGTAACCACTATACTTAAAATTTCAAAGGTGGGCTTTATAGCTACATCCTTTTTTTTTTTCACAAGATGCCCTTCAGAGTATTTTACCCTTACCCATGTTGGTAGCACTTCAAGGTATTATAACTGTCTGTTACAGTCTAGTTGGGGAGATAGACAAATGATCGTTATTAATGAGGCACTTGACATTTGTCAGTTATGCAATAAACAAATACCTGAATTTTTTTTTTTTTTTTTTGAGAAAACCCATAATGCATCAGTTTGCTGCTAACATTACTACAATGCGGGTCCCCCCTACCCCGGCCCACTTGTATTTCTTTCAGATCATAGCATATGGGGTTTATTTTTTCTTTTCTTGGACCATTGAATTTGTATTGCTAATTTTGGTATATTTAGTTTATGAACATATATCTTGTGGATGTCTGTGGCATTTCATGTTTTATAAAATTTGAAGTGCTCCATTCTTCAAAATGGATTGCAAAGGTATCAGCATGTATAATAGGGTTAAAGTTATTTTGTCAAATGTTTTCACTGTCACTTCCAAATACTGGAGATCATTTGTGTTCTTCACTGGTGGCTGTCAGATCACCCTCTGGAGTGGAAAGCAGCTGTGGCTGATGGGTTTGCTGAAGACTGAATCAACTCTCAGAAAAGGAGGTTGAATTTAGGTTTCTTTCTTTCAACCTCTACTCCTAGATCTGGAAAGTCTCCAAAAGTTGCTAGCCCTACAAAACAGTATGGAAGCAAAGATGGTGCCTTTGGCTGGCTTCTACCTGTCTGGCAGGGGTGACATGTATCATTCATGAACATTTTGTTTTATAATTTGTGCTTCATGTTAATATACATATTCTTCTTAATTTTTTTTTATGTGTAAAGATTTTCTTTACCAATTAATTTATAAAATTCTCTCAAGACTATCCTGGCTGATAGACCATGGTGAATAAATATAGAGTTAAACCACAAAAATCAGGAAATAAAAGTTAATTAAGACTGAAGGAAACTCTTCACCCCAAAATTAAAAAGAAATCTTTGAAAGCTGACATGGTAATCTGAATATCTGCCCAGATCCATTCATAATGATTTGTAAGATAAAGCCATTTTGTTTATTCAACCACTGCTTTCAGGGCATGGGAACTTTATATTGTATTTCTTTAAAATATTATCATCTTTGGTCACAAATTTTGTAGAATTCAAAGGATCAAAAGACTATACCCATAAGGAAGGCATCAGGAAAGTACATGTTTGAGCCCTCACCCAGGGTGAGAGGTTAGTGTGAATCATCTCATTCCCATTGACTAGAGGAGCAAGGCTGGGAGAGCTAGGGTGGATCTGCCTGTGACTCCCAAGCAGGGGCCTCTTACCTGTACTCTTGCACTTGCTTTATTCTCCATCCAGTGCTTTCTCCCTTCTTTCCAGAAATACTATATTTTATTGGTGATATCTTGATGCCAGTTACATCATCCTTAAGGATTTTTTATGATACTAACCTAAAAGGGGAGACCTCTAAGTATTATTAATAGTATTGACAGATATATTCCTAAGTAATTGATTTTTATAGGGAATCTAGGTTTTGCTTGCCTGGCCTCCCACATTGCATTCTTCCTACTCTTTTGCAGTATTGTGTCAGACTTCTGGGCACCCTGTTTTCTCATACTTAGCAGGGCCTGTGCCATCTTGTGGGGTTTTTTTTTGTACCAGGAATTGAACTTGGGACCTTGCGCTTGCGAGGCAGGTGGTAGAACCACTGAGCTGTTTTTTTTTAAATCTCTGGCCCTATTTTTATTTTTTATTTTTATTTTTATCTAATAAAAGAGATTATAATTTATTAACCTTACAGTATCCTTTTTTTTTTGGTACCGGGGATTGAACTTGGGTCCTTGAGTTTGTGCAACAGGCGGGAAACTACTGAGCTAAATCCCTGGCCCCAGTATCTTTTTTTTTTTTTTTTTTTTTTTACTGTTTTGTGAATTTAGCTTATTTGGAAACAAGTTTTTTTGTATTTTGGTTATTTTTTTGAGATAAAGTCTTGCTATGTAGTTCAGCCTGGCCTTGAATTCAATTCACTATGTAGCCCAGGCTGGCCTCAAACTCACAGCAATCCTCCTATCTCAGTCTTGCAAATGCTGGATTATAAGCATGCACCATCATGTCTGGCTGGAAACAAGTGTTTTATAACTTTCAGGTAATCTTTTTTTTTTTTTAAATAAATTTTTTTCCATTCCCCCTTTTAAGCCTCCTCCCCTCTTATATACAAAAGCTTTGTTTCCATTTTTGCCTTCTGTTTTCACTTTTTTTCTTGTACCTTCTTTCCTTTATCTCTCCCTCCTCCCTTGTTCCCCTTCCCATTTGAACACTTTCTTCCCATTTCCCAGTGTCCATTATAAGGTAATCATTGTGTAATATAAATAGAGCATCTTAGCTGGGCATGCTGGTGCATATGGCTGTAATCCCAATACTCTGGGGCCTAAGACAGGAGTTGGGGGCCAGCCTGGGGTATATAGTGAGTTTAAGACCAACATGGACAACATGACAAGACCCTGTCTCAAAAAGCCAGTAGATAGATAGATATATAGAGCATCTTGATTTCTAAACTCTGGAGATGTGTAGTAATGAAACTTTTTATATTCACAGGGTATGGAATTTTTTGATGAAAAACTGAATTCCTTATGTATGGCTTGGCTTGTGGACCATGGTGAGTAGATAAACAGATTATTATTGAAGGCCAAAGTTTTTGCCTATATCCCATGATGTTCATTTTGTTTCAGAAAAGAATCCCGATCTGACCATATATTTTGCCTTAACAGTATAGGGATGAACAAAAGCTTTGATTAAATTACATTTATCCTGGGCCAGGGATTTAGCTCAGTGGTGCAACACCTGCCTTGCAAGCGCAAGGTCCTGAGTTCGATTCCCTGGTACCAAAAATAACATTTATCTTTCTTTGAGTATAAAACTGACATTTCTGCATTTTGTCAATTTTGTGTGTCTGTTTGTGGTACTTGGCATTGAACCCAGGGCCTTGGCACTGAGGTTGTAGTCCTACCCTCTGGCCCCTTTTTGTTTTGTTTTGAGACAGGGTCTCACTAAATTGCTGAGTGCCCAAGGTGGGCTTGAACTTGAGATCTTTCTGCCCCAGCCTGCAACCTGCAGGCTGAGATTACATACCTTTTCCACCATGCCCAACTGTTTTTCTCTTTCTTGTTTATTTTTTTCATTAAATAAATAATCTCTTTGTTTTGTTTCTTATTTACTGTATTACCTGATCTTCAGATTCTTTTATGTACTTCTTTCTTATCCCAGGGTTTTCCACTTGCCATAGTGCCATTGGTGTGTTCAGTAACTTTAAACTAGGAATAGACAGGGATTGAAATAAAATGAAAGGCTTGCCTGGATGGGAAGAAATAGCAAGTTGGTTTTTCTGAGGTGACATGTAGAGAAGGAGGTGTAGAGTGGGGCAGTACAATACAGGATTCTTAGGAGTGGGAGACATCAGCTATGCCTTGGGATAAAGAAGGTTTGGATGTCTGGTTTTGGTGAAAGAAAAGGTTACTGCTTGCTCTCTGTCTACTGCTACTGCTGCTGCTACTACAATACTAGGAGAAGGTGACCTCAGGCCAGGTAAGACGATAGGAATGAGCAGATGACTTGATGAGATCTCAAGTAAGATGTATAATGTGTATATTCTTCTGTCTGCCAGACAGCAGTGGGTACAAGATGTATACTCAGCTAGGTCCCAGGACCAGACTTGGAAGCATGGCCTTAGATCTGTTCTAGTGAGTTTCCTGTTTGTTCCATGTTTTAGTGGATTTGACAAGCATCCTGTTTCAGTTCCGCAGTATTCTATGTATACGTTATATATGTATTGAGTATATCTCTGTTCATTTGTGGGTGCTCATGCCTGGGTAATTGGGAAGAATGAAGATGCTTGTGTCTGCTTATGTAGGTGATTTTGTTAAAAGCATATTTGAGGGCCGGGGATTTAGCTCAATGGTTCTGTCACCTGCCTCGCAAGCAGAAGGACCCAAGTTTGATCCCCAGTACCAAAAAAAAAAAAGCATATTTGAGAGCTGAGTTTAGTGGTGGACACCTATAATCCCAGTACTCTGGAAAGTTCAGACAGGATGGCAAGTTCAAGCCCAGCCTGGGTAATTCCCTGACTTAGCCAAGACCCTGTCTCAAAATAAATACAAAAAAGCTGGGCATAGAGGCACATGTGTATAATCCCAGCACTCAGGAGGATGAGGCAGGGAGATCATGGTGAGTTCCAGGCCATTTTGGCTACCTAGTAAGTTCACGGCCAGCTTGGACTACATAGAAGAGCCTGTCTCCAAAAGGAAAAAACAAAAGAGCTGGGGAGGGCTGGGGATTTAGCTTAGTGGTTCTGCCGCCTGCTTTGCAAGCATAAGGTCCAGAGTTTGATCCCCAGTACCAAAAAAAAAAAAAAAAAAGACCTGGGAATATAGTTTCATGCAAAGGCCCAAGGTTCGGTCCCAGTAAACTTTTTCCCTCCCAAAATACACCCAAAGTATCATATGGGAGATCATAAGGTTAAGCCTGTGAAAAGTGAAAACTGTTACCATCTGTAAGGGCATATATATGGGTACTTCCAGTATTTCAAAGTAGATTGTGAAGACTATTTAGCTCCCCCCTTTTTTTTCTTTAAAGTTAATCTCTCCCCTACTACCCAGAATGATCTACAGATTCAATGTAATCTCTTTTTTTTCAATAAGCATGTAGATTTATTTAAAAAAGGTTATCTCTTCAAATCAAATAAAATTGGCAAATCATAGGAAAAAATTACTGTTTTCTTTAAAGGGGTGTTTACATTATTTTATTATTTTATTTACATTATTATATAAATATTGTTAGTGGGAATGGCATATCCCAGCAGATCATTCTGTTCTTGTGGAAAGCTGGAATTTTGGATTAACCTCTTACCATTCCAGTTATTTATTGAATGGTAACGGGATGACAAAAAATTGCATTTTTTTTCTTGTTGATTTTTATAAGGTAACAACAGGAAATATAAAAATTACAATTTTATCAAATTTATTCAGTGTCAGAATCAGTTGGTTGAAATGTCACCTCCCTGAGTGATGCTTGGCATAGTCTGTACGTAAATAAACTGCCCAAGTGACGCTTGGGGTAAACTATTAAGTGGTTAAGACAGTTTATTTTGAGGAACTTTTAAAGTTCTAATACACCACAAAGAATTAAATTTCTGACATCCATTGCTCTCTTTAAGCTACTTTAGTTACTACTTTCTCACTTCTGATGTTTTCTTCCAGTTTGAGAAGAGAAGAGACTCATTTTAATGTAGCAACATACCGAATAGGGACTGTAAGCATTCTTTTAACCAATGAAACGGCTATTTTGAAGTTGTTCGGTTAATAAATCAGGGATTTCTTGTTTTGCTTTTGCATTTTATTTTAGGATTTTTGCTGTGTTTTAAAATTTGAAGAAAAATGTTGCTTTTGAATTTTTTTAAGTGTTACATTGTGATTACTGATTTTTTGAGGAACATTTTCCCCTGGTTAATAGCTTGCTAACATGTACTAACGTCAAAGTTGGTGAGCATAGCGTTACTTAAGAAATCTTAAGAGACCAGCCAGACCTTGAGCGGTAGGGGAGAGAGACAGACAAAACAAGCAGAAAAAACAGGCAGGACTGTGAAATAGTTTGCATTTTTCTGACAGAATTGAGAGGAGCCAAGAAGATAGTAAATATCTAGCCCAGAAGAGTTCAGTACAGTTAAGGTCTTTGTCTTAAGCATGTGTGTGCTTGGTTGCTGGTTATTCTGACATTGGGAATCCCTTTCTATGGTAATGGCATTATGATGATAAGAATCTCAAATATATTAAAAAACAGTTAGAGGAAAAACACAAATGTCATAGTTCCATTTTAGAGGGAAGAGCCAGGCAGGGGTTTGGGCTTAAAGACTGTGTGATAGCCCCTGTACCAAAAAAAAAAAAAAAAAAAAGACTGTGTGATAGGAAAGGATCTCTTTCTGGTAAAATGGATGACTTGAGCTTGCTTCTTAAAGAGTGCTTCTGGGTTATCTTAATGAGTTGGTACTCTCAGAGATTTTGACCATTTTTAAGCCTGGTAAGAAATTGTACTGTTGCTTGTTTATGCTCTTTGCTGTTTTCCTCAGTGTCATTGCCAAGAAGCATCAATGGATTGAAAAGAGTTGGGTATTTCCTGTCTGGAGGCTTGTTATAGTCTAGGCCAGTGATAGCAAATCTTTTAGAGCTTTCATAATACAAACAGCCCATGGCAGCACATGTGCCATAGGTTCGCTACCACTATCTAGGGTCAGGGCTGTGGCTTGGATACCTACCTGTTGCTGCAAATCCTTAAGGGTTGGGTCTGCTTGGAGAAAGAAGTAGAATAAGATGTTACTACCTGCCACCCTTGATTTGTTATCTAAACCCACATTTTGAGACTTTCTGGACCTGTAAAATGATGTAACACCAGGTGTGTTTTTATTCCTGGATGCATATAGCAACCAATTGTGAGAGGATAATAGCTTAGACCTTTGTGATCTAGATTTATGATATCTTAGATAAGTGGCTTTATAGGGAATGATTAGATGTTAAGGGAGTCACATTTATTTACTGAAGACATTTAACGTCTTGTCTCACCCTAAACATTTTTAATGGAAAAGAAGCAAGTTGGTGCTAAGTTTTTATTTGCTGGTGGGTAAATGACCACATTGTCCTCTACAGGATCTTCTTGACAGCTTTCTATTAGCTTTTTTTTTTTTCGGTACAGGGAATCGAACTCAGGACCTTGTGCTTAGATGGCAGGCAGCGGAACCACTGAGCTAAATCCCTGGCCCTTTCTCTTAGCTTTAAAAAACTCGTTACATCTCCTATCGAGTCTAAATTAACTTTTTTTTTTTTTTTTTGAGACAGGGTCTCACTATGTAGTTCAGGATCTCACTGTGTAGCCTAGGCTGGTCTTGAACTCATGGCGAACCTCCTGCCTCAGCCTCCGTGAGTGCTGGGATTACAGGTGTGTAGCACCACAACCTACTTAAATTTAACTTTCGGGGCTAGGGATTTAGCTCAGTGTTTCCACCAGCTGACTCTAAAGCGCAAGGACCTGAGTTCAATCCCTGGTACCCAAAAAAAAAGACAAAGTGCTTGGTGGTCTGGGCCCACCCTAACTAATTCCATAGTCTTATTGATTTAGGTTTTTTCTTTTGTGTGCCGAATTCTTTTTTTCCTCTCTTTGCAGGAATTCTTCCCCTTTCCCTCTACTTACTCAAATCCTCTCTGATCTTCATCATCCAGTGCAATACCTCTTTCCTAGACCACCTTGTTCATTCTTTCCTCATTTTTTTTTGGTACCCGGGATCGAATTTGGGACGTTGCACTTGGGAGACAGGTGGAGGAACCACTGAGCTAAATTCCCAGCCCCTCCCTTGTTCATTCTTTAAACTCAGTCTTCACAGTCTTTACTACACTGCTATGCTTCATTATACTTGGTCCTACACTTCTTGAAGTGCCTTAGCTCTCACTTCTCTGATAAGAGTACATAAAGTTTATGATCTTTTTTCTGGTACTGAGTGTTGAATCCAGGGCTTTGTGAATAATAGGCAAGTGGTCTACCACTGAGCTACATCCCCAGCCTGAGTATGTGATTTTTTTTTTTTTTGGTACCCGGGATTGAACTCAGGACCTTGGGCTTTCGAGGCAGGCGTGGTGCCACTGAGCTAAATCCCCTTCCCCTGAGTATGTGATCTTTGAGGGCAAGTATCTGATGTATTCTTTCTGTAACACATAGCACCTAATAGGTACTTATATTTGTTAGTTAATTGATGATATATAGAACAAAATCGTAACATCCCTTCTCCTTGCAAAAAGCATTTCAGAACTGTTAATAAAAAGTTAGTATAAACTGGCTGAACATTCTTGTCATTGTACTGTGAGTGTGTTTGGTCCATGTTTTATGTTGATATAAGTCAACTAGGTTATGCTTATGAAGAGTAAGTAGTATGCACATGTGTTCTTGACCTTTTCCGCAGTGTATGCCATCCGAGAAGCTGCCACCAACAACCTCATGAAATTAGTTCAGAAGTTTGGTACAGAGTGGGCTCAAACTACCATAGTTCCAAAAGTGTTGGTGATGGCAAATGATCCTAATTATTTGCATAGAATGACCACTTTGTTCTGCATTAATGTAAGTATTTCATAAGCTCAGGCATTAAAGCAAGAATTTCTGAATTCTGAAATATACTGTCTTCTATTTGGAATATATTTTTATGCTGATTAATTTGGAATATAAGAGATAAGAGAGAATGTTGATTTTAAAATTTGTTAAAATTTTCGTAATATTTTAAAAGTTGAAATGTAGTTGTGAATTCTGATCTAGTTCTCTGATTTTTGAATGCTTCCTATGTACCTCTAAATTTTAGCTGCTCAAACTAGAAACTGTTTCCTGTTGGTCAATTGCTTTCTTATTAAATATTATTTTGTCTTGCTAGATTTCAGAATTTTAAAAAAAGTGTTTTAAATGTGCCATCTTATTTATTTTTCTAGGCACTGTCTGAAGCCTGTGGTCAGGAAATAACCGCTAAGCAAATGCTACCCATCGTATTAAAAATGGCAGGAGACCAAGTAGCAAATGTTCGTTTCAATGTGGCTAAATCTCTTCAAAAAATTGGGCCTCTTCTTGACACTGAGTAAGATTTTAGTGTTACTCTTGTTTTATACTTGATCTTAGCCAAAAGGCCGAGAAGCGATGTTATTCTTGTTTTAAAAGTGTATTATAGGGCCGGGGATTTAGCTCAGTGGCACTGTGCCTGCCTGGCAAGCACAAGGTCCTGAGTTCCATCCCCAATACCCCCTCCAAAAAAGTGTGTTTTAACTTTGATCTTATTGGAGGGAATAATAGCTAAAATTAAGGTCAGTGATTCTCACTTTACATGAATACAGGTTAAAAAAACTTTAGCAGCCATTTTTGAGGATGTCCACCCTTTAATATTTAAACTCTGTATATGTGTGGATTATTGTCTGAAGATAATTTTGCTAACGACTTTAGAAAATATTTAGTGTATTTACCAAGTTTATAAGTATTTAAAAGTATTTTTTATTTTAACCTTTAAAAGTTACCATAGAGCCTACAGATAATATCATAGAGCATATGTATCATAAGAGATTTATCTGGCACACGACACTGCTTTTCACAAATAATACTTTTGAATTCTAGTGCTTTGCAGGGGAAAGTTAAGCCGGTACTGCAAAAGTTAGGTCAAGATGAAGACATGGATGTCAAATATTTTGCGCAGGAAGCTATAAGTGGTATGTATTTCTGTTTCTGCCTTGAAGCTTTTTTAAATAGGGGGATTCGTCTGTGTTGTGGGAATAGTGGGGAGTGGGGTCAGGGTGATAAGCACGAGGGGAAATGGGGAGTGGTAAATTCCTGGAATGCTGGATTTCCTCTGTGGTTAGAAACTTCTTGATCTACCACTCTGTCCTATGTGACCAAAGCCATTTTTTCAGTTCCATGTCTAAGACTGGGAACGATTATGGTTCTTATTGGCCAAGTAGTTTTACTTTGGACTTTAGTTTTTAAAGTTTAGGTGTTGATTAGCCTGGCAGAATAAAGAAACTGATCATAATGAAAAGATCTTGGTCTTACGCATTTGGATCATTGTTACATGTTTAATGTTCATGTAGATCTATCATTCATGAATTTTCTGTACCACTAACCTGATTTTGTTTGGAATTTTCCAGTTCTTGCATTGGCATAATGAGGAACATGAGGGAGAAGCCTTTACTAAATTCTTATCACAGATTTCTAGTCAATGTTTTCTTAAATCGGGTGCAGAGAAAATGGGAAACCTTCAAGACCGCATCCAAGCAAATGGCAACAACTTAAAGTAAAATTTTACTGACATGACTCTTTCTAAAGATGGAGCAGGATTGTTTTTCTTTACTCGTATCTGTTGGCATAATTATTTAAGCCATTCTTATTGACCAATTCCTGATACTTGGTACAGTCATTTCCTGATTGTCTCCCTATGTTTTTCTAGCACCATCTGGGCTCTTAAATTCTCACTGTTGTGTCCAGTCAGGTGCCAGCTGCTTAATATTCCAGATAAGCCTGGATGGTTTGGACTGGTAAATGAAGTGGAATGATTCTCTTACTGTGTACATATATCTGTGTGCCTCTCCATCATTGCAAAATTAAAGGTACATAGTTTAGAGTAACTTATTCTATAAACTCTCTACTTGGGAGATACATTGAGAAATGACTAGTGAAAGCCATTTTCCTAGATTAAGATGGAATGCGTTAGTATCTCACATGAACTGGGAACATGAAAGCTCAGGATTAATGTGTTGGTTACCTTCATTTTTTTATTTACTTAGTTGTGCCTCTAATCATGTCATTGAGAAGCCAAAAGTATGGATGTATGTTGCAGCTAGCATGTTATGTTGAAATTTAACACTGTGACTGCCTTCAAAAATTCTTCTAAGAAACTTTAACTTTCATTTCTCCTAATAAGCAGAAGTTTTACTGTTTCATTATAAGATTGCAGTTTTGTCTTTTGTTGTTTTTTTTTTTTGGTACCGGGGATCAAACTCAGGACCCTGAGCTTGCAAGGCAGGCGCCGGAACCATTGAGCTAAATCCCCAGCCCCAGTTTTGTCTTTTGAATGAGTATAGGAACCACTGGTATAATATTGTGTGGATTTCCTAGTCTTTACCTGACTCTGCTTCCAGCAGATTAGCATTTATCCTTGCTACCTTATACAGTATTTTTCCAAACTTAAGTTTCATTGCTAATTTTTTGGTGTGGGTAATACTAGAATCTTACTTAAAATGTTTGATTTTTGGGGGCTGGGGATTTAGCTCAGTGGTTCTGCCACCTGCCCGGCAAGCTCAAGGACCTGAGTTCGATCCTTGGTACCAAAAAAAAAGTTTGATTTTTACTTTTACTGTAAAATCTCATTAATTTCTTTTGAAATTTAAGATACTGGGTTAAGCCAAAGGGTTTGCTGAAGCAAATTAATAGTATGTAAGGAAAACTGAACTACAGTTCCAGTGCTCCTTTTAGAAAGCACCCATTTACCTGTTGACATGGCAGTTACCAATCACTCTTCAGTTGTATCACACACTGCCTTTGAAGATGTATGTCTAAGGGGTTGTATATGTTTTTGTTGGTTTGGGGATGGAGTTTTAAAATTTTCTTTGCTCCCTATTGGGAGCCACCTTCCTGCCCTATTAAGGGGAGACAGCCATTACTTTCTCAGTCATGGGCCGTAGAATCAGAAAGGCCTCTGTCTTTTTCAGTGATTCTTTAAGGGACTTCATTATTTCCTTCTGACTTAAACTATAGGAAATCCCTTTTGTTATTGTTCAGAAGAATTTTTCTTTGGTTCATAACTTAACCATTTTCTCAGGTTTTTTTTTTTGAGACATGGCCTCACTATGTTGCTCAGGCTGGTCTCAGACACCTGGACTCCGGTAAATTTTTCTTTGTAGCCTTTTCAAGTACTGTTCCTGCAAGCAGTGCACCAGCCTGCTTGGCCACTGATTATTCTTTTTTTTCCCCTCAGTACTTGTGATTGAACCCAGGGCCTTAATGCTGAGCTAGATTCCCAGCCTTTATTTTTTTATTTTGAGGCAGAGTCTCAGTAAGTTGCCCATGCTGGGGTTGAACTTGCATTTGTCTTGCCTCAGCCTCCCAAAGTGCTGAGATTACAGGTGTGCACCATCATACCCAGTTCAATGTTTTTCCTGTCTTGATTTCACTAAAGTATAAGCTTCAGGGGTTCTGAGGGCAAGAATTTTTGTTTTGTTTTGTCTTCTGTATTATCAGTGCCTAGTTTGGTGTCAGGAGCTCAATAAAAATGTGTTCAATGAATTTATTTCTAAAATCTGTCATCTCGTGTTGTATGCATGGAACAGTCATCAAAGGTACCAGACTTATCTCAGTCTCTCATTGACACAAAGATTTTTCTTCTCTTAGGAAACAAACTTTATGTGGCCCTTCTCCAGTCCCTCAGCTCAGGGAACAATTCCTTTTGTATTTGTCCGATTGTCTCAAACATACATTGCTATTGTTTATCATTCTAGACAGTTTATATCTATCTGGCTTATTAAGAAAGTGAAGCTGGGCCAGGGATTTAGCTCAGTGGTTCTGGCGCCTGCCTTGAAAGCGCAAGGTCCCGAGTTCGATCCCCTTTGCCAAAAAAAAAAAAAAGAAAAAAAAGAAAGTGAAGCTAAGATGTACAATGTATGACAATAAAAATGTCTTTATCAGTAATGGAATTTCACCTTAGTGTTTCTATCATTTGTGTGGGGTTTAAACCTCATGGGCTTAAGAGATCAGATCTTGTTTCTCAGTGCGGCCAAGGAGATATGAACCCGAAGATGTGTCTTGTTTTATAAGAATAACAGATTAACGTGTGGTATCAAAAGAGGCCTTATTGAAATAAAAGGCACCCTTCAGCTCATGGAAATAACCAGTTTGGCTGCTGTGAGTCAGAACCTTGGGGGTTCTTTGCTGGACAACTTGTTCTGGCTCGACAGAGGCAGCAGCTTGACCTTTGAGTCGTCTTGTCCAAGCTCCAAGATGCTCACACAGACCTCCATGGGAAACAGACATGTCATTTCTAACCCAGTGGTTGCTTGTTGCAGTGTTGTTCCTTTATTAACTGCTGTGTTGTCAATGAGCTGAAAGATAGTTCAGTATTTTTCTTGTGAAATTACATTGGTCCCATCCTCCCACGGGTGGCAGGGCAGGGTGGTCAAATAAGTTGGATGCTTGTCCTTTCCTCTTCCTTTTTTAAAAACCCTTAGACACTTCTCTCTTTCTTTTGGTAGTCTTAAAGCCTGGATATGAAAGCACAGAGGACAAGGCCCTATCACTTAGTATTCTTGGTTAACAGATGTGACTGTCAACTTCTATGATTGTTTTCCATTGCTCTCTAGTGTTTTGTTTGCATCCAGTTACGTGCTCCTTTCCCCCATTCCCTCCCATGTCTCCAGTCCACTTCTGTACCTAGAGTAGTTTCACTATTCCCCATTTGCCTCCACAGGGCTGCTGTTTCCAGGAAATTACATAATGTTCAGTTGAGATGGAAATCTGGAGGATGAAGAGTATAATTACTCACTGGGTAGAAATGCCAAGTCCTGCTTCATCCAGAATAGTTCTCTTAAACTGTTATCATCAGTTCTGAAAGGAGCTAGGTCTTTGGTTTGTTCTGGGCTTTGTAGGCTGTCAGTGACCAACATTTGGGGAATCCCTAAGCTGGCACCCTAAGGCACATATGGGATAGTCCTTTTGAGGACTCCTGAGTCAAGTTGTGGAGTGAGCTGGCTCTCTGTGTAGAGCCTATGCCCCGGTAGGTTGCTGGGCTCCCATTCCCATGCTGGAGGAGCAGAGGGCATCCTGACTGAGAAGCACAGGTGGGTTAGAGAGGGACATGCTGTGGTCAGAGACAGTTCAGTGCTGCTGTCTATCTCTAGTGGTGGCACAAAGACTGAGGAAGCTAGATTTTCCTGTGAAGGACAGTGAAGAACATCGTGCCCCTGGGCCTGACAAGAACCACTTTCTGAGACCTGGAATGCTTGGAGAGGACACGGGGAAGGTAAGAGCCCCAGAAATCTAGGGCTAGAGTCCTGCACCCTCAGGGCTGAGGCAGCCAGTGTGGCCTGGTGTCACAAGGAGTTGCAGCAAGATGGGCAAAGAGAGCACTTCCTACTCTGTCCAGGGAAGACAGCTGGTTTTAAGACCGAGGAAAGTTAGCTTTTAAAGCCTCTTCTGTTTTACTTTTTTTGCTCTGAGAATGCTTTGTGGGATGAGAGTGGGGTTTGCTGTCCACAGCTTTGTCCCTGCAACCTGAAGTCTATCCAGGCTCCTCTCTCCCAGTCAGACAGGCCCATCCATGTAGAGGACTAAAGGGCTGACCAATGAAGGGTTATTGTAGAAATGGGCTGTTTCCAGTATTTCTCTGTTAAAAAGTTATTTGCCACCGTTGTTAGTCATTTCATTCAAGATAGAAATTTTGCTTGCAGTTTTTCTGTATGCCAATCTGAATATTTCACAAACCCCATTTGATGACACTGCATGGAAAAGGGGTACAAAAATTCCAGTTCAGCAGAGTTGGTGGCGGCCACGGCCTCAAGGCCATTCAGAAGAAGGGCAATTTATGTCTTAGAAGTACATTCAGAATAGGAGCACTGAGGGGATTGGTCATCTGGTGCTATCAGGCTACATTCAGGTTATTGGGAAAAATTTGGCAGTCTCTTGATGAAAATTTGAACATAATGAAATTTGCCTTTTGTTTAGCCAGGCATCAAAGTGCACACACCTCTGATCCCAATTACTCAGGATGAGGGAGGATCGCTAGTTCAAGTTCAGAGCCAGCTTGGGCCTCTTAGATCTTGTCTCAAAAAAAAAAAAAAAGGCTGGAGATGTAGCAGCTCAGTGGTAGAGTATGTCCCTAGCTTGTGTGAAACTCTGAATTGCTGATCCCTAGTGCTGTAAACAAGAGTCCCAAAAAACAAATACCTGCTTTTCCTGTTCTGAAGGTCCTGAACACAGAATCTGTTAACTCAGTGTTTTTGCCTGCTTCTAGATGGAGGACTTGGCATTTCTGTGGTGCTGCATACTGTTGTCCCTGAGCCTTTGCTGCCAGGCATCTATGGTTCAGGTGGCCCTAGGCCTTCTGCAATGGCTACAAGGCAGGAGGAAGTGCTAGATGACTGCTGCTCATAGCCTAAGTGGCCCCCCTTAACCAATAGATGTCTGGGATGGCCAGATCTTTGGGTTCTTTTGTCTGGTTTCTAGAACTTGGCCCTAGGGAAGAGACCGTAGCTGAAGGAGCGAGAACAACTTTATTTATTTATTTATTGCCTAAACCCCAGACTTTTTTTTGGTACTGGGGATCAAACTCCGGACCTTGTGCTTGTGAGGCAAGCGCCGGAACCACTGAGCTAAATTCCTGGCCCAACCCCAGACTTTTTAAGGAAGAAAGCAGTTGTTTTCCTGCAAATTCAGGAGCATCTGGCCATGCTGTTAAGCTCACAGTATCAGTCTGATCTGAGTGCTGATCATTGAGGTGCCACCTCCCACGGCTGACTCACTCAGCCTGAACAAGCTCAGAGGATGAGGATGGCACTAGCTGTCATTCCTTGAGCCTCAGCAACTATAGCACCTTCATCAAGTCTCATTGAATCCTCACAAGCTGGGCAGTAGGTGTCATTTCTGTGTCAGGTGGTCCTGAACCAGCTGTGTTAGGCCTCTGAGGCTGCATTTCATTCCTCCCAGAAAAATCAGGGAGCCTTCCCTGCATTTGTTTCATTTAAGGAAAATGACCAGAGGGTGAGATGGAAAGGGAATTGGCTATTGCCCGGCAGAGTCCTGTGTGTGAAGGGCCAGCAGCCAAGTGAGTGATCCAGGAAGTCATCGAATTGGAAATCTGAAATTATTCTTAGCTTACTATTTGTGCTGCACAGCAAACTCAAGCTGGTGGAGTGAGTGAGTATTCAAGTGTGGCAAGCCCTGGGAACTGTCCTCAATTCTTGGTCAGCTTTAGAGCCCTGAGGGAGCCATCTAACACTCAGAGCTGTGCCTGCTGCTTGGTCTGGGAGAGAGCAGCTGAAGGGTGAGAACAAGTTCTTGGTGAAGGAGCCTCCTTGGTGCCTTGGAGATGAACTCTGGAAGCCGGAAGAGAGCCCCTGTGTACTACATGCATCCTCCTCATGCAGGAACTTCAGGGAGCAAAGGCTACTTCCCACACACTGCCACCCCTAGGTTAGCCCAGCTACTCCTGGAAGGTTTGCAGGCAGCTGACAACAGAGCTGTTGATAGGCCTGTCAGGTGAGGGTTAACAAGGGATTTGTTTATTGAATCACCAAGTAGCTGTCACATGATTTTAATCAAAACACCATTTCCCTGACAACAGTGATGTCAGTCTTGTTATTGCAGGAAGGAGCAGCTGTGAGGGACGTTCAGTCTCCATGCCGAGCCCAGGTTTGGAGACTCAAATCAAGTGAAGCATCCATAAATAGTGGTTGCAAGATGCTGGCTTACAGGATCTACCCTCTTTCTTTTCTGTCTGCACAGTTTGTCCTGTACAGACACCAGAACCTAGTCCTGATACCCTGAGCCTCAGTTAAGGCTGCACCTTCTGCATCCCTTGCTTCATCTACCTTTAGATCCACTGCTTTTTTTTTCCTTCTCCTGTTTACTGTGTTTCCCCTAAATTCAGAGTTACTTGGGCCTGGGGGTGGGTTGTCTCTGGCCTTTGCCTTCTGGCATCTTTTCTCTGGGATCTAAACCAGCACTTGATGGTGAAGAAGCTGTGCTGGCTACTCTGAGGTGGGAGCCATTCTGCTCCTCAGGAATGTGACTCATCCCTCAGGTTGGTGGGGAATAGGTGCTTCCTGAGGGTGTCAAGGTCAATGCTGAGGAGCCCTGCTGTGAATGACTGAAGGGTAGGCTTACAAGGGTCTGCCTTGGCCAGAGGATTAATTCTCTTCAACCCAGAAGACGGTAGGAGGCCTGAGTCCAGAGAACTGACAACAAAGACCAAAGCCTTGGGATGCTTGATCTCATCTCTCGAGATCCTCCAGCTAAAGGACTTTGATCCCAAAGGCCACAAAGAGGTCAGAAGTAGGCTGGTCACAGGGTCAGCTGGAGCATTTTTCTTGTACTTCAGTCTCATCGTGGGGACTTTGAGACTGAGGAGCTGTCTGTACAGAAGACACCAAGCATTCTAACCCCTCTCTAACCAAGAGCTTGACCTAAAAAGTTGGATGCAAAAGGCCTTTCATATGGTCTTATGTTTGTGGTGCTCATGGCTGATGCTGCCCAGAACTCATCTCTGAAAATTCAGAAATCCTAGAGAAAAGTTCGTGGTTCTTAATATGGAGCAAGTATTCAGAATAAAGCAGCCACTTTTAAATCTGTGAGAAGAGAGTTCTCAGTCATATTTTCTAGTCTAGTGCTAGGGTAGATTGAGGGAGAGGGTTTGTGTTGGAGTCCTAGGTTCTTTCACACCATGCCAGTCTGTGTCGAACCTTACAATAAACCTGCAGTTGTCAGCCAGTTTTCCCAAGTTACTGTTGGAAATGAGCTTTACAATGATTTACCTGGTTAGTAGCAGAGCTGGGAGTAGTGCCAGGGGCTGAGAACGTGGTCAGCCTCCTGGGCTACCCGTGGCAGAACGGGTAGGCACCAACCTGTCTGGAGTACCTTTCTGGGTGCGTGGCTGCCCTGGGATGGCGTTGCAAGCAAGGCCCTGTTCTTTCCCCACTTTGCTTCTTGCTTAGCTTTTCATCCCTGGGACCTCTCCTGCCTGCTTTTCTGACCCTCACTGCTGGTACAAGAACTCTCTGCTAAACAATGGAGCTATGTGTGGTCTCATTCTAATAATGGGCTTGAATTCTTTCATGTTGATTTGATATTTTAAAAAATATACAAAATCCTTAGGCTTAAGTGACATTTCATTTCTACCTTAGAAAAGTGATAATGATTAATAAGAGTTTAATAATTTTGATGGAGATAGTTAAAAAAAAGACACAGAGCTTCTCTGGTGACCTAAAGTACTTCCCAGTGGGTCCCAGAATGAAGAATAGGTCCTCTGCATTGTGTCCTAGACTGAAGAACTTAGGGTCCTTTATATTGTGCACTCTGAGGAAAGGCATAGGTGTTTTTTTCAGATTGGTTGTGTCCTATCCTATCACCATCTTGGGTGGCAGGGCAGCCTTGGAGTTAGTTACACAGTTCTCAGGCCCTCTTTTGGGCCTCTCAGGCTCCATTATTCCATGTTTGGGGAATAGTGAGGAGGAAGATTAAGTCAGAAACTTCAAAGCTATCTAAGGAGAGAGGTAACTTAGTTCTCCCTTCAAAAGGCTGCATCCCTAATGCCTCATTTTCTCTGGGCCCAAATTTTCTGGATTTTCTGCCCAACTAGCTCGGGCTCAGCTCCAGGGGAAGCCCACTCCTAATGTGTGCGGTCTTCCCTCTTCTCTTTCAGGCACCTTGCCTGTTTTACCCAGGCTTGGAACCTCTCCTTTCCAATGTCAGGCCTGTTTGATTAGTCATCCTTAGGAAAGCCCCACAGACACACAAAGGGAGGCATTGATGCAGCCGAAGGACTTTCGCAACTGTAGGTGTAGAGGAATTCAGCCCCATTGGTGGGTTGGGATATCACAAACAGAAGTTTCCCTAAACAGAACAGTGGCTGGGGAGACACAGCAAGGTCCTCATTCTGCCCAACCTCAGATTTGCCCTGATTTGTGGTCCTAGCTTCATAGCTGGGTGGAGATAGGAGTGCCAATGATGGCTCCATGCCGAAAGTGAGGGTCCATCCTCTTAGTTCAGCCAAGCCTGTCTGTTTCCTCACACACTATCCTATATATTCTGAACAGTTCCTTACCCTTTCAAGGCACTGGCAGGAGCCAAAATGAGGGGCAGAACTGTGTTCTCATCAGCCCCTAGGGTACAGCAGCTATGGTCTGTGCAGGTATTTCCTTTGTAGCTCCAAAGCACTCAAGACTCAGTGCACAGAGCCCAGAACTGCCTCCATGGTATTGGGCTGCAGAAAGAGGAGGAGGCTCTTCCTTATCTGGATTCACTGGGGGAAAGATGAGAACTCCCTCAACAGAAAGGGTTCCTGTAAGACCTTGTACTCAAAAGCATACAGGCTGTCAGGAGTTCTTACCCTCTGTTCATGGGTGGCCCTCAGGGGATCCAGGAACCAACCCTTCTCTGGAAACTGAATTCCATGTATGTGTCTATGAAGGTGTTTTGGGAAGAGTCCAAAGATATTTCAGCATATCAAAGGGACCTGTGATCTCTCAAGTACTGGAGAGTAGAAAAGACCAGCTCAACAAGAACAGAAACTTGGATGTGTTCACATGGGGCCTGGCTTGCTGATGGACACCAGAAATGTGGGCATTGTGGGCTCATTCTATCTCTGATACCCTCTTCTCCTCACAGAGCCTTTGCTCTCAAAGGCCACATAAGTGAAGGATGTCCTGAGAATTGTGAGCATTAGGGATCTGACTGGCTGCTGAGATTTTCTGCTGTCCACAGGCAAGTCTGTTGTGTTGTCTGTACCCTGGGGGACTGTGACAACAAATTAAAATGGAGAGATTTGATGGAAAGAGGAGAGTTTGTAAAACATAGTTACTGAGGGAGTGTGGGGAGAAAAGGAACCTCAGTGATAGTGAATTCTCAACCATGCGCTAAGAGCTGTGTGGCGGCAGGAACAAGCACCCATGAGTGGTGCCATAGCACTGCAGTACAGAATCTTGGAACAGCTCCACTCTTCTGTCCCTGCACAGCAGGGCCAGATGTGGCCTGCAGCAGCCCTATAGGCCCAACCACGGCCAGCTGATGGTTCCTCAATTTAGGAACTGTCTTGAGTTCCATGGCATGGACCTACGGGAATGGGCTGAGCAAAATAAATCTCAGTTGAACTCTCTGCAAGAAAGTAGGATTTAATCTTGTCCTTACACTCAGGGTTTGGCACTATGAAGAGTCCAGAATGAATAACAGCTTGGCAAACAGATTCTCCAGCACCCTGAGGGCTTGGGAGTTGGGTCTCAAAGGATACCTGTGAGGAGTCCATGGTGTGTGTGTATGTGTGTGTGTGCTGCTCACACAGTGTCTTTGGCAGAGCCCAGAGAAGAGGTGACATCTTGATCAGGTAGCAGTGTCTTTAGCTGGTCTTTCTGACAGCTGAGAGCACCTCCTCTCTCCATCTTACCCTGGTCTGCAGCTTGCCTATTTTGAGGGAGCTGGACATGATTCCTGTGCGGCCTGCTTTCCTACCATGGCAGAAGGACCTTGCCCAGACTCCCGAGGCTGACAGGCTTGTCCCTGAGACTCTTTAAGACCAAGGAGAATTAATTAAGCCCAGTGGGGCCCTGTCCATGTGCAGGCTGTGGTCAGCCGTGCTTCCGTCAGCAATCTGCAGCGGCTAACATGTACTCAGGCGATTCAGGGCAAGGTATTATTTACCCCGCTGACGTCAATGAGAACATATTATCCACTGTCCTTTTCTGCAGCCTGAAATGTGCACCAGAGCTCAGAGAACACAGCTACCTTCCACACTTTAAAAATTCTACCCAAGGCCCAATAAGGTAGAGGCCCTATCACTTCAGCCTGACATTCATATCACCCAGACTTTTAGAAAACAAGTTGTTTTTATTTTAATTCAAGAGGGTTGGGAACATAAAAAATCCGTACATTTTCCTTGCAGAAAATTACCCCATGTAAATTACTGTTTGGTATAAAGATCATTTATTAAATTGCATTTTAGGCAATTTTCTAACATTGACAAGTTACATTTTGATTCTTTTTCTTCACACTGGAGCGATGATGATTTGCATTCAAAATAACAAAGCTATTGAACTCACCAATTTTTTTAGTAATTAAAGCACACAAAAATAACTACAGTTAATCTTATCAAAAGTAACTCAGACCAAACATCCAGCAAGACCACTCTTCTCCCTTCAGAAATAAGCAAATAATCTTGCCCTTTCTACAAAGTGCAAATATCTGTCACTTTTTACTTCTTAAATTGCAGTCTCCAAAGAGAAGTCAATCTTCTCTCTCTGCTGCTTTCCCCTCCAGAGATTTTGGGGAAGGCAGATTTACCATCAGTAATGAGACGGTCTTACCATTTGAATTTCTTTGAGCAAATCTTGAACAGATAAGGAATCACACTGCCAGCAGAAGTCTCAGTTAACTGTTTGCTAATTATTCCATCTGGGGTCATATTTTTCCTGGATGTTTTGTACTTTAATTTTTATCCCCATCCCACCATTCCGCCTACCCACTTTGACTCTGAAAAGACAAAGTATTCAATAAAAGCATGTTAACTATTTTTTCTTTAATCCTAAACATGTCTAATAAGTACTCCTTGATGGGACTTAATTGTAGGGAAATGTTACATCCCTCCTCAGGATCAAGGCTGAGTTTGTGATTCTTCTTTGAGCAGCCCCTTCCTTGGGTTTGAATCTGTTGACCTGCATTGGTGGCTGATGCTGGACTATTCTGCCCCTTAGTAATCAAGGCAGGTGTGCCTTTCCATCATATACTTCCCAAGGAAATGACTGTATCACTTGGAAAAAATGGGCATCTTTGATATGAGCCTAAACTTTTGCAGTTTACTTAGCACTGAGAGGATGGCTAGTCTAGAGTTTGTGTCTCCCTCAGCCTTGTCCAATGCAGGCTACCTGGAAGGCTGCCATTGTCACCTGAAGGGCACCTCTCAAAGCCAGACAGCTGTCAAGTGGAGAGTGCAGCTGTGGAAACAGTGTTATACTTACCCCATGCTTGACCACAATGCAGGCTTTCTTTACATAACTATTTGCTTATGAAAAGAATCAGGTGCTATTGAGAGGAAAGAGGCTTCTCACAGCCTTAGAAACCAGTCAACCCAAGCGTGTGGCCTGTGAGCTCTGTGACCTCAGATACATCACATATATAATCCAAGAGCTTTGGTTTCCTCAGCTTTGAAAAACAAGGACAGTACCTCTCCCTACCTTCACAGAATTGTGAGGCTTATAAGAGATTACTTGTGAAAGTGCTTGGTAAGTTATTGTAAAAATAGAAGCTACTGCTCCTTTTAGACAGGCAAGGTGAATAGTGTTTGGGCAGGAACCATCAAAACTATCACAGGTTGAGTCTCTGGGCAGTGCTGCTGGCTGTGTCTCAATCTGTGCAATAGTATGTGCCTAAATTTGCCAAATGTGCTGAAATCTGCCCAGATAAGATGTGGTTGTAAATGGTGGTATAACTAGGATGGCTGGGTGGTCTTCTAGAGTTGGTCAGACTACTTTAATTGGGGAAAAAAATTGTAAAACAAATATGTGAGGGGCTACTGGGAAATCAGGCTGTGGGGCTGAAACAGGCCTTGACAGGCATTGCCTTAGTCAGGTTTTGCCATCTCCAAGGGCCAACAGAGCTCTGTGTTATCAGTCACTTGCCTGGGCCACAGACAGTACCTGTGGAAAGGGACATATAAATGTATTTTGGTTTTTTTTTTTTTTTTGGTACCGGGGATCGAACTCTGGTCCTTGCGCTTGCGAGGCAGACGACGGAACCACTGGGCTAAATGGGACATATAAATGTAAAAAAATGTTTTTTGTCCAGTTTGTAAGCACAGACAGATGATACTTCTCTTGTCTTCCACAAATTACTCTAAAGATAATTTCTGTAAAACGTTTCCAGAAAGAACAAAATGACCAAAGACCCATGCTTAAATAATTATTCTAACTTATTACCTGTTCTCCAGTTTTTATCTTTGATGTCTAGGCAGCACAAAGAGACTGAGAGGCTTGCCTGGCTTCTGAGGGGACAGTAGAGCCAGCCCAGCTTAGGGGCACAAATGCAGCCAAGGTCAGTGCTAGCCAGATTCCCCAACTGTTCACAGGGATCAGTGCTGTCAAGTGATACTAGGAAGTGTCTCTGAAAGAGGAGGAATGTGAAAAAGTTACCTGGAGTATGAATTTTCTTTAACCCAATGGGGAGCTTAAGTGTAACTATTGACATAGGTTTGTAAATGTAATCCAGACCAGAAAAATTCTGATCCCAGTATATTTGGGAAATGGGCTTGGGTAGAGATTGGAGAACCTGGCAAAGGAGGCACTACGTCCCTATTTCTTATGTGCACATAAGCCGAGGCTGTTCCTATACTGACACACTTGGGACTCTGACCTGTTACCTGAAGCTGCTGCTTTCCACCACCTTTCAGCTGCTACCTTGTCACCTAATCACTTTCCAGCTTAGACTTAATGCCCTTTCCCCCAGTTCTGACAACTAGGCAGAGGTCCTTACGAGTGTCCCTGCGTTAAGTACAGTGACATCCCCAGAGCTTGGCAGGAGGTGGGAGAGTTCACCTTGTTATTTGAGGGGCTGGGGGCAGGGCAGAGGAGGGATACTGCACAGTATCCCCCCTTTGCCCACAACTCAAGTCATGAGAGATGACTTCATTTCCACCCCTCTGATACCAGGGCACAGTTTAAATACTGAGGAGTTCTTGATTTCTGAGGAAGAAAGACTTCTAGGAGGCAAAGTATGACCCAAAGAAGGTTTTGTTCTCTAACAGTCCTTCAGTCCCCAGCTCTAGTCCTCCTGGTGGGGCCTGTAGTCTCCTATTCAGTAGATTCTGGAGAGTTGTTGGTGTCGGGAACCATCCACTTCCCTGTTCCCAAGGTGGCAAGAGGGCAGTACAGGCCTAGTTAGGGCAAAGGTGGGATCGGGGCAGCTCTCGGGAATCAATGTTGTGCTAAGTGCTTTATTTGCTTTACAGGGACTGGCATTTTGGTTGCATGTAAAATACTGGAGACACATTTGCCAAACTGGAAATTGCAGAACTAGTGCATTTTCCCCAAAGCAAAGACCAATACCCCTGGATTAAAAAAAAAAAATCGGGCTGGGGATTTAGCTCAGTGGTTTTGCCGCCTGCTGCGCAAGTGCAAGGACCCGAGGTTCGACCCCCAGTACCAAAAAAAAAAAAAAAACGTACCACACATATTGCACTTTTAGCCAAATGAAATTTTTACCTCATGTTCATCTCACCAAAGTCTCTTCCAAGGAGCCTGGCTGACAAGATAATAAAGCTAATGATTATTATACAGTAGTGTACACACTGCTGATGTGAATGAGACTGATGAGTAAGTCAGCATTTTATTTATTTATTTTTTTGGTACCGGGGATGGAACTCTGGTCCTTGCACTTGGGAGTCAAGCAGCGGAACCACTGAGCTAAATCCCCAGCCCGTAAGTCAGTATTTTAAAGTAGCCTCTCATCAGAAGAGTGGTCCTAAGCCTTCTTAGTGTTGCTTCAGTATTTGTGAAGTGAAAACTGCTCAGAAGTCTCCAAGGGTCACTAGTGAACAGAGTAACAGAGGCAGTCAGACAACAAATACCTCACTGATCAGCAGAACCAGTCTCTGCTTACCAGCTTACATTTCAGGAAATATACATTGCTATGGAATTTATTATTAGTTTCTGCTTGAGGTAAGTGAGAGAAGCAAACAGGAGCTTACAATAGATGTTCCAGCTGGAAGGGCCATACTCTTCATTGGTGACCATCCACACCACTGCTGTTGGTGCCTAACAGGCAGGCTTGCTGCTCGATGCTTCTCAACTTCTCTCTGGGTCCTTTTGTGTTCCAACAGCCTCTCCATTATCCCTCATCTGGCTCCTGTCCTGCCATAGCTCCTAGCTAGGTCACCTGGGCTAAGTGCTCATGGCCCCACTGGGGGACAGGAGTTTATGCCAATCTGTCACTGTGCCATTTCTCCAATCCTGAAATGAGTGGCTCCCATTTTCAATCTGGAACACACTTTAACTTCGTCAGTATTAGAGTGCTTCTGTAGTATATTTTGGGAAAATATATAATATATATTTGGGAAAACATCCTCCTTCAGTCTGAACACATTAAACCTTGGTTTATTTGCTTTTTTTTTGCACTGGGGATTGAACTCAGGATCTTGTGCTTCAAACCTTGTTTTATAACTGGCTTCTTTTGCAGAGACTTAGATTAGAGATCTTAATGATCTCTTAAATGATGTTCTCTATTTGAAAAAAATCATTAAGCATGAGGAGGAATAAACAACCCATAAAAAGAATATAAGTTATTCTTCCTGGATTTTCAATGTTATTAAATCACAAAATGACGCCCCCACCCCACCACCCTTTCCTGCTGACACCCAAAGCCCAACTTTGAGCAGAGCGCCTCTTGTGATGAACTTGGCAACCTTGGAGGGGAGCCCAACGCTGAGGCAGTCTCTGGCCAGCCACAAACACTGTTCAAATCCCCAGTACTGGCAGGGGCTGGGATGGGTCTCAGATGTCCCTGCTTCCCTCACCTGCTTGGGTGCTGACTACAAAGAGGAAAGGCAACTGAAAGGTGTTTCTAGATGCAGCATCAGTGTAGTAGCTCTCTTCTTTGTGCTTTAAGGAAGACGCTCTGTGCTTAATGCAATCATCTGCTGATAGGACAAGCCACTCTAAAGGACAAAAATTATAGTTTTTATAAATAATACTGAATTTGTAACATCCAGATGTCACTGTCCAAATACCAAATTACTCATTATTTCTAGGTGCACAGTTAACTAGCTTTAGCATCTATTTTTCAGTTACTTTGACAAATGAATTTTAAGGGTCAAGTTTTTCTAGAAATATAACATGTTTGGCAGATCTGCTTAAATGGTTAACACATCTGTAGTTCTTTGAATATTGCTCTTAATACTTGAACATTTCATTACAAATCAAAACTAAGAAAATTAAGAATGCTGATTTCCACATGGTGGAAAACAAACTGAAGTGACTTTGGATTTAGCATTGACATAAATGGAGAACTGGTTTCTACAGAAAAGAAAGCATGATTGGGGTTAGGAGAAGGCACAGCACTATCACTTCACATGAGACATAAAAGTTCATTTTTTGTGTCCTTAAAATTTCTAAGCCCTATATGAAACTGTTCAAATATACAAAGCTCAATAAACTATTAGCAACATACAGTATAAAGTCAAAGGAATTATTATACTACAGAAGAAACAAGAGGTCATCCTCTGGAGACCGACCGCCCTGGCTCGAAGTCTCCACACGAGACCATGCAGGGAGAGCTTGTCTTCCTGGCCCAGAGCTGGCACTCCTGATGCTTTCTCCAGTTTCTTGCCCCCAGCTTCCGCTGTGGTGGGTCCTGTCAAAGCTATGGAGCCCTGAGTATATTCTGACACTCAGTAACCCAGGGGCACCTTGTGAAGAGGTGTGCCACCTGTTCCCAGATAGAGATGAATGAAGGTTTCAGGGGCTAGTACCAGCTATTAGTTGGTGGCCCCTGAAACAGCTCATGCTCTACAGCTTCATGACAGTCTCAGGGACAACTTGCATCAGTAGCATAGAACTCATGATTCAAAGATAAAGCACAACTGTCCTTTATATCCTGTGCATCACATTTCATTATGAATTCTTGATTTGCCTTGAAGCAACGTTGTTGCTTTGCTTCAGTGAAAATATATTGCCTTTTTGTTTTTGCCATACATGCATATGTGTGTGTGTGTGTGTGTGTGTGTGTGTGTGTGTGTGTGTGTATGTATGTATATGCAATGGCACTGTCCAGCTTTCACCAGGCTTTCCCTCAATAATGAAATGCTGTAATTCTTCATAAAATCTAGGACTGGATGTTGTCTTATAAAAACATTTGTTTCTGCCTCCCTGGAGAGCTTGCTCCATTTTTACCAAAGGGCATGAGCTTCAGCCTACAACTATGTTCCAGCACTTGCTACAGAAAACTTTGAGTGGGGCAGAGCCAGGAGGAAGCACATCCACCCCAGCTATGACCTCTGATTCCAGTTGGGTGGCTTGATTTTTCCTCATTAGGAAGAAAGCAAGAAAATAAGCTTTAAATTTAAAAGGCTGAAATAAAAATAGAAATACAGTCTGTCTTCACTAGATTGACCTCACTTCCTGTGTTGAGATTAATTCACCAGGACATACCCATTGTGTTGTGGATCCACAGCGTCTAGCATTTCACAATCAAAGAGTCCCGGTAACTCAGAGAGGGCTAGTGGGTCATAGCTGGAGGGGGCCTCCTGTAGTCCTGAGCTCCTGGGACAATCCAGGCCTGTGAGATTGCTCTGCTGGGCTCCATCCACGGGATACTGACAAGGAGCGGGATAGTCTGGTGCGGAGGAAGCGGCACTTGGCAGTTCACAAGTCTGATAGGAGAACTGTAAGGGGGCGGGAGCAGCTCCTGGCTGTTGTGGTGGTGGAGGAGGTGGTGGGGGTGGTGGCTGCTGTTGCAGCTGTGTGGGCAGCGGAGGAGGTGCCCGGGGACTGGGTGTGGAGGGCAGGGGCTGCAGCTGCATCTCCTCGTACTGGTCGAGGAAAGGGCTGTATTGCATTTGCTCAGAAGAAGGCTCCAGGACGGGGCTCAGGGGCTGGGTCAGGCCGAATGGTGGGGGCTGCTGAGATGAAGGTGGAGTCTCCTGGTGGGGTAGGGGTAGCTGCTGACTCGGTGGATAGGAGCTCTCAGCTATCTGCATCTGATTGAAATACGCCTGCAGCTGGGACTGCTTCTGGAGGAAGAGTCGCTTCTGCTGGAGCCTACATTGGCAATACCAAAGGAGAATGTTTTAAATCTCAAGCAATGACAGTTTTAATGTAAATCCAATACCAGGCATTAGCTCCTGGCTGCCACTTCTCTCTTTCCCACGCAAGGGAAAAAAGGTGGGATAGGTTGGGTTTCTGAAACCTAATTTCACTTTCTGCCCTCTAATTCTCACTGATCCCTCAATGCTAAGTGAGCACAAATGCCTCTTCTCTGTATTGCTGAGTTTGTCTCCTTATTAAGGGAAAGGCTGATTTCTCATCTGGATTGGTCAGAGGGCCTTGGCCCTCTGTGGGTATCTGGAGGTTGATGGTTTAGGATAATCCTACCCTGGCCACATTGCTTCTAGTGAGGCTTGTGGGCATGGACAGTGCAAGAGAGGAGGCCTTCTTAGCACTCCAACCCACTTTATCTGCTGTAGGCCAGTGACTCTGAAAGCTTAGGTCTAGTCATATCCCAAAGGACCAACTACTAGAAAACAAGGGAAACGCACATTAGGATGCTGCCTGACAGCCCATACTGCATGGATGCTGGAAACTTTGAATATTATGGCACATTCACCGATGTTCCCAGTTGAGCAAATACGAATGGGAAAGGGTAATACACCCGGCATTCTTAAGGGTTCTGTGAAAGTAAGCAACTTCATTGGCCAAAGACCCCCTCTAACCTGTGTTCCTGTAGCTGCTGTTCCAGGCTCCGTGGTGGCTCTTTACAATAAAGCTGACAGGTGTTCTGGGCCTTTGATAGAAGGCTAGGTTTCTGGAAGAGCACAGAAACAATATAAACATGACAATAATATTGTCACCCAGGATGCAGTTATCAGACTATGCTTCTGTCTGGAAGGTGAATCCAAGGGTGTCCTGCAGAATCCACACAAGGTGAAGTGACTAAAATTTCTCAATGAGATTCCAGAAGGACATCAGATCAGCCATCTGGGGCAGTCTCAGTTCTGATCTACTTGTTTTCTACTACTAAAAATCCTCTAGGACTGTGAGGTTCATGGAAATTAAAAACAGTGATGGGCCGTGGATTTAGCTCAGTAGTTTTGCCACCTGCTGCGCAAGCGCAAGGACCCGAGTTCCATCCCCGGTACGAAAAAAAAAACACCCCAAAAAACCAATGAGAAAAAACAGGCTTAAATCCTAATAGTGCTGGTGTCAGCACATGTTCAAAGAAGAATGGTTTATTCTTTTTTTTTTGGTACCAGGGATCAAACTCAGGACCTTGCACTTGCGAGGCAGGCGGTGGAACCACTGAGCTAAATCCCCGGCCCAAAAATTCCAATGGTTTATTCTTAATAGGATTTTTCTCAAGATTTTCATGCACCAGTGTAGGGCCGGGGATTTAGCTCGGTGGTTCTGCCACATGCCTCATGAACCAGTGTAGATAGCTCAAGTTAACACTTTGCAGACTTAAGATTTCCATTATTCATTTAAGAAGGATAAAATGAGAAACAAGGAAGCCAGATCTCCCTTTTCTCTCTCAGTGGCATATCCTTTCAAAGGCCCAAAGACCAGTCCTTTCCTAGGCCCAATACAGAGCATAAGGTTAAGTCTGAACATATTTTGAGAAGTAAGTATAGAGTCAGACCTCCTTGTCTATAGGAGTAAAGCAGCTACCCTAAGTACACACCAAGAACACAGCCTTCGTCTTTGAGAGTGGAAGATTCTGGATGGACAAAGTGAGCTGGACTAACACGAAGGACCCTACCTGAAGCCTATGCTGCAGGTACTGAGATTCCAGGCTTTGCCGCTGGGAAAGCTGAGGATGTACGCTGCTAGAGAGAGTGGAGACACTTTCCTGCGGCCGAGGAACTTCTTCCTGAGAAGCAAGGGAGTGGAAACAATTTTTCAGTTTTCCATGTGGGAAAGTTTCAAGTCTTAGTTTAAGCACCTTTATTAATGACGAAGAGGAATCTCAACTCTTTAAGACATAATATTCAGTTTTTACATATTTAGTAGATGAAAAGTTAATTACTTTGCAGAGAATTTATACATGTTTTATCTGTACTCGACAATTACCTAGTCAAGATTAGAACAAAGGTTTCTGGTGTTTCCAGGAGGCCATCACCTTCACAGGGGCTATAAACAGTACAACTATCCTCAATGCATCGAAGAGTCTCAACATTTATTGGCTAAACAGCAATGTTTATTGTATTTTTGGTATGAACAATCCACTTATAATATTTAATAAAGTGATTGCACATCAAAAGTAACAGTAAAAGAAGTCAAGAAACTTCTCATTTGAGTCGTTTATTGTTCTTCATTTGTGTGTGTGCCTGGGGGAGGGTCAAAGGAGAGTACAAAGTCATTCATACACAGCCCTGTGAACCAATGCTAGTTTGCACACATCTAAGCCTCCAGCTGATACTGACCACCTGGAGCAGTGTGGCTGGGCCTGAGTGTCAGTAGCAGCCACAGGGAAAGCTTTTAGGCTGTGGTCCTTAGGTGCTTGTCCAGGACTTGAGGAGGTCCTCTACATGCAAAGCACTTACTTTCTGGAAAAACTCATGCTTTACACTCTCACAGCCACGGTAGGAAGAGCCCATGCACCCACCTGAGGGCAACTGCTAGTGAGGTCTTGGAGCTGAGGGGAAGCTGATGTCAAGGCAGGGTTGGCTTCTGATCCTATTTGTTCATACAGCAACTGCACTTTGTTCAACTCCAGAATTCCTTTGGTTCTAGCAAGGTTCTGAAGATGTTGTCTAAATGCTACAATTCCTGAGAGAAAGTAGAAAGGCCAAATAGTTTAAGCGAAATAGTTTCAGTAATCACAGGTGCACACCAACATGGCTATAATCCTCTTTCCTCCTTCCCATTCCCCACTACCAAAAGGGAGAGGAGAAAGCATTTACCTTGGGTGAGGGAGGTATCTGATGCCCTGCGGCCTTCTCTGAAGCTCACCGGTGACCTATTGTGGACCTCTCGTTTCTGAGAGCTCAGAGCCTGCATGGTTGGGTTGGTAGGTCTCAGGCTTATGAAGGGTGATGTCATGTGGGGTGAGGGCTGATTGGCTAACATGATATCCTTAAGGGAAGGGTTGTCTTCCAGAAAGTTCAGTTCCCTCTGAGCAGACCCCATGTCATACTCAGAGTCCACACTGTCAAGGGAGGGGTTGTCACTCATGGAGAAAATTTTCCCTTTAAGAGAAAACAAAACAATTGCCATCATCTGTGAACACAGGCTACAAAGCATAATGAGCTATAATCTTGATAGCAGCAACGTCCTTAATCTCCAATTAAAACATCCTTTCAAGTGATGCACACCTGTAGTCCCAGCTACTTGAGAGGCTGAGGCATAAGGATTGCATGAGGCCAGAGTTTAGACCAGCTTGGACAATATGGTGAAATCCTGTCTCAACAAACCTCCCCCCGCAAACCCCAAAATCAAAAACATCTTTTTTAGAACTGGAGTAGAATGGTTGCCTAGCATGTGCGATCCCTGGGTTCAATCCCTAGCACAGGGAAAAACAAAAACCCAAACTCCATCCTTTTCAGGTCAATTTAATCATCTTCCAATGTAGTGAGGAAAACCCTCCAGAAAGTGCAACTGTAAAATCTCGGTTGCTTCTGCTTCAAAAAAGCCAGGGTCCCCAAGGAAGCACATAGCATCACAATGAATCCTAGAAGGAAAGGCGCCAACTCAGAGACTTCATTTTAATCTCTGTTAGCTGTTAAGCAGGCCCAATCTACAGCCTGTTGAATAAGATACAGGCTAAATTCCAGGAACTGGTATCACTACTACTTCTTAGTGACTAGGGCATGAGATGATACTGTGAAGATTTTTTTTGGTTTTTTTTAAGACAGGGTCTCGCTATGTAGCCCAGGCTGGCCTCGAACTCTTGGTGATCATGCTTCCCCAGCTTCCCGAGTGCTAGGATTACAAGTGTACACCATTGTGCCTGGCTCATGCTGTAAAGATTTAACCTGGCGCTTCTCCAATATCATACCTGCTCCTGGCACCACGACCAGTTGGTTGGTCACTTCTGATAGAGTGTGCCGTCTCTGCCCACTGCGCGTGGACTGAAACACCTCAAAGGCATGGCTGGGGTCTTCTTCAGCTTCTCCTTCTGTCTCTAGCCCTTCATCAATGGAGGTCTCCATCATGTTACTGGGCAGTGACTGGCATCCCTTCCTCACCAGGACAGGAGGCACAGGGTCAAGCAGACAGCCATTCACCTAAAAATGGTATGTGTGTGAGATAATGCAATGAGTTGCTTATCTGCTAAGACATTAGAAAAACCCACAAAGAAGAAAAGGCCAAGACTTGTAGTAAATTAAAATTTAGTAAAATATTAAAAGTGTACACCTCAATGTCTAATGGAAACACACAGATTAGAAGTCAAGTCAACTGCAGCTCTTAGATAGAGGCCCATTATGACCCAAATTGGCACTGCCACCCTGGTTTTTCTGAGTCATCATTATTATAATAAACAATATTTTTAGTGGTTTCCAGATGAACAACAGTATATTAGCTTGAGGCCTACAGTTTTTTGTGTTTTTTTTATTAAGAGAAATGAAGAAGAGGGAAGATGAAACTTTTTTTCTGCTCAGTTACATGGCTCATAGATAGGAGACAATAGTAGTCACCAGAATTCTTGAAAATTTCAACCACAAAACACACTGGAAGGTTCCAGACATACTTTTATGCTTATAATTTAAGTACCTGCCCATTTGAGTTAGTCTTTAATTGGTTCTGTGTGCATGAAGAATGGAAATTAAGAATCCAAAGATTGACTGATACCACAAGAAAAGTTAAAAAAAAATGCAAATGGCAAACAGCCAAAGCCTTCCATTATAGAATAACAAATGACTCACAGGCCCAAAATTCCAGCAGAGGTTAATAAGCCCTGGCGCATGGCATTCCTTCTGTTCCAGCAGTACACACATCAGCTATGGTTCCTATCCCACAGGGATGAGCTCAGCACAGGTTCTGCGTGAGCATTGCTTTCTCAGGCAGCTGCTAAGCAAACCACCTCATGGCAGGCAGAAACACCACACAAAGGGGAGTTGCGGTTTCGAGTTCTTCTGACTGGTAAAAGCTCCAAAGAGGAGGCAATTATTTAGCTCATTACCTTAACTATTCCCCTGTGGAAATCAATCCTTTTTCTCCCATGAATAGCTGCGCAGGAATAGCCAGCACAGGAACCTCAGTTATAGGCAGTACTTTCACCTGAAATACACTGGGTAGAGCTATTGTTTCCTCTGGAAGCAGGAGCAGTTCATGTATGTGAGAGGTGACGTGGGACATTCCTGTGCCAGGCACAGGAAACTTTCCTCTTATGGCAACCATCTGAAGGCTGCAGGGCTCTTTATTTGGAGATGGAAAGTTGGGTGACTCAGATCTTTGTTTGCTTGGGGGAGGGGGTTCTAATTCTCTAAAAATTGTTCTGGGGCCAGAGCCATGACTTGGATAAGGTGGCTGATGCATAACAGGTTTTAAAGTGAGGAGCAGCCACTTCAAAGGAAGAGTGGTACATGGTTTCTTCCCTGAACAGAACCAGAACTTACACTTCTAGGCTCCTTAACTGTCTGTTACTATAATTTTCTAAAGACCAGCCAAAGATAATTTAGAAATGAATAAAGCAACAGAGAAAATAATGTTATTATCTACTAAGCATCTTCACAGCCTCCATCAAAATTTTAAGACATTACAGACAGTTTTTGTAGTATAAACCATATAAGCTAGTGCTTTTTTTCCTTAAGAGAAAAATCACCTTTTTCCGAGTCATTACAAATACAATGCCAGTCCTTCTGGATTTACATTTACTTAAATTTGCACCTTATATATTTATCTCATTAATACTAGAAGAAGAATTCTTTCATTTAAAAATGTCTTCTGAATTCAATTTCATCCTGGTGCAAATAGAAAACCATGATCTGATTTTTTTCATTGACCTGACTATTCATCCTGAGACAGCTAGAAGACTGTGACTAGAAGCTTTGTTTGATGATGAGTAAGAAATCCCCCTGACAGCCAGGGATTTAGCTCAGTGGTTTTGCTGCCTGCCTCGAAAGTGCAAGGTCCTGAGTTCGATCTCCGGTACCAAAAACAAAAAACAAAAAAGAAATCCCCCTGGGCTGGGTCACAGTTAACAGGTGTGAACACCTTCAGCCATGAGTTCAGGTTTCCGGAGCAGCTGATCATCATTCCAGCTTTGCCTGCCAGTTTACCCAAGGACTCGCTATAATAGGAGCCTAAACTCATCTCTAGGATTTCATGACTGAAATACTTGGTTGATCTATCTAAAGAGTGACCTAAACTTCCAGAAATAAGATCTTTTTGCTCTAGGAAATAATCTAGGATGATATAAATTATATAATTTAAAAATACAATGTAGGTGAAATGTATACTTTCAAATACATTGTTTTTGTCTTTCCTTAAAGCTCAATCACTTCTAAGAGGCCTCAAATATAATACACAGTATACAGGTAGGAGCCAAACCTTCAGAGCTGCCAGCACTCACTGAGAAAGCCCCCGAGTTGACCACAAGCTCCTAGCACAGGAGACTGGCAGAACACTATGAACTGAACATTTGTGTTCTCCCGCAATTCTTATGTTGACTGGACCACCAGAAAAAAATAAAAGAAAGAAAATAACAAGAAAATTTCTC